>NC_142588.1:610720-913580 GCF_965207765.1 Zootoca vivipara | reverse complement strand
TTGAATCTGAAGGAGCCAGTCCAACATCTTTTAGAGCAGGCATCCCCAAACTGCGGCCCTCCAGATGTTCTGGCCTACAACTCCCATGATCCCCAGTTAACAGGACCAGTGGTTGGGGAAGATGGGAATTGTAGTCCAAAACACCTGGAGAGCCGAAGTTTGGGGATGCCTGTTTTAGAGCCTGCAAGGAGCAAACTGCTTGGACTTGCTCTGGTGTGAAGAAAGAGAAAGGGACAGAGAGGGAAGTTCTGTGAAAATTAAAAATCTGGAAAAGAAAAGCCGGGAAAGATAAGGCTGGGAAGTACTAATATAAAAGAATGGAATGGAAAAAGAAGAAGCTCAAATGGAGCAGAGAAATGGGGAGAAGGTTGTAGCTCAGTTGTAAAGCATCTGCTCTATAGGCAGAAAGTTCCCAGAAAGTTGAGTCCCCAGAATCTTCAGGTACAGCTTGGAAAACTCCTGTCTGAAACCCTGAAGAGCTGCTGCCAGTCAGGGTAAACAACACTGAATTAGCAGGACTCAATGGTCTGAACCTGCATAAGGAAGCTTCCTATATAGTGTTAACATAGCCCAGTTGCCCAAGACCGGGCAGCCTTATTTGCATAGTATGCAAATCAAGATGATGTCTTTGCTGCATCGCCCAGCTGATGTGTGCCTTCTTCTTGGCAGCTAGCACCACTGATTGGCCAGGAATCAAAGGAAACACATTTTTACCTGTTCAATTGTAGCCTGAAATGCCTAGATTCGTTCCCAACACTATGAGATAACTGGGACCATGAAGTGGTCTGCACCAACAATTGGGAATTATCTGAACCCACTACTGTAGACCACAGTGCAGATAGAATATATTAGGTCAGACCATAGCCTCCTCTAACTGGGATCATTGCCAACAGCATGATGATGATGATGATAAATATTGATTATATTTATACTTCGCCAATCTGGCTGGGCTCCCCCAGCCACTCTGGGTGGCTTACAGCATATATCAAAACATACTAAATCATCAAACCTTAAAAACTTCCTTAAACAGGGCTGCCTTCAGGAGTCTTCTAAAAGTCAGAGAAGTTGTTTATTTCCTTGACATCTGAAGGGAGGGTGTTCCACAGGGAGGGTGCCACTACTGAGAAGGCCCTCTGCCTGGCTTCCTGTAACTTTGCTTTTCGCAGTGAGGAAACCAGCAGAAGACCCTCAGAGGAGGACCTGCGTGAACGATGGGGGTGGAGATGCTCCTTTAGGCCGAGGATATACTTCTGTTCCACCTTGCTGTTCCTGAATGTGCTCCTTAAAGATTCCCTGTCAAATTTATACATATAGCAGCTGAGCATGTTCAGTAGCATTTAAGTGTGCAAACCTTACATGTGTAAAAGTTAAATAAAAAAAATTCTTCAGTAGCACCTTAAAGACCAACTAAGTTTTTATTTTGGTATGAGCTTTCGTGTGCATGCACACTTCTTCAGATACACATGAAACAGAAGAGTCAGACTCTTATGTATATACAGAGGGTGGGGGTGGGTGGGAATGGGTGATGGGCTGATGGGAGTGGTAAACCTGTAGATGGCTGTTAACGACTGCTGATGACTGCAATTGGTCCTGCGGGGGGAAAGCAAGGGCTGAGGCGCTAAGGAAAGCTTGATCATGCATAATGAGGTAAGAATCCAATGTCTTTGTTCATCCCAGGTGGCTCCATGGTTTTAAGCTTGGTAATGAGTTCCAATTCAGCAACTTCTCTTTCCAGTCTGTTCCTGAAATTTTTCTGTAATAAAACAGCTGCTTTGAGATCTTGTATAGAATGTCCTGGGAGATTGACGTGTTCTCCTACTGGTTTCTCTGTCTTGTGGTTCCTGATGTCAGATTTATGTCCATTTATCTTTTGGCGTAGGGTTTGGCCTGTTAGCTCTCTATATTGGACAAACAGGCCACTCCCATCAGCCCATCATCCATTCCCACCCACCCCCACCCTCTGTATATACATAAGGGTCTGACTCTTCTGTTTCAAGTGTATCTGAAGAAGTGTGCACACGAAAGCTCATACCAAAATAAAAACTTAGTTGGTCTTTAAGGTGCTACTGAAGGAATTTTTTTATTTTGCTTCGACTCAGACCAACACGGCTACCTACCTGTAAAAGTTGTCGCAGAATTGTGCCTTGGGGTCTCATCATGCATTACACTTTGAAGAAAGCATTTTTTTTGAAAAATTGATAGTTAAACGAATGCACACATGCAAATCGCTACTGCCACTTAACTCTGAAATATCATTTTGTTAAGCAGGTAATTCTCAAACGGATTGATGAAAACAAAACGATGACAAGTTGTGGTCTACAATCCTTAAATACGCTGATGATTGTTTTCTCCTTGCTCTTGCCAACAGGTAAGCCTTGTATTTTATTTGGCTTGGGTTTCTTTTTAAATTCTAGAAGAATGCTTCCATTTAGTATTCTGCAGCAGAAACACCTTAAAGAACGAGTCCAAGAGTTTTGCAGAGATAAGGATATCTGCTAAATATTGGGTAGTGTTCAGTGGTATTCAACTCAGAGTAGGCCCACTTAAGTTAATGAATACAACTTACTTACATTCATTAATTTCAGTGGTTTATTATTATCAGTAGGATTTTGTTAAATACAGCCTGCTTGCTTATTTCACTTGGTCATGAATGCAAATGGAAAAGCGTTATTAAGTTTAGTCTCATCCAGATAAGCACCAGATGTGCTGGGGAATCTAATTTGTGTCCAGATGTGTATTGGCACAGAATATACCCGCAGAGCTTCCTTCCTCGATCTAAAATGGAGTTCTGTTTTGTTTTGCATGCATTTTATGTTTACTGTTTTGACATAGCCCAAAACTGAGCAGTCAAGTGGTCTGTGAAACTTTATGCAATTCTACTAATGAACTATTTATAGCATTTCCAACATAGAAACCTAGGTAAGTCAGCCAGTTAATTTCATCACATGCCTATCTCTTCTTCCTAAAGTTCTTCCCTTTGCCATTTGACATCATAGTTCTATATAACCTGATGGCACTTAAAGCAAATATGGCCTCTTATCCTGTTGGCTGTGGTGTCATATGCAGAGTACAGTCCATGAGTGGACATGGGAAGAATGAAGATGAAAGGTGGAACTTTTTTTCCAACCCCATCATTCCATGGGAAGTTGTAGCAGTGGTTCTGATGAAATCTGGAGCAGGTTGAGATTGACAGGGGTCAAACCCAGGTCTGCTAATATTTCTTTCTGGAAGAGTTTAAAAATACATCTTTATAATGAGGACTTCTGATGTTAAATCCATAGCTGCCAAGTTATCCCTTTTTTTAAGGGATTTTCCCTTATGCTGAATAGGCTTCCTCGCGAGAAAAGGGAAAACTTGGCAGCTATGGTTAAATCTGTTATGTATTAAGTTAACTGCAGTACTCCTTCTGGCCACCGTGGCTGCAGTTCTTACCCTGCCCACTGTGGCTGCAGTTCTCACTCAGGTCCACAACATGCAAATGAAGGATTGAGAGTGCTGTTCACGGATTGGGTAGCTAGGGGAAGTTTATTACTGTCGCAAGTTACTGAGTACTATATAAGCCAGTTGGCTAAGCTACTGTTCAGTCTGGACTCAGAGCTAGAATAAAGAGCTGGTTATTTTGAGAGCTGTGTCTTCATCCTTCTTGCCCACTATTCTACAAAATCCAACTTCTCAGAATATCTGAGCTGCAAATTAAGCAAGTAACTAATTAATTTGGACCCAACTGGCAACAGGCACCTACTGCACAAGCATGTAACCCTACCCTCTCCTGTACCAGTAGCACAACAAACAAAGCCATCTCTGGAGCTCAGAAACTTTGGCCCACTTCTAATGCCCTATCTTCCAGGGCTGCTGAGACTGTTCAGAGCAGTTACAGCCATTCTCAGTGAAATACGGTAGTAGGACAACATAGACCTGCAGCTCCACAGCTGGGGTGGTGACTACTCCACCATCTACAACAGCAGTGCTGACCATTGTGTAGCCGTGTTCTCTCCCATCCACTTAATATTAATCCAGATATCTGTAGAATCACAGCAGTAGAAAACGATTGTTCTTTTGATGGAGATATAAAAGACTGGAATTACTTGTCCAAAAATGTTCTACTTCTGACTTTCCAAAAGAAGACTAACTGCCAGATGAAATCTGCCTGAGCTAAAGGGGGGGGGGAGATGCCATTGGATGTTCTTTTTTTTTATTTTACAAATCTTATATGAGGCCTGGAAAATGGTGATACTTTGCATCTGTCATTTTTCTAATAGTTTAGAATCTGTTTTATAGGAATCTAATGATGCCATCTTATATGAGCACAGCAAAGACTGTATTTGGCCCCTGTTAGCCATTAGTCTTTACTTTTGCAATCAAATCTGCATTTTCCTCCCCTCGTGTCCTCTTTGTAGCAGTGTAAAATTGTGCATCATGTTGCCCCAAGGTTTTTACTAATTTAGGATGCAGTCCTAACACCTGGCCATAGCCAGTGCAGCATCTACAACCCCAGTGCTCACACCAAATAGGGCACAAACTGGGGCAGTAGGGAGAGGAGAAAGGCCCTTTCATTGCATCAACTCCCAGGCTGGGATAGTGGGGATACCCAGATTGGACCTGTTGCTGTTAGGTGATGGCATCAGAGGCATCCCCATCCCTCTTCCTCCCTTCAGATGCCTTGTTTTGGGGTTTTTTTGCCGGCTACTGCAAGGGGGTGTGCAGTTTCACCCACAGTTTGGGTAGGCACATTGGGGGACTCCTCACTGTCAGAGCTTCCCTGTTGATGGCATACACCTTCCCTGCCGGTGGAAGCTGCTGTAGCCAAGCATGACTGGAAAGAAGGGCAGGTTGCCTCCATCCAAATCCCCTCCAGCATGTCAGGTTGGGGGCTGAATTGCTTTGTGAGTTTTTAAAACACTGCTAGCAGTATCCCAGGTGGCACTGTGGGTTAAACCACTGAGCGCTAGGACTTGCTGATCAGAAGGTTGGCGGTTCGAATCCCTGTAACGGGGTGAGCTCCCGTTGCTTGGTCCCAGCTCCTGCCAACCTAGCAGTTCGAAAGCACGTCAAAATGCAAGTAGATAAATAGGAACCGCTACAGCGGGAAGGTAAATGGCATTTCCATGTGCTGCTCTGGTTTGCCAGAAGCGGCTTTGTCATGCTGGCCACATGACCTGGAAGCTATACGCCGGCTCCCTCGGCCAATAATGCGAGATGAGTGCGCAACCCCAGAGTCGGTCACGACTGGACCTAATGGTCAGGGGTCCCTTTACCTTTAGCAGTATCCTGTTCATATTTCATATATATATATATTCTTGTTGCATGCAGTAGTCATATTTCCTGTTTCTTTCTTTCTTTGTTTTATTTTTAATTGTTACCACATGTAAAGCTATTTAGAACTTACTATGAGCCATATTTCAAACTAGAGTACAAAAAGTGCTGGAGTTTAATAGCAAAATATGTATAGAATCAGCTACTCTGAAAAGTTCATTCCTGTTTCCATGGCTGGGCTTTGCCATACCATGCGGAGAGGTGCAGAGTCTGGTCCTTTCCAATTTTTCATTTTCTGAATATGTTGCAGAGAAACCCTCCTGATTGCATGGTGTGCATCTTTTGCCAGGATCATTTGACTTTTGTACCCAAGGTCAAAAACTACATTGTGAATCAGCAGTTAATTTCCATCTATAAATAGTTAGGTCTTGTGAGGTCCAAACATCTTTGATGTATATCTGAAATGAGGTGACCAGGTGGAAAAAAGGACAGGTCCCCAGGACCTTCAATAGTGGAGCTTTATCTTACACAAGTAACCTGCTTCATCCTAAAAAAATCGGCCTTTTTGTTAAATGGAAAGTGGTGGAGAAATGCACTGGGACGTGTGGGGTGACCATTGTTTGACACAACATCATACAACTTCCCCACAAACATGGTGCAAAGAAACCAGGATAAATGTTCCATAAACAGGTCTTTAAAAGGAATTTCTAACTGTGGGGACTAATCCTTGGGCTCCAAGTAAATTGAGGATTGTTTTGATCTCTGAACACTGACGTACATTTTGCTTTTTACGTAAGACCATTAGCCATACACAATGGGGGCTATCCAACATAAACGTATAGAAATCAATGGACTGGAGTTATTTAAGGGTATGATTCCACCAGAGTTAACCACTTTGTCCCATGGATTTCAAAGGGAAAATAAAGTATATGGCTATATCTCACACATGAAAAATCAAATTTCAAAGAGTTTAACCTTTGTTTGGATTATATCTTAACTACAGAAGTTCAGCTTTCAAATTATTCATTCCCTAACATTTAACTAACTTGCGACTTTGTAACAAGCATAAATCAACTTCTGCTGAATTGGTGTTTTCAATAGCTTTTATATTGCAGAATCTATTGGTTTTTCTTTTGCAATTTGAGTTAGAAAGAAAATTGCTTTTTGCCTTACAGCTCTGTCCACACATTTTCGAGTCTGTGAGCCATACACAGACTACAAAGGCCGCTCCCATTTTGGATTCCACTGTCCACGTCTTTCTGACAATAAATCGTACATCTTTTGCTGTCACCATAACAACACCGTGTTTAAATACTGCTGTAATGAGACGGAGTTTCAGACTGTTATGCAGATGAACCTAACAGGGAATGCAGATGGATATATGCACAAGTAAGTAAATAAGCTTCCCCCCCCCCAAATGTATCCTGGTGAAATTGTACTGCATCTACAGAAAACAGAAATGTGTTTCCATAACTTAAAAAAAAAGTTGGCAAAGATGAGAAGAACACTGGAGAGGGAAATGGCCTTTCTGCACAGCACAAATGTTTCGCAGGACTAGTTGTTATTTTAAATTTGTGCATGCTTTGCATATTAATTATTTGCAATCGCATGCACTTAAACAGCAAGGTGCATTTGATTGTGTGTCTGTGGAGTGTAATCTGCCCCCAGAATCCTTTTTTATATTTTAATCTTAACTCTGTGGCCTGTTTTATTGCCTCAATCCCATAACTCTCTTTATTTTTGAAAAAATGCCTTTCTAAGAATACTTTTTGAAGAAGTATCAAAATCAAAAGGAAATATTAGACAAATTTTGAAAGCAAGTTTGCAATTGAGCCAGAACTCCCCAGGACTTACTTAGCCCCAAATCTTCTTTTTAGTGCCAAGGCCAAGATGAAGTAGTAATAGTGGCCTGGACTGGAAATCGCACTTTGCATACGAGAGCTGGCTCCCTCTGTCTCCCCTCTCCTTCTCCAGCACAGCAATGATGAGGAGCTTGGAAGTGTCTGCTTCTATTTTTAACTAACCACAGATTGTCATTTCATCCAAGCTGTTTTGCCCCCTCCCCTTTCTTCCTCTGGCACAGCTGCAAGAAAAAAAGATTGGGAGAATCCACTTCCATTTTCAACTTGGCTTCTTTGAACAAGCTATAGTTAAATTAAAGCATTTGTCCCAGTTCAGGCAAAATGATGATCTGTGTGGTTGGTTTAAAGTGGAAGTGAATGCTTTTGCTGGAGGGGGAAAAGGGAAAGAGGTGCCGAGACCAAAGTCTTGTTCACATAACACTAAACAGGGACTTCATGTTGTATTCAAACTTAGGTCCTGGTGCCACTGAGCATGTACAGATTGTTCTCCCCTTACCACTAAATAACTGGAAGTAGCCCAAATGCTCTCCATTTCACCTCACTTGAAAAGCAGGACCAGCATTAGAATTGGACCAGGAGCTGTCTGGCAAAACCAGTTGAAAAATCCTCTTAACTGGCAAGTGATAAGATGCCTGAAGGCTGTATGGATCAGCTGAAGGCTTCGATCTGCTTGACCTCTTGTGTTTGTGTGATCATGGTATTTCAAGTGCAGTGAGACACAAGGCTTACTTTGACGACAAGAGGTTCTCTGTTCAAATCCCAGAAAAGCATGTGTCACTGAAGGAAACATGGTGTGCCTTTAAAACGAAAAACGGAAAACGAGGCACAGCTCAGGTTTTCTTGGGTAACAAGACTGGGAAAGGCCGCTGCTACTCAGAGTTGTTGGTGTTGCCAGTGTTTTTTAGTCGAAAAAGAGGTGGGGGTTCTCACCATGAAGCTTTTGTTGAAAATCGCCCTTTCAGCCTCAGCTGCATCTCCAGTTTACAATACCAGCAGTGGGCTACACTACAGGGTTATATTTAAGCCA
Source organism: Zootoca vivipara (assembly GCF_965207765.1). Classification (NCBI taxonomy): domain Eukaryota; kingdom Metazoa; phylum Chordata; class Lepidosauria; order Squamata; family Lacertidae; genus Zootoca; species Zootoca vivipara. The sequence goes on along the minus strand of NC_142588.1, from coordinate 905,438 downwards.
TTAGGGTTGTCTTTAAGCCTGGGACCCAGGTGGCGCTGTGGGTTAAACCACTGAGCCTAGGGCTTGCTGATCAGAAGGTCGGCGGTTCGAATCCCTGTGACGGGGTGAGCTCCCGTTGCTTGGTCCCAGCTCCTGCCAACCTAGCAGTTCGAAAGCATCTCAAAATGCAAGTAGATAAATAGGAACCGCTACAGCGGGAAGGTAAACGGCGTTTCCATGTGCTGCTCTGGTTCGCCAGAAGCGGCTTTGTCATGCTGGCCACATGACCTGGAAGCTATACGCCGGCTCCCTCGGCCAATAATGCGAGATGAGCGCGCAACCCCAGAATCGGTCACGACTGGACCTAATGGTCAGGGGTCCCTTTACCTTTACCTTTTATTTAGCTATTGCTCCCTAATTTGCAGCACAGGTGTGATAACTGTACTATGTATTGCATTAAGAAGACAATTTTTAATGCTTAGAAACTTGTTGCTTTTTTATTTATTAAAAAAATACATTTTACATGAATGTATTATTTCCGGGGAGGGGAGGTCAGTGTGTAGATACACTGCTTCCCACTTACAACTATGCTGAAATCCTGAATTCCTCTCTGTTGTTGTTTTCCTAATGGCAGCTGCCTCTTGGCTCCCCAGGAAACGGGAGTGGGAGGGGGGAATGGCATCAAAAGCCCCATCTCTAGATGATGATCACTCTGCTTTTAAAATATAATGTCTATGTCTCTGTTGATGGGAACTTTCCTTGCCTGCCTGCCTGCCTGCCTGCCTAGAGAATTGCGACAGTCACCAAGGGTTTTGCTATGGGATGACTTTGCCCCTTTCCCTCCCCATTTTTTTTAACAAAACTTTGCTTACATGGGACTTGAGTGCACTGCAAAGGGCAGCGCTGGTGAGATCTCAGTCACTCCCATCTTAATTTGAGAGAGGGAAAGAGGGGACCCTTTGTTTAATGGTTGAGGTTACCTTTGGACAGGGAGCAGGGATCTAGATCCGGTGGCCTGGGTCACATCCTTGTCTACCCCACCCCCTAGATGCCAAATTTGACAGGTGGGAAAGGTGGCCCATCTGTCAATCACCTGACAACACAATGTTTCATGCATGCAGTTTGAAATCTAGCCCTGTTGACCAGCCTGTTGGCTGTGCTTGCAGTCTTTACCTGCTCCACACCTGGAATCCATAGCTGCCAAGTACCCTGTTTTCCCTGGGAAACCCCCGTTTTTACTTACCTTTTCCCGGTGGCCCCCCGTTTCACTTCGTCTCCCGTTTTTCTCCGTTATTTTCTCCTGCCGGCGGCCATTTTTTCTTATTTGCCCTTCCATGTGCACAAAAAAATGGCCGCTGCCGGCTTCAAAAGTCGCATCTACGCATGACCGGAAGTGCGTAGACGCGACTTCCGGTGTCGGCGGCGGCCATTTTTGGTGCCCATAGATGGGCGTGGCGACACCGGAAGTTGCGCCGACGCACTTCCGGTCATGCATAGAAGCTACTTTTGAAGCCGGCGGCGGCCATTTTTGGTGCCCATAGAAGGGCAAAGCAACACCGGAAGTTACGTTGATGCAACTTCCGGTGTCACACGGCTGCTGGTCCCGGATTCTGCAGTCCGGGACTTGGAAGGTAAGCTGGAATCACATAGGACATCAGGTGTGGGGAAGGTGGGTGTGGCTTGGCCATAATTAAGTCCACAGGCCAGAGATTCCCTAAATCTTCTAGTATGTAGGATGTACTTTGCAGTACAAAAAAAAATCTTTATGGCGCCAATGTGCACAAGTTTCCCTTGGCAGAACAATGGATGTGGGATGGCTTCTCTGGAACGTCTTGTTCTTTAAGCATTCAACCTCTGTCTTGTTGTGACCGAGAGAATGTGAAGTGCAGAAGCAGAGGTAGCCAACATGTCGTTCAAAACATCTAGACTAGAGGGAGCCAACTCCCATAATCATGGGCAAATGGGAGCTGGAGCCCACAACATCCAGCCCAGAATAAGTAAGGAGGTAGTATGAGAATACTTGGCTAGTTTAGATGTATTCAAGTCTCCAGGGCCAGATGAACTACATCCAAGAGTATTAAAAGAACTGGCAGAGGTGATTTCCGAACCACTGGCAGTAATCTTTGAGAATTGCTGGAGAACAGGCGAAGTCCCAGCAGACTGGAGGAGGGCAAATGTTGTCCTTATTTTCAGAAAGGGGGAAAGAGAGGACCCAAACAATTACCGCCCAGTCAGCCTGACATCAATACCAGGAAAGATTCTAGAGCAGATCATTAAGCAAACGGTCTGTGAGCACCTGGAAAGGAACGCTGTGATCACTAAAAGTCAGCATGGGTTTCCCGAAAAATAAGTCATGTCAGACTGTATTCTGCTCTGGTCAGACCTCACCTGGGGTACTGTGTCCAGTTCTGGGCGCCACAGTTCAAGAATGATACTGACAAGCTGGAACATGTCCAGAAGAGGGCATCCAAAATGGTCAAAGGCCTGGAAACAATGCCTTATGAAGAACGGCTTAGGGAGCTGGGTATGTTTAGCCTGGAGAAGAGAAGGTTAAGGGGTGATGTAATAGCCATGTTCAAATATATAAAAGGATGTCATGTAGAAGAGGGTGAAAGGTTGTTTTCTGCTGCTCCAGAGAAGCGGACACGGAGCAATGGATTCAAGCTACAAGAAAGAAGATTCCACCTGAACATTAGGAAGATCTTCCTGACAGTAAGAGCTGTTCGGCAGTGGAATTTGCTGCCAATGAGTGTGGTGGAGTCTCCTTCTTTGGAGGTCTTTAAGTGGAGGCTTGACGGCCATCTGTCAGGAATGCTTTGATGGTGTTTCCTGCTTGGCAGGGGGTTGGACTGGATGGCCCTTGTGGTCTCTTCCAACTCTATGATTCTATGATCTGTAGGGCATCGCATAGGACAGGCATCCCCAAACTGCGGCCCTCCAGATGTTTTGGCCTACAACTCCCATGATCCCTAGCTAACAGGACCAGTGGTCAGGGAAGATGGGAATTGTAATCCAAAACATCTGGAGGGCCGAAGTTTGGGGATGCCTGGCATAGGATGTCTTTGTGTATTGTATATGCTAGGGCTGAGCTGAAATGAGGCTGTGTGTGTGTTAATTTTTACATTGCATATTTGCATATTTTTGTTAGAAAGTACTTTTATGCAGAGGGAGGGCAGGGACAATTTGGTTTCAAGGTATTGTCTTGTGGCTAACTCTGATTGGCTGCATGCTGCCATGACATCATCCAACTGGCTTCATGACTCCTCATTGTTTGGATCACACAGTCAGTGGACCCATCTTTTAATTCATTTTTTAAATGCACCAAATCTGCAAGTGGGGGGGGATAGGAAAGCAGGAGCAAAATGGTGTGAAAATGCAAAGTTTTTGGAGAGAGTTTCGAAGAACATTTTATCAGCTGCACAAAAAAGTTTTGGCTCTGCAAAGGCTGCTGTGTCTTAATCCAATAATACATTCCAACTTCTTTTTAATTATTGCAGACATGATGTGCATTATCACTGCTAGCTTATTTTCCAAGTGTAATTAACTTCATTCTAAACTGAACTGAAGGAAGAGGTCCCTTTGCTGTTAGATCAAACTGTCTGTGCTTCATTAAGCATAATTTATACCTCAGGTGTCCCAGCTAAACATCCACAGTAATTGCTATGCCGTAGGCAACTAGGCTTGCCCTTCTCGTCATGCAAGAGGAGAAGGGTTTAAAGCAGGCAGTGTAGCTAGTGGTAATTTTAGACCCTGGACTTAACAGTCTTGGAGAGGCTTTGGGTGGGAAGATCCCTGAAATATACTCGGAGTCGAGAGTGAATTTCATGCTCTTTATTCAGCTCATATTCATCAAGGAGAAGAAGAGAAGACGAATGGCTCTTTTCCCAAAACCATCTGCTTATATACATTATTTACACAATGGGCCTTGCGTGATTGGCTACTTCAGGGCTACACCTGTGGGCCAATTATATTGTGGATTGACTTCTGCCTGCAGCCTGATTGGCTGCTCCTACAGGCCAATCAGGTAGCAGATTCACTTCTGCCAGCCGCCTGATTGGCTGCTCCAGCAGGCCAATCAGGTTGCGGATTCACTTCCACCTGGAGTTGGATTGGGTAGCTCCCGCTGATTCTGAATCCTATTGTTCTAGGATTCAGCTCAGTACATAACACCCCTCCCCTCTAAGTTCCAGTCCTGCCCGGGAAGTTGCATTCGTAGTCCCCAAGGTCTGCTGGCCGCCTCCATGTGCGTTGTGGCCTGGGGTGTACCTTGGTCAGGGGTTCTGGTTCTGGCTCGTGTTCCGAGGCTGCTGGCTGTGCCGGGGCTGTCTGGTCTGGCGCCACTGAACCACTAGGTTGTGACTCTGGTTCCGGTGTCCTTCCAGCCTCGGGGCGCCCCTCTGTGCCTACTGCTTCTGCTTCCCCTGCCCACCCCTCTCGCTCTACAGGCCTCACTGCCCTGCTGTCCCCTTGGGACCCCTCTGTCCCGCTCTCCTCCCGGGTTCCTCCTGGGAATCGTCGCCGTAGCTGGTCGCAGTGGCGGCGCCAACATTGCCCCCCTTCCGTTAGTACCTCGTACGACACGGGACCGGTCACCTTGGTGACTGTGGCGGGTACCCATGCTGGGCCTGCCCCAAAATTCTTTGCATACACTGGGTCCTGGGCCACAAATGTCCGGGGGTTCCTGCCTTTCCCCACCACTACCTCATCCTGAGCTCTGTCGGGGTGAAGTCGGTCCAGTCTAGTTGCAAGGCGCCGGCCCATGAGTAGTTCAGCTGGGCTCCGGCCCGTCGTTGTGCTTGGGGTGCTGTGCTGTGCTAGAAGAAATGCGGCAAGGCGGTATTCCCAGTCCCCTTGTGTTATGCGGCGGAGGCTGTCCTTGGTGGTCCGCACCATGCGCTCCGCTTGGCCATTGGTGGCAGGGTGGAATGGTGCTGAGCGGATGTGGCGGATGGCGTTCTGCGCTGTGAAGGTCTGGAACTCCTCTGACGTGAATGCGGTTCCATTGTCCGAGACGAGGGTGTCAGGGAGCCCGTGGGTTGCAAACAGCTTACGTAGTACCCGGATGGCTGCCGCCGTAGAAGTGGACGGTACCAGTGCGACCTCCAGCCATTTGGTGTAGGAATCCACCACTATGAAGAATGTTTTTCCCTGGAAGGGGCCAGCGAAGTCCACGTGCAAGCGTGACCATGGATGTCGGGCGGACTCCCAGGGCTGGACTGGGGCCCTTGGGGGATCCGGGCGGGATTCTTGGCAGGTCTGGCAGTGTTGGACCCAGGCCTCTATCTCTCTGTCAATCCCCGGCCACCACACATAACTCCTGGCAAGGGCCTTCATCCTCACTACCCCTGGGTGTGTCTCGTGTAGGGCTGTGAGGACCCTTTTGCGGAGGGGCTGGGGAACAACAACCCTGCTTCCCCATAACAGGCACCCCTTGTGGGCCGACAGTTCATATTTGCGGTTTGTGTAGCCAGCGAATTCTGGCCCGGGGCTGCTGCTGGGCCATCCTCGCCACACCCAGTCCAGGACCCGGGAGATGACCCTATCTTTTGTGGAATGGTGCGCAACTTCTTGTGCCTGAATGGGTCGGTCGGGAAGCAGCTCCAGGGTCATAACCTCTTGCGCAGGCGCTGGGTCGGGGCCTGTTTCTGGTAGTGGTAGCCTGCTGAGTGCGTCTGCGTGGCCCATCGCCTTCCCAGGGCGGTGGATTAGTGCATACTGGTAGCCGGCAAGGAAAATTGACCACCTGAGGACACGTGGAGACAACACTTGGGGGGTCTGCTTCTCGGGGGCAAACAGGCCAAGCAACGGCTTGTGGTCAGTCACTATGGTAAAGGGCCGCCCGTACAAGAAATCATGGAATTTTTTTACGCCCTTCACGATTGCCAGACCCTCCTTGTCAATCTGTGAGTAGTTTCGTTCGGCTGCAGCAAGCGTCTGGGAGAAGTATGCCACCGGCACCTCTCTTCCATCCGGGAGTTGGTGTCCCAGGACAGCGCCGATGCCATAGGGAGAGGCGTCGCATGCCAGCACCACTGGCAGCCTCTCGTCGAAGTGTGCCAAGACCGAGTTCGAGACGAGCAAGTCCTTGACTGCCTGGAATGCGGCCCTTTGTCGCTGGCCCCACACCCAAGGGGCCCTTTTATCTAGGAGTCTGTGTAGGGGCTCCGCTACCGCTGCCTTATGGGGAAGGAAGGCATGGTAAAAGTTCAATAGTCCCAAGAATGACTGAAGTTCGGGCTTGCTCTTGGGCGCTGGGGCCTCACAAATGGCCCGTACCTTGTCACCGGTTGGATGGACCCCTTCTGCGTCCACCTTAAATCCCAGAAAGTCCACCTGCGGCACTCCCAGTAAACACTTTTCCCGCTTCACCTTGAGGCCCGCCGTCTGGAAACGGTGCAGGACGGAGCGGAGGCGGTCCTCAAATTCCTCTGGTGTGGGCCCGGCGATCAGTACATCATCGAAGAAGGGGGTGACGCCAGGAATCCCTTTAAGGAGAGAGTCCATTAGATTCTGGAATATGCCTGGTGCCACGCTAACGCCAAATTGCAGCCGCTTTACTCTGAATGCCCCTCTGTGCGTCACAATCGTCTGAGCCTCTGCTGTGCCTTCGTCCACAGGCAACTGTTGATATGCTTGGGCCAAGTCCAGTTTGCCAAAGATTTTTGACCCAGCCAGGGTGGCGAGGACATGGCTGACCACTGGCACTGGGTATGCATGGGCCGTGAGAGCCTTGTTTATGGTGCATTTGTAGTCTGCACAGATGCGGACCGAACCGTTAGGCTTGACGGGTGTGACAATTGGAGTTTCCCAGGGGGCGTTGGGCACCGGCTCCAGCACTCCTTGCTCCACGAGCCGGTCCAATTCCTCGTCTATGCGGGGTTTCAGGGCGAACGGGACCCGGCGGGCCTTGTGCCTGATGGGTCGTACAGCGGGGTCTAGCTGTAGGGCAATGGGGGGTCCTGTATATCGTCCCAATGCCCCATCGAAAACCCCTGGAAACTCTTTGCATATGGCGTCCACGTCCACTTGTAAGCTAGTGCGGTTCACCCCGGTAACGGCTAGCCCCAGAGGTCCAAACCATGCCAGTCCCAGTAAGCTAACGTAGGGGCCCTTAACTACCAGCAAGTCCAATTGTTGCTTTCGCCCTCGATATTGCACCCTGAAGGTCCCCACCCCCATTGTAGGGACCTTACGTTTCTGGAAGTCCCGGAGGGTGAATGGGGCCGGCCTTAGTTTGGGACCCCCATTAGGGCACAGTTCCCTTAATGTTCGGGCCGAGATTATGGATAGAGTTGAACCCGTGTCCAGCTCCATGCGGCATGGGGCTCCCTCTATCTGTACCTCTATATAAATTTTCTCTGTGCTGGGATGGGGCAACTGGAATACCTGGTAGTCCGTGATCTCCGTCGAGTTGCCTTGGTGCATGGTGCCGTGTGACCTGGGGCTCCTGGGTCGGTCATCTGATGCTTGTCGACGGGTGAGTCGAGCCCGACACACCCGGGCGATGTGTCCCAATTTTCTGCACTGCCTGCACTCTGCGTTGCGGAAACGACAGGTCCTCCTCTCGTGGTTCTCCCCGCAGCTTGCACAGTTCCCTCCTTCTCGTCGAGGCTGCTGTGGTGTGTGTGCTGCTTGAGTGCGCCGCTGTACTCGGTGTACTTCCTCCCTGTCAGATTCGGATTCGTCGGTGAGGTCTTCGTGGTAGACCCTCGGTTGGGATGGCGGGGCCGGTCGTGCCTCTTGCGTTGACCTCTCGGCGGCTTCGGTTGCCAGGGCTTCCTCCAGAGCAATCTGGAACGTGAGGTCTTTTTTGGCGTAGAGGCGTCGTTGCAACATCTCGTCCCTCAGGCCACCGACGAGGCGGTCACGAAGCATGTTCTCCAACTCTGAGAAGTTGCATAACCGGGCGGCTTGGCGGAGGGAGGTCACAAACCCAGTTATGGTTTCCCCCGGGGCTTGCCGCTTTGCGTAGAAGGCATTTCGGCAAGCTACCACCGAGGGCTGTGGTGAAAAGTGCTCCTTCAGCCGTTCCATTATTGTTTTGTAAGAGACGGTAGCGACATCTCTAGGTGCAAGGAGAGCCCGGGCGATTTCAAACGTCTCCTCTCCACAGACGCTGAAGAATGTCGCCCTCTTCATGGCATCGTTGGTGACTTCTTTCGCTTGCAGGAGGAAGTTGAAACGGGCGGCGTACCCTTCCCAGTCTCCTGATGCTGGTTTGAATGGCAAGAAGCTGCTGTCGGTTGCCATTCTGGGTTCCTTGGGTCCTGGAGCTGAAGCCTGGATGCACGGTGCGATGCAGCGGTGCAGCAGGTGGCGGTGCTGCGGTGCAGTGCGTGGTGGCGGTCAGCTCATCAGGATCCCACCTTCGTCGCCAGTGAAATATACTCGGAGTCGAGAGTGAATTTCATGCTCTTTATTCAGCTCATATTCATCAAGGAGAAGAAGAGAAGACGAATGGCTCTTTTCCCAAAACCATCTGCTTATATACATTATTTACACAATGGGCCTTGCGTGATTGGCTACTTCAGGGCTACACCTGTGGGCCAATTATATTGTGGATTGACTTCTGCCTGCAGCCTGATTGGCTGCTCCTACAGGCCAATCAGGTAGCAGATTCACTTCTGCCAGCCGCCTGATTGGCTGCTCCAGCAGGCCAATCAGGTTGCGGATTCACTTCCACCTGGAGTTGGATTGGGTAGCTCCCGCTGATTCTGAATCCTATTGTTCTAGGATTCAGCTCAGTACATAACAATCCCATTTCTATCTTCCACTGTCATTCCATGCGCTGCAACTGCTTCAACATCCCTGATAGGTTAGAGCTAAGAACAAAGAGCTAAGAACCCAGGTGGCGCTGTGGTTAAACCACTGAGCCTAGGGCTTGCTGATCAGAAGGTCGGCGGTTCGAATCCCTGTGACGGGGTGAGCTCCCGTTGCTCGGTCCCAGCTCCTGCCAACCTAGCAGTTCGAAAGCACATCAAAATGCAAGTAGATAAATAGGAACCAGTATAGCGGGAAGGTAAACAGCGTTTCCATGTGCTGCTCTGGTTTGCCAGAAGCGGCTTTGTCATGCTGGCCACATGGCCTGGAAGCTGTATGCCGGCTCCCTCGGCCAATAACAAGAGATGAGTGCTGCAACCCCAGAGTTGTTCACGACTGGACCCAATGGTCAGGGGTCCCTTGACCTTTACCTTTAACATCATTACTGCAATGTAGGGGTCCCTTTACCTTTAAGAACAAATAAAAAACAGTTTCCCAACCTTGGTTTGTTTTTTTGTTTTGTTTTTTAAGGAACACTTGCTCTGAGAACATGCAGATTTAAGAACTTACTTAAATCATAGCACCATCCTGACTACAGGAATAAAACAAGTTTTCTTCTGCTGGCCCGCTGCTAAAGATATTTCTTCGGGAATAAACACCATTTTATTGTAGGAAAGGTTAAGGAAATGATGATATCGCCTGCATTGCTGGAAACACTGCTGGAAAAAGAAAGGAGACATGTGACTCTTAACCTCATGGCTGTGGATTCGAGCCCCATGTGGGGCAAAAGATTCCTGAATTGCAGGGGGTTGGACTAGATGACCCTCATAGTTCCTTCCAACTCTGCAATTCTATGATTCTATTAGTGGCACTTTCCAGAGAAGGCATAATTAAGACACACTTCAGTGCCATATACCCAAAAAGGATTTATTTTAGTGTGTGAACGGATAAGCATTTATTTCCACTGGAGGAACCAAGACTGCGTTTCTGAGTGAGTTGCTGTTCTGAGTTTGCCTCCTGAGTAGAAAGCAGCCAGCCGAAGTAAATTGTGCTGGCAACATGGAGAAATTAACTACTAGTATAAAGTCTCCTGCCATTTAATGGGTGCTGCAGCGCCTCCCTATCACAGAGCTATAGACACAAATGCTTAATTCTCTTTTAAGTGTGGCTTAAAAGCATTTTAACTTTGACATGGTCACACCCTGGTGGTTTGGTCCCATGAATCTAACCAGAGAAGTTATTTCAGGTGAATTCCCTTAGCTAATTTGCAACATCATGGCTGACATCCTGCTTTGATTGTATCGCACTAGATCTTTCCTACCTTTTAAACAGAAGAAGAAGCCTTTCCCTAGTTCATAAGTTTCATGCGGTGATAAATTCATTTACATGCACATTTTTAGAATCTAATGTGAGTAGTGACCATCAAAGCACCTTAGCAGCAAATTGAATTCATTCCACTTTCTGCCTTTTTTTAACATTTTATTTTGCTTTAAAGTTCTTTTATGAATTAAGGCTATAAAACTTTGATGAATTATTCATCTGACTCCCTTGCGAGCTTTGCACTTTGGCATATTGTGACTTTTTCTCTCTCGTTCAGCTGTGTGCATTTAAAATATTACGCTGCCTGAGCCCTGTTTCATGCCCTCATTGGAAACAAGACATCATTTTTTATTTTTCTTGTTTTAATAAACACCATTTTCAGTATTTCTAGGACTGAGATTTACCCCTATACATGGTGTGTAAATGAATTTGCAACAGCACTGAGAGGGAGTATATTCCCCTATCCATGCATTTTGTGATTGCATTTTGTGTAGCAGTTTAGGCAGAGGTCAGGTCCCTTCACAGCCACTGGGAACTTGATGGTCAAGGATTGGAAGCCTTTTTATTGCAGTCAGAAATTGGTGGGAGCTATCAAAGATGATCACCTTGCTACAAAGGTCTGTATAGTTAAAGCTATGGTTTTCCCAGTAGTGATGTATGGAAGTGAGAGCTGGACCATAAAGAAGGCTGATCGCCGAAGAATTGATGCTTTTGAATAGTGGTGCTGGAGGAAACTCTTGAGAGTCCCATGGACTGCAAGAAGATCAAACCTATCCATTCTGAAGGAAATCAGCCCTGAGTGCTCACTGGAAGGACAGATCCTGAAGCTGGGGCTCCAATACTTTGGCCACCTCATGAGAAGAGAAGAATCCTTGGAAAAGACCCTGATGTTGGGAAAGATATTGAGGGCACAAGGAGAAGGGGACGACAGAGGACGAGATGGTTGGACAGTGTTCTCGAAGCTACGAACATGAGTTTGACCAAACTGTAGGAGGCAGTGGAAGATAGGAGTGCCTGGCGTGCTATGGTCCATGGGGTCACGAAGAGTCGGACACAACTAAACGACTAAACAACAACAACACTCAAAGATGAGTGGCTCTGGCCCAGTAAGTCCACAGAGACCCATTTCCTAACTCACCAAACCCCTTTTCACCCTGGGCAGCCTTTCCAGGAAAGGAGAGGGCACACCACTTCAGAGCCCCAGTGCTCAGAAGAATTTCATTTTAGAGCTGTGATAGTACAATAAAGTGGTATCTGTTGATCACTCCATTACTTGACCTGCCAGATCATACTAAAAGACAGAGCTTAATGGAATAAGGAACAAGTATATCCACTTTGCCTTAGGATTTAAACAAAACCCTTTTTGCGGTGGGGGGGGGGTCATGATTATTTCTGGCTTTTCATTTTTAACTTGTTGGAAGCAGATGTTATTTTAAAGGAACAGATGGAGCTCTCACATATGGTCAATTTATTAAGCTGCCATTTTAAAGCACTATTCATTTTTCACTAAATGATTTTTAATGAACAAAAATGAGTGCCTTAAAAACTATGTGTATGGGTAAACAGATGATGATGATCTAAAGAGGCACTAATATTTGTGCCATTGAATTCTTGTTGGGCTGTCAAGTGCCATGACTTTTAGCAAGGTAAGGAAGAAATAAAAACCTCTTGTTTGAGGGGGTCCTGCCTGTCCTTCTTCCTGAACACTTGGGATCCACATTGGTCCACTGTGTAGAAGTTTCGTGAGTGGCTTGCCCTTGATAGCACTCTGTCTTTTCATTTTTTTTCTGAGTAGCAATGGTTCATGAATCCAAAAAAGAGTGATTTCATCAGCATCGCTATCAGTTCAGTCATTTTTCTTCCATCACTAATAGCTTTTTCTTAATTTCTTTTACCTCCCCCCCCCCAATCCGCCAACCAAAGGAAGTTGTTTGACACAATCAAATCACCCATTCTCCCTCTTCCTCCGGAATTTTTTTTGAGGGGAAATCAGAAGTCTTTCTGATGGCTGTGATCCAGCACTGTTTTACATGTTGCACTACTGACAAACTGAACATGGTCTCTGCTCTGCGAGAGACTGAACAGGAGCGCTCTTCAGATTGTGGAACTGCAGTGAGAAAGAGGTGCCGGTGCCAGGAGTGTAGAATGGTGTTTGGGAATTATACATTGGGTGGTTCAAGACAACACCCACCCTAAATTAAGAAGGGGCATGGCTCCTTCTCTCAGATGGTTAATAGAGCTCAGTTGGGGTTGGGGGCTGAATCCAGGGGCTGTTTCTGCCTCTTGTGCAGTATTGAAGATCTAGAACACTGCAGGGCACTGCCTGCACTTCTCTCCATTGTATGGGAATTTGCTCTTTTTAGCAGTGTAAGCATGTAACTGTTCCCAATGAAAAGCTGCATTCTTTGGGGGTTTGCATTTAGCACAGTGTCTGTGAACTACTGGCCTAACTATTTTAGAGGGGCAGCTGTGTTTGTGTCATAATAATCCCACCAGATATGTTTGCTTCACCCCCCCCCCTTTTCCCCCTTTTTTCTCGCTCAAAATTTTATAATTTATAGCCAACTTATTCTATGACTGGGACCCAGGTGGCGCTGTGGGTTAAACCACTGAGCCTAGGGCTTGCTGATCAGAAGGTCGGCAGTTCGAATCCCTGTGACGGGGTGAGCTTCCGTTGCTTGGTCCCTGCTCCTGCCAACCTAGCAGTTCGAAAGCACGTCAAAATGCAAGTAGATAAATAGGAACCGCTACAGCGGGAAGGTAAACGGCGTTTCCGTGTGCTGCTCTGGCTTTCCAGAAGCGGCTTAGTCATGCTGGCCACATGACCTGGAAGCTATACGCCGGCTCCCTCAGCCAATAATGCGACATAAGCGCGCAACCCCAGAGTCGGTCACGACTGGACCTAATGATCAGGGGGCCCCTTTACCCTTTTATTCTATGGCTGACAAATCACATATTCCAATATTCACTAAATTTACAGTTTATATCATCATCCACTAAAATAGTAGCTTTAATGTAATGCGGCGCAAATATAAAATACAGTGCTGGAAACCTGTATCATATACTTAGAGGTTCCATGGTGCAAATTAGTTGGTTATGACAGCAGTGAAAAAGCCTTAAATAGTTCTAATTAATATTCTGTTTTCATGTGCTTAATAAGAATGAACCATAAATTTCCAGGTTGTTCATTTTTTTGACTACTGTACCATCAGTTTTGTCATGGTGCCAAAAAAACCAAATTTGATTAAACCATACTTATTCTGTTGGACTTACAGAAGCATACCATTTAGGTTCTATCAATATTTTGGTAGCAGTTAACAAAACTCCAACTAAATTTGGATATTTTGGTTTCACATCTTCTTTAAGATATGAACTAGAGTTCATTTGAATGTAGTATCCAATTATTTCTTGTATATGTGCAATAACTATTGAAAACCTCATAATCTTTTCACACCTCCACCAAAACATAATTTGTGACTTTCTCCCCACATTTTCAGCATGTTCCATTAACATCTGGATGTATCTTTGCTGAATGTTGTGGGACTTGATACCAGCTATGTGACATCTTATGGAAGTTTTCTATTACAAGAAGTGATAAAGTTACCATGGTGATAGATATTTATTTCCACAGCTCATCTAAGACATTCCCCCCCCCCCAATCTTTGTCTTAACCTCTTCCTTGTTCTAATCCAGCTAAGTATTCCTCCAGCAGGCAGCTTAAAATGTACCTTATCAGCTAGTAAGGGTCCTTTCAAGTTGCACCCAGGCAAGGACAAAAGATAGTCAAAACGACACCGGGTTGAGTTTCAGAGAAAGAGCTTTAATCTCTATATAGAGAGACTCCTGGTGACCCATGTTTCACGACAGGAGTAAAGCAACACAAATTGCAAAGCTTTTTATACCCTTCTTTTGGGCTCTTTCCCCATCCTCTGTAAGAGTGCGTACGCAAGGGGGTCACGCATGCAAGGGGGTGTGCACATCTTCCTGTGTCCAGTTGTTCTCATAAACACACATTATGCCATGTGCGTAAACACATGCTGACTAATGCTGCCCTCAAGGAGCCTTGGCTTATCTTGCCTGTTCTGCGCATCAGACTGCGCGTCAGACAAAGCCAGCCATCATCCAGCCTTCAGCTGGGCATCCTGTTCCTTTTTGCTTTGCCCTTTGACACACTTTGGTGCAGAGACACAGAGGCACTGGAAAGCATTCTAAACAAGACATCCCAGGGCTACAGCCATACAGTCAGAATTCATACAGTGCAAGCAATGCAAACTATAGGATCCGATTTAGCAAATCACTCCTCCACAAAAATGCTGTAATGCTCATGTCCCACAGCAGCGCCCAGAGCATTAACTGGTACTTCTGTCTCCTGACTCATCGGATGTGAAGCTGGACACATGCCCTGCTTAACCATCAGTTTATGGCCCAACAGACCCTGGGGGTTTCTCCAATTCCTTTCTCTTTTCTATATAATTGAAGAGTTGACTTTTACAAGCAAATATCAGCAGAAATGTATTCTTTGCAGTGTAAAGCATGTATAATAAACCACTTTGGGCTAAAACCTACTTTATGTTGACATGGCTTCATTCTGTTCTGAAACAGGACCAGTGCTATGCAGCTTGCTAGGTAAGAATTTAACCATTGTATTTGAAAGAGGTGGAATCATTTAAAGGTCTGGTTAAAATTTGTTCAAATAGGTTTTTCTTGTCTTTTAATTTTCCTACTTACTGGGGTAATAAAATTTACATATAAAATGCTTTCCTCTCCCTGTCATTTAATTCCAATGGTAATTTGTGGCACCCAAATGTAATTTGTGTGACATCCTGAACAGCAAAGGATCTTGGGCAGCATAGAAATGAACCAGGCTGGGAGCAGAATGGCATAATGCAACGAGTTCGATGGAGGTATTAACCAAAGCAGAACTATGGAATAAAAATACTTACTTTCCAGGAAAGTATGCTGGCTCCAGCCCCCACCAGACACACAACACACTTCATATCCTTCATATCCTTTTCATTAACACCCACTGAAGGACGCTTTCAACATTGTGTTTTGGAAGCTATCCTTATGTTAGTGCTTATGGAGGCTTCTGCAAGCTGAAAGCAAGACGAAAAAGAGTAATTCAGTGTTATCTGTGTTATTCTTAGAACTGAACCACACAATCAGCAGAATCATGGGTTGCCGTTCTTACAGAACTGAGCAGTTGCATGCTTGAATGTCTCAAAAATAATAAAAACAACCAAAACAAAAACAAAAAACCAGTGCAAATTAGGTGTCAAGGAAAAGGTTTTCCCTGCCATGCTTGTTTTCTGTAGTCTTCAATGAAAAATTGCTGTTTTTAAGTGGAGGGCAGCATTTCATCTCACAACTCCCCAACCTGCAGACTGAAGTTGGTTACAGCCCAGCAAAAACCTGTTGAGCTTATAATTTGGCTTTTAGAAGCAGCCATGTGTTGGAGTGATTTTGAGCCACGATCTGGTACTTGGACTATGTAAAGAAAATAGGTAGCACTGTATGAACATTGAGAGTCCCCTTGTAAGCAGCTTTGAGCTTTGTAAAGGGAGAGAGAGGTAAAAAAAATCTACATTCTGGCAGACAGAAAATACTTGTATGCATTTTAAAATATTAAGTGGCTGACTGGAGCGGTAAATAGTCATGGCTCGTTATTAACTTTTGCTTTGTCTCTTTTTTGCAGTAATTACAGTGCTTTGTTAGGCGTCTGGATCTATGGGTTTTTTGTGGTGGTTTTGCTGGTACTGGACCTTTTGTACTACTCCTCGATGAACTACGATATTTGCAAACTGTACCTGGCAAGATGGGGAATCCAGGGGAAATGGATGAAGCCGGAAGCAAGCCGGTGGATTAAACCTGCTCAGGACCCAAGACAAGTACAGGCTCAGACTCAGCCTACGCCTCAAACCTTGCAGGCAGTACATGCATTAAGAGCAGAAGCTTTAAATCCGCCACTGATGTCTTTTCCGAGTTCAACTGCCTGGTAAGTTTTTAAGGCCATGGTGCCTATTGTTTTTTACCCCCTTTTTGCACTGTAATGTTTTCAGTTGGCAGCTATCCAGGAAAGTGTATCATTCATGACAATGAGAGCAGGGCGATTTTGTTAATACTTTGGTGCCTGTACAGTATGGAGAATATAGGCCCGCCATCATCACCTGAACTAAGCCAGATCTGTGGATGCACCAGGAACAGGCAGTAGAGTCCTGGGATGGAGGTGACTACCATTTCAGATGAGAAATATTATTATTGAATGATTCCTCACTTCGATCACCCTGTGCTGGTTTGTGAGCTGTAAGTGTCCACACAAATACATGAAGAATCTGTAAAAACTGGAGGGCAAAGCCGGCACATAGCTTCCTATTCCATTCCACATTATCTGTTTGCTGTGGAAACAGCCACATGCAGTCATGGAATACCCATCATTTATTTATTTTTCATTATTTTCATACACATGGCAAGAGACTGACTTCAAGCTTGCACCTCACCTTATGGGCCGTGGATGTACCAGGTCTGTGACTTGAGCCATCCCATGGTGAAAGAACATGGAGGAACCTGGCTGGGTCATGTGAGACCCATTTTTTCTGTGAAACTTTGTGCATTTGGTCTGGGGTTCCCTCTTTTGCTGATTGTACCTGAATTAGCTAATAGAAGTGGTTTTTGTAGTGAGTAGCAAGGAAGAACCAGCCTTTGTATATTTGCAGTTGCTAAACCCTGTATTTCTACTTTGTGAGTACAGTCATACCTCTTGTTACGAATGCTGCGGGTTGCGTACGACACGGGATACGTATGTGCCAAACCCGGAGGTACCGGAACAGGTTACTTCCGGGTTCGGCAGTTCGCGCATGCGCAGACGCGATAAATGATGTTATGCGCATGCACCGAATCGCCGGATCAGGCCGCACACATTGCAGATGCGGCGCTTCATGTTGTGTATGGGGCTCCGAAACGGATCCCGTACGCAACATGAGGTACCACTGTAGAGATTTCTAGCTTCAAAAGTACATCATAGTCATACAAGTTGAAATGTGATGTTCCACACTAGAGAGAGGCCATGGGTCATTCCTATAAAGGGGGTCTGGTTAAATTTGTGACTTCCCCAATTAAAGGGTTTATGTTTGCACTGTTTTAATGAGAAGTGCATGAGCGAGAGCTCCTAAATACCATAGCTGCCAAGTACCCCGTTTTCCCCGGGAAACCCCCGTTTTTACTTACCTTTTCCCAGTGGTCCCCCGTATCACTTCGTCTCCCGTTTTTCTCCGTTATTTTCTCCTGCTGGCGGCCATTTTTTTCTTTCCGATTTGGCCACCGCCGGCTTCAAAAGTCGCATCTACACATGTCCGGAAGTGCATAGAAGCGACTTCCGGTGTCGGCGGGAGCCATTTTTGGTGCCCATAGATGGGCAGAGCGACACCGGAAGTTGCGTCGACGCACTTCCTGACATGCGTACAAGTATCTTTCAAAGCCAGCGGCAGCCATTTTTGGTGCCCATAGAAGGGCAAAGCGACACCGGAAGTTACGTCGACGCAACTTCCAGTGTCACACGGTTAAGAAATACACCAGCCCATCACAATATGTAATATTTTAAGTGGCCTTGTAGTTTTCAAGTGTGAGGATTGTAATCATATGAGGCACTGCTTTCCAGTATGGCTATGCAGAAATCTGCTTTCAGACTTTTTCTTTTCTGTTTCCCCACCTCCACCATCTTGTAATGAAGACAACCCATTCTACCACAGTTTGGGAGAGTTCTCATTCCTTGCCAGCTAATGAGCCTAAGTTCATTATTCCTCATCCTAAAAGGGACACCTGACCATTAGGTCCAGTCGTGACTGACTCTGGGGTTGCGGCGCTCATCTCACGTTATTGGCCGAGGGAGCCAGCGTACAGCTTCCAGCTCATGTGGCCAGCATGACAAAGCCGCTTCTGGCGAAACCAGAGCAGCACACAGAAATGCCGTTTACCTTCCCACTATAGCGGTACCTATTTATCTACTTGCACTTTGAGGTGCTTTCAAACTGCTAGGTTGGCAGGAGCTGGGACCGAACAACGGGAGCTCACGCCGTTGCGGGGATTTGAACCGCCGACCTTCTGATCGGCAAGCCCTAGGCCAGGCATCCCCAAACTGCGGCCCTCCAGATGTTTTGGCCTACAACTACCATGATTCCTAGCCAACAGGACCCAGTGGTCGGGGAAGATGGGAATTGTAGTCCAAAACATCTGGAGGGCCGAAGTTTGGGGATGCCTGCCCTAGGCTCTGTGGTTTAAGCCACAGCGCCACCCGCGTCCCTCATCCTACTCATTATCGAAGTGGAGAGGGGAACTTGCAAAGTTTGTTCTCTGCAGAAATTAGACAAGGGAGTAAGGGGACCCCTAGTGGTGAAGTGTAACTCACTTTCTCTCTCCCCCCCCCCCATTTCTTTACATACAGTTTTCTGCTTTCTCCTGCAAACTGCAGCGTGACAACAATTATTCTAATAAAAAGATACTATAGGGTATAAGTTCCAGGGTACAAGGGCATTGCTCCCAGTGTGAAAGCTGTGTATTTGGTATGGATAGGTATGCCTAACACGCAGCAACCCTCGGTTATATATGCTGCATGTGTGAATAATTCTTCCTGACATATTGTTATTGGAGGGAGCCTGCTCCAAGCGCAGGCTGCATAGACAAAGTTTCAGTTGGATTTATTAGTGGCTTCAGTCTTCAGTCACCCATGAGATATGCTGAAATGAGCCATTTGATATCAGAAGTATTCTCCAGAGTTTGAACTTGGAGCACAAGGAAAGAATTCACAGGAAATGGTGGCGTGGAAGATGCTACTGCAAATTAAGGTTATTCTGTGCAGCCTTTGCATGGACTATGGAGGGAAATGCCAGGCTCCTGGAGAAGGAGGCGCAAGAGAATAATGAAAGACAGAGAAAGAGGGAGCTTTTTCCAATATTTATCCAAAATAAAAATGGGAAACCTGTACATGAAGCTTACAGTAAGGGAGCGGATACTTGATAGTGTAGCTGGGAATCCTCGGGGAGTAGAGCGTGGGAATCTTAATATCTGGCTCGTGGCTTTGAGCCCCATGATAGGCAAAAGATTCCTGCATTGCAGAGGGTTGGACTAGATGACACTTGCGGTCCCTTCCAACTCTACAATTTTGTGATTCTATGATTTACCACAGAAATAATGAAGAGCCTAAGGGCTTATTGACCACAATACACTGGTTCTGATGGACACATAACATTAAACCATGATTTGCGTAAACCTTAATTAATAAACCACAGTTTAGTGTTACATATGAACCCATCCTAGTACTGCAACTATTGTTTATTAAAATAAAAAAATTCCTTCAGTAGCACCTTAAAGACCAACTAAGTTTTTATTTTGGTATGAGCTTTCGTGTGCATGCACACTTCTTCAGATACTTAATATTGTTTATTAAGTATAGTTTGTTGGGGGAAAACAAGCCATGGTGTGTTGTTGGTTTACTGACCTTGACAATGGTTGAATCTTGTTACATGTGAATCCAGACATGTATTAACTATGGATTACACTTATGGATATACACTTAACTATGGTTTAAGTGTAGTTTGCTTTCTTTTCCTCATCAAAGTCACCTCAGACAATGCCAGACAAATGATGAGCTGTAACCAGCTTTGTTCCTCCTTTACTGCTTGTTGTTTGTTTGGGAGAGACAAACCACAGCACTAAACTATAACTAAACTACAAACCACAGCACTAATCTATGACAGCAGCATGGCCAGGTGCTGCAGCTGCAATCTCCACTCCAGGACATAGCTGCCAAGTCTCCCGTATTCCCCGGGAAACACCTGTTTTTCCAGCTGTTCCCAGCCAAAAAAACGGATTTTTTGTTTTTTCCTGGTTTATTCTGGCGCGACGGCCATTTTGGAACTGGGCGGAGCATGCTCAGAAGCGACTTTTGATGCTGCTTTGCCCAGTTCCAAAATGGCTGCGGCGCGACTTCTAGTGCGGTGGCCATTTTGGAACAGGGCAGAGCAGCATCAAAAGTCGCTTCTGAGCATGTTCTGCCCAGTTCCAAAATGGCGGCATCGCTACTTCCGGTCTGCTACTTCCGGTCCAGTCCCTTATTTCTCAGGCCGGAACTTGGCAGGTATGCTCCAGGAACCTGCCTGTTTGCTCCAAGCTGAATTCCCTGCTATCACTCCTGCTACACTGGCATGGCCCAGTAAGTTGAGTTTATAGGGAGAAGGGGATTAGATGGTTCTGGCCTGGGTAAGCGAAAGAGTGATGGGCGATGTTAGATGTTGGAACAGCTCATAAAATACATTGCATTATTTCTGGTTTGGGGGAGAGTAGCTTGGCATGTTTTCCAAGCTGTTGCAATGCATGCCTGGGGGAAACCACCCCTTTCTAATTTCATGCAATTTCAATAAGCTTATTTTCATTATCCTTTTGATTCGAGGAGAATCTAAATAGGACTCTTTGTTCTGAGATGCTCTAAACCAGAGCTAATCTGAAATAGATCGATAGCTCTTGTTCTTACAGTGGCCTAAATGGAAACTCCAGATCCAAATTGCCCTAACTTTGCAAACGTTCAGAATCTATATCTAGGGACATGTGAGTCTGGTCTGGGACCATAATAAATTCAATTTACTATATCTAGGGACTAGAGCTGCCTATTTAGAAAACAAAAAAGGAAATTGAATCTTGCAGTTGAACTGAAAAATGTTAGATTAATGAAGTGTGATCCAACCTGTGTAAGAACTTTTCAGTCCACAGATCTGAAATCTGCCTCTGTTTTCCTCATTATGTGTCATTACAGTTTCCACAAGATGAGGTTGTGTGCTTCACATGAAGTTCTGAAGTGTTGCACAATGTTTTTGTTGATGGTTTAATTGACTTCTCTTTCTGTTTGAGGACTGAGCTTCTCACAATAACTTCTGTAGAAAGCGGGGCATGTGCATATGGACACATGAAGCGGCTGAATACTGAGCCACGCCATTGGCTGTTCTAGTCCAGTACAGCCAGTTCTGACTGCCAATATCTCTCTGTGGCTTCAGGCAAAGTTCTTTCTAAGCTCTGCTTCTGGAAATCCCTTTAATGACAAAGTGTTGAGTCCATCATGTGCTCTGCCACTGA
The DNA here is from genome assembly GCF_965207765.1 of Zootoca vivipara. Taxonomy (NCBI): domain Eukaryota; kingdom Metazoa; phylum Chordata; class Lepidosauria; order Squamata; family Lacertidae; genus Zootoca; species Zootoca vivipara. The sequence continues at coordinate 884,261 of NC_142588.1, read as the reverse complement.
GTGTTGTTGTTGTTGTTTAGTCGTTTAGTCGTGTCCGACTCTTCATGACCCCATGGACCATAGCACGCCAGGCACTCCTGTCTTCCACTGTCTCCCACAGTTTGGTTAAACTCATGTTGGTAGCTTCGAGAACACTGTCCAACCATCTCGTCCTCTGTCGTCCCCTTCTCCTTGTGCCCTCCATCTTTCCCAACATCAGGGTCTTTTCCAGGGAGTCTTCTCTTCTCATGAGGTGGCCAAAGTATTGGAGCCTCAGCTTCACAATCTGTCCTTCCAGTGAGCTTCCAGTGTCCTGCCACTGAGTAATGGGCCCTCAATCCTAGGAGCTGGGTCTTTGGGATATTTTGTTTGGTGAAATGGATGAGTTCCACTCCATCAGGCTACTTTTAAGAGTTCTCCCTCTCTGTAATGTGTGAATCAGCCAACAGTGTGTCATCAAGTCACCACATAGTGCCAAGAAACTTCAACTGGGGATGTGTAGTAAGAGACCAGCTTGGTTTTTTTAATCATATAGGGTAGAATAAGTGGGATGCAACCTGGGATAGAGGTGAGGGGATACATGAATGTGGTCTTCAAATACCTGAAGAACTGTGACGCATAGGATGCAGCAAACTAGTTTCCTTTTGGTGACAGGACTATAACTTATGAGTGTCAGTTGTAAGGAAGCTGATTTTGCTCAATATATGAAGAAGCATTTCAACAATAAGAGCTATTAGGCATTGGTGCGGTCCGATTGAGAATGCAGTCTCCTTTGTTCTATCACTTTATGCTGTTTGTTGTTGTTTTAAATTGATTTTACAACACTTTTTGATGTCCTTGAAAGTCAAAACTGGCATATGAATTTTAAAGCAAATGAATAAATCTAGGCAACATTTTGTTTTGTACTAGACCTAAACTTTGAGAACACAAAATGCATTGGCTTGCATTCATCCCAACTGAAATCAATGCGAGTTAATTAGACATAACTAACTCTTCACATCGATTTCACTAGGGCCTAAGTGTGACTAATAGTTGGATTCTTGGTGCCTGGAACCACCAGAGGCCAGCAGAGGGAATGTGATTTTCCTGAAAATTGGAAAAGCTGCCAGTCCGTCTTGGGGGCGGGAGCCCTGACTCTGCTCCCTCTAGCCCTCAATGGCTGCAATTCTTCAGGGAACTGCACAACAATGCTCAGGAGCCTTTGTGATGTACAAGGCCTCCCTACACTCACTCGCTTGTGATGTGGAAGAAACGCCTGCTGTCTTGATTTGAACTGGAGCAGACCGTAGTTTTAGTTTTCCGTTGCAACTTAGCTATTTTGTGCCAATGCTGGAAGGTTTAAAAATTAAGCATGTGTTCCGAATGTTGCAATCTGCCCACATCTTGAATACTGAAGGTGTCTCCCAGAGAGAGAGAGAGAGAGAGAGAGAGAGAGAGAGAGGGAGGGAGAGAGAGTTTTCTTCTTTCTTGGAATTTCACTTGAGGCAAATGAGCATTATTGCCTGCTTTTTTTCTTGAAAAAATGTTTAGCGGTACTCTCATTTTCCTACTCATATTGAAATACTGCCCCTCAATGAGGCCAAACTTAGATTCACAAAATGTTTAGGGGTATGTGTCCCCCAGAAAAAAAAGCACTGGTCATTGCTATTGAAACAGTTTCTATTCAGATACGGCTTTCGTAGGGCAGGGCAGGGAACCCTTTTCAGTCCAAACCTGCATTTGCTTATGGGCAGGGGCCAGCAACCGAAAGCCCATGGGCCAGAAGTGGCCCACTGAGGTTGTTTGACTGGCCCCGAACTGAGCCGTGCTAAAATCGCATCTGCGCATGTGTGATCCGGCCCACGGAGGAATCTCTGTGGGATCGATCCGGGCCAGGCAAGATAAAGCTTGCTGACCCCTGGCTTATGGGGAACCTTCCACTTGCCTTGTGCCCATGGTGGGCAGGGCCAGAGACCAAAGTGGACGGGGCAATAAATATTACTCTCACCTTTCGGATAGTAAGGCTGTATTCCAACTACATGGAAGCCAGAGGTTTCCATGCGCACACACCTCACCATCCAAGCAAGCAAGAGGCATTATTACCCAGGTTCAAAGATACATTCCTGCCACGCAGAAGCACCAAAAGAGGGTGTATGCTTGGGGTCTCTGCTGCTCCCCTTAATACAGCCACAACACGTGGCTAATAAATGTAGTACATCCTCAGGTTACAAACGCTTCAGTTACAAACTCCGCTAACCTGGAAGAGTTGAGAACTTTGCCCCAGAATGAGAACGGAAATGTATTCAATGCCCTTCAATGGATGATGCCCTAAAGGATTGGGGTGGTGGGTGTCCCAACGTGAAGAATTCAATAGCAACCAGCAAACAAGCAGAACAGAACAGTATGTCTGGATTGAATCAACTGTTTCGAAGGTGAATCTTTGTCAGCTGATGATAAAATTAAATATATTACATACAATGAATGACATCAATAATTATTTGGTATGTATTCCTCATTTATTATCTATTCATTATTTACATGCAGGTTGCTCAGTATTATTTTTGTTGTCATTTATTGTATGTAATATATTTAATTTCATCATCAGCTGACAAAGATTCACCTTCGAAAGAGTTGATTCAATCTGGACATCCTCCCTGCTACGTGGCGTTCCCTCCCAGCAATTCATTACACTGACTACCTTTTGGTTATGGATATATATATATATATATATATATATATATATATATATAATTTTGAAGTTGATGACTTGTAAATTTTGGATGACATTTTAACCACTAATAATAATACATTTACTACATTTATTAGCCGTGTGTTGTTGCGGCTGTATTTGAGCAGATTATTCTGTACTAGTGTAATTCAGCCCGTTCAATAAATGGGCGCTAAAACATCCCGGGGTTCGGAGAAGCGCTTGCGCAGCGCTTCTCCGAACCCCCGGGACCTGTCCATGCTGTCGGCGGCAGGGGGACAGGAACGAAGGAGGAAAAAGCAGCCCTTTCTCCTCCTTCCCTCTTCTCCCCCAGCTGCCGACAGGAAGGAGACATCACGGGGTTCGGAGAAGCGCTTGCGCAGCGCTTCTCCGAACCCCGGGACCTACACCGGGGAGGAGAGGCTCCTCCCCCACCCTGGCCTGGCCTGGCCTGGCCTGGCCTGGTTTGGCTGGAGGCAGCACCTCTCCCGGGCCAGGGAGGGTTGAGAGGAGGAGGAGGACCAAGATGGCGGCATCAGGCTCCGGGGCCGCGGCGGCGGCGGGAGCCGGACCAGGCTCCTCAAGTGCGCCCTTCCTCCCCCCATTCACCTCCGCTGGCCTCCACCCTTGCTTCCCCGACGTGCCCTGCAGTGAGGCGGTGTCCGGCCGGGAGCGGCGGTTGGAGGAGGCAGGGGGGGAGCGCACGTGCATGCAGTCTCTTCGTCCAGTCCCTGTGTCTGTGGGGCACATGTGCAGTAGCGCGAACACAGGGAATCTGGGCGCAGAGACACTTGCACTTTATTATATAGGATTGCAACACAGGGGTTTGTTTTTGTTTTTGTCCCGTTAATACAGGGCAGAGAGGTAACTTTTGCCCTTGACCAACCCAGGATTTGCCTATGGCCTTGCTCATCGCTGCCCCAACCTCCCAAAGGTTGCCCATGACAGAAAAGCCCCCCCCCCTTGCTCCATGCCAAGTCAAGGCAGAATAGGTTCTCAATTATTTCCCATCTTGGTAGTTGAGAGTGCAGGACAGCAGCGGCGGTGGTGGGGGTTTATTTTCAAACCTTTGTCTCAAGCGTGATGTTTTCTTATTTGTATGAGTAGAAATGCATGCTGTTACATTGTTAACCATCATTTTTCTGTTTTTGTTCTTACTTGCCTTCTGAAGCATTAAACGGGGGTCCTATGTTAGGATCAGGTGAGTGTAGCCCACACAGTTGAAACAGTTGTAATCACAACTGTGATGGGACAACACCCCACCCCCAAAACCTGGCTTGCCCCACATTTCCTCTCCCAGCTCTTCCCTTTTCCTTCTAAAAGTCTCTGGCAGTTCAAAGGATTGACATTGCCTTCACATGATCCTCTTGTTCTCCCCTCCTAGTAATGCTGCAGTCCTAACCCCACTTATCAGGAAATACCACAAGTCCCAGTGAATTCATTAGGACTCCCTTCTGAGAAGACGCCGTTAAAATTGTGGTGTTAGACATGGCAAGTTTCAGTAACCTTTTTTTTAAAAAAAAATCAGGCATAGAGTTTCTGTTCACCCCATTGATGCCAGCGCTCAGGTTCTCGTTGATCTTAGTAGAGTAGAAATGTCTCACAGAAGCAATACTTTTCTCTCCCCCCCCCGAACATGTAGCAAGGCATGCTCGAGCCATGATTAAGCACTTTTTACTTATAATTATTTCAGTGGCAGACATTTAAATACATGGTTCATTTCCCCATTGAAACCAACATGACTGCAAAGTGCTGGGCTGGATTTTTGACCCTAGTTAAGCACAAGAATGACATTTTCTGCATTGCTCCTGAACCAAGGGACCAGGGAAGAGGAAAGCACCTGTGAGCTCCTCTCCAGAGGCTCATATCCTCATGCAGTCTCACTAAGCCAGGCATCCCCAAACTTCAGCCCTCCAGATGTTTTGGACTACAATTCCCATCTTCCCCGGGCACTGGTCCTGTTAGCTAGGGATCATGGGAGTTGTAGGCCAAAACATATGGAGGGCCGCAGTTTGGGGATGCCTGCACTAAGCTAAAGTCTGGTATAGTGTGTTGCGCGACAAATTATTTCAAGAGGAGATGCTACTTCTAAGTTGAAAAATCAGTACTTCTGTATTATACTTGTCAGCTTATACAGTGGTACCTCAAGTTACAAACATCTCAGGTTACAAATGTTTCAGGTTACAAACTCCGCTAACCTGGAAGAGTTACCTCGAGTTGAGAACTTTGCCCCAGGATGAGAACGAAAATCGTGTGCCGGCAGCGCAGCGGCAGCAAGCGAAAGCATGCCTCTAGTTAAGAACAGTTTCAGGTTAAGAACGGACCTCTGGAACAAATTAAGTTCATAACTAGAGTCTGTAGTCTGATTTGGGGGAGAACTGAATTCATACTTAACCAGTGGCAGGCACTGAATGCAAAATATTCTGGGGAATCTGGACCATGCCATGTCACAAACCCATGACCAACTTATTTTATAAACAAATCATTCTCCATGCTCAGCCATTTCAAAGGTAGTGCTTTTAGTTTTTTTCAGTCTTACTACTTTACATAGTCTCTGATTATGGATCTGCTCTGGTTAGTCTCAACAACAATAAAACCTTCTCTGTGCAAATATTAAAAACAGCTCATTCATCACTGACTAAAATTTTCAGGGCATGGGACCACAGCAGTTCTTTCCATACTTGGATTAAAAGAACATACAGATTTCCTCGAAATCATTGCTGGAATTGTAAAAGCATGCTAAATCACCATTAGTATCGTAATGGGGTTTTTACAGTAATGGGATTTTATTTTCCTTTGAGCTTGCTATGGCACAAAAAGCTTTTGAGATCCCCCTTAAGAAACTGTTCTTATAAGATGCCTGCAGTGTAGGGGGGCCTGCAGTGCCGGGGTGACACGGAAAGCCCTAGACCAGACATCCCCAAACTTCAGCCCTCTAGATGTTTTGGACTACAATTCCCATCTTCCCCGACCACTGGTCCTGTTAGCTAGGGATCATGGGAGCTGTAGGCAAAAACATCTGGAGGGCCGCAGTTTGGGGATGCCTGCCCTAGACGATGTGAGAGGTTTGCCTCTTCCCCACTGCAGATTCAATCCCTGAGAAAATGGGTGTTGGCAGACCAGGCTGTGTGTACCATGCGACCTACTCTTCACCTCCCAAGGCGCCAACTGCCCTCAAATGCAAGAAAGGGTGCTGTCCGGTGCTGAAGTAAGAGCCAACTGCCGGTCCAGTCAGCTTTTGTGCATGGAATAGGAGGTGGCGCCATTTTGTCCTTTGCCCCAGGCAGCAACATCTCTTGGGCCAGTCCAGGTTATTCCAAAAGTATGGCAAGAAGCAGCTCCCAAGGCTGCCAGCATAATGTGAGAGCTTAAATTTCCATTTTGACCAAACTGTGGGAGGCAGTGCAAGACAGGAGTGCCTGGCGTGCTCTGGTCCATGGGGTCACGAAGAGTCGGACATGACTAAACGACTAAACAACAAAATTTCCATTTCAAGAGCAGGTGGCCATGCTGTTTCCCATCACCACGAGGCTGGCACATCCACAGAAAATGAGTCAAAGGGGGACCTTTTCCATCCCGTTCTCAAGAGTGTGTGCCACCTATGGAACTTTAGCAATGGGCAGAGCAATCCAAACCTCCAGTCCACTGGAGTGGGTGGCATTGCATGGAGCAGAGGAGGTCCTTCCCCCAGCACTGGCCGTCTCCACCAGACTCTGCCATCAGGGTAGCTCCACCAGGGAAGCCCAATGATGAGGAGGACCCCATGTACCCACCAAAAGGGCAGGTGGGTGGAAGCTACCATTGGTGCCGTTCCCACCAGCAGTAGTCAGAGGATGCCCTCCAAAGAGGGCAGGTGACAGCAGTGGGCCTGATCTGGGCTTCTGCTGCACCACTTTGGGAGCTGGTGTGATATAGGATCATTTCTTTCCTGCCTCCACCTTTCACCCTGGCCAGCATGCGGCAAGGCTGTGTGTGTTGGCTGTGCCACTCCATCAATTCCCATCACTGCTGGCCAGGGTTAGGATTGCACCCTAAGTCCTGGACTACACATTGCCCTGTGTGTGAGCATCAGTCACTCATACACACACACACACACACACACACACACACACACACACACACACCAGATCAATCAGGCCAACAGCACATAATCTCCCCCTCCATCTCATTGGTAGGTGAATAGTCAGGTGAATAGGGCAATTTGTTACATGATGACTCTGTTTAGCTGATGCCCCTGATGAATGTAACCAGTAGCCCAAATGTCAGATTAGGTCAGAAACTGTTGGAATCCTTCTAGTAAAATAATTCCCTACATGCATGCTGTTGTGACTTAATTTGCACAGCCTCGTTTCTTTCTTGTGTCAGGCCAAATCCTTGAAAGTCTAACAGTGTTTTCACACGTGAAAACACCTTTGAGCCTCTCTTGTCCTCTTTATTTTAATATCTGATTGCTGTAAATGTGGAAGGGAGGCATTTGTAGCGTGAATGATTCTTTGATGATGTGGGTTCTATATTACAACTCAATTGAAGCAAGAGCCACTTTAAGTCTCAGTTATGGAAACACCTGGTTAGTCTTCCATTCCATCCTCTGTAAATATGAAATAGTTGCTTTAAAACCATTGAGAAGCTTCTCTTACTTTTCCTCTCCTAAAGCAATATATGGAAAAGCAAAGGTGTTTGGAATTGTTGAAGCCTTTTGGTTGTGGAAGCCCACTTTAGTTATTTGTTTGCAGAGAAGATGTCTATGTATAGTCAAAATATTATTACAGCCAGAGGAGTCTGGGATCTGTCATACATTCTTGGCTGCTCTCTAGCAGACCGGGTTTTATGGACGAAGAGGGACGGCTAATTAAGTTCAGCAACCATAACTTTGACTTTGACGCAGCGCCAGGATTCTAGCAGCAAGTAAATTCACTCGCTAATTACAGCATTTCTTTCTCTTTAGTCTGGAAACCATCTGAGTGTTGTGTGATCTGAATCAAGATTCTGTGAGATATGCATCCACAATATACTCAAAACGCTGTCGCACTGGTGGTGATCACGACTAAATAAGAGGCAGCTCTCTTGCTCTGCTCCACGGTGATTTCCCGGTTCATCGGCAAGATCATGAGCTCAACAAATCTTACCAGCTGTTGAAATCTCAGGGGAGATTATTTATTGAAGAGAATTAAGCCGGAAATGTACCCATTTGGGGCAGTAAGGCAACAGACCAAAGGGAGGCTATAATTGGCTAGCATTTTAACTGAAAAGTCTACAGACCCCTCCAACAGCTGTTTCATTGTAGTTGTTTCCTGCCACATTTTCTTAACACAATAATAGAGCACTGGTGGTAGATTTATTTTGGTATACTTTTCTGTGATGAATCCCCAATGCTACTATGTTGTTGCAATCCTGAGGGGCTATGGTAGAACAAAAGAAGGACAAAAATTAAACCAGAGCATTTGGGGCATAAAAGTTGTGCGGTTTCAGCAGGAAGTTATGGGACTGAAAATGAAGCAGCGTGACTCCTAGGAATGTGCAATAAATCTGTTGGATACCAGTATTGAAATAACATCGTGATAAGTGTTTCAACAGGGACCCCAGGTGGTGCTGTGGACTAAACCACTGAGCCTAGGGCTTGCTGATCAGAAGGTTGGCGGTTCGAATCCCTGTGACGGGGTGAGCTCCCGTTGCTTGGTCCCAGCTCCTGCCAACCTAGCAGTTAGAAAGCACCTCAAAATGCAAGTAGATAAATAGGAACCGCTACAGCGGGAAGGTAAACGGCGTTTCCATGTGCTGCTCTGGTTTGCCAGAAGCAGCTTTGTCATGCTGGCCACATGACCTGGAAGCTATACGCCGGCTCCCTCGGCCAATAATGCGAGATGAGCGCGCAACCCCAGAGTCGGTCACGACTGGACCTAATGGTCAGGGGTCCCTTTACCTTTACCTTTAAGTGTTTCAACAAGGCAATATACCAAAAGGAGGTGGAGACTTAACAGCTTCCCTGGGGGTAGCTCAGAATACTTTACAGGTACTTTGCAGATAATTTGCAGGCACTGTGTCTCCAGCTTTGCTTGCTCTCCCTCCCTTCTCCCTCCTAACCAATAAGAAATGATGATAAGCCCTCACACAAACCAGTAAACTCTTTCAGCTCCATCATCATCTAATTATGCAGATCCTAGCAATCCAGGAGGGACCCCCCCCCCCATGGCTAGACAACCAAGATCCAGTGGCAAAGTGAAGAAAGAAGCAAACAAAGAACTGGAAACCTCTTCTTTCTTTCCTCACCCCCTGGTGAAAAAAATAGGGGAAAGAATTTTTGTTTTTGTTTTCTGGTGGTGTTTATGTTGTTGGTCCCCCCTAAATAACTTTCCTCCATATCAGAAAGGTTTTTTAAAAAACTATTTAAAGGAGACTACCTTTTTGCTTGCTTGCCCTCCCTCCTTCCCTTTGATAAAAAGGGAGAGTTTGGTGGGATGAGGGCTTGGGGGGGGGCTTCTGTTGGGGGGGGTGCAGGAGAGAAGATTTAGTTGGCTGCCTTATGGCTGAAATGGGAGGTTGGGTACTATGTGAGAATGATGGGGAGGATGTTTTTCGGTAAGCAGTGCAAGCAAATGTGAATCTGCTCACAAGCAAGCCCTACTGAATTCAATGAGGCTTACTCCCAGGAAAGTAGAAGTAAGTTTAGTTGAACACAATGGTGCTTGTGCGTGCACAGATTCCATTTAGACCTCCTGAGTGGGGAAGCAGATGCAACTTGACTAGTAAATCACTTAAACTACTGTTAAATAGTTGAAAATATATTAAATGTGGGACGCAGATGGCGCTGTGGGTTAAACCACAGAGCCTAGGACAGGCATCCCCAAACTTCGACCCTCCAGATGTTTTGGACTACAATTCCCATCTTCCCTGACCACTGGTCCTGTTAGCTAGGGATCATGGGAGTTGTAGGCCAAAACATCTGGAGGGCCGCAGTTTGGGGATGCCTGGCCTAGGACTTGCTGATCAGAAGGTTGGCGGTTCGAATCCCTGTGACGGGGTGAGCTCCCGTTGCTCGGTCCCAGCTCCTGCCCACCTAGCAGTTCGAAAGCACGTCAAAGTGCAAGTAGATAAATAGGGACCGCTACAGTGGGAAGGTAAAACGGTGTTTCCGTGTGCTGCTCTGGTTCGGCAGAAGCGGCTTTGTCATGCTGGCCACATGACCTGGAAGCTGTCTGCAGACAAATGCCGGCTCCCTCGGCCAGTAAAGCGAGATGAGCGCGCAACCCCAGAGTCGGTCACGCTGGACTTAATGGCCAGGGGTCCCTTTACCTTTACCTTTATATTAAATGTATTATATGGAAGTTTATTTAATATTTTTATTAAATCTACTACTTCCTTACATTTTAAGACCCTCCAGTGCTGCAGGGAGGCCCAGCAAGGCCCTCTGCTGCCATAGATATACATCGTGATGTGATATCGTGATACTTAAAAAGGTAAAGGTAAAGGACCCCTGACAGTTAAGTCCAGTTGCAAATGACTCTGGGGTTGCGGCACTCATCTCGCTTTACTGGCCGAGGGAGCCGACGTTTGTCCGCAGACAGTTTTTCTGGATCATGTGGCCAGCATGACCAATCCACTTCTGGTGAAACCAGAGCAGCGCCCAGAAACGCCGTAGACAGGAGCAGGGACCAAGCAACAGGAGCTCACCGCCGCGGGGATTCGAACCGCCGACCTTCCAATCGGCAAGCCCTAGGCTCAGTGGTTTAGACCACAGCGCCACCCGTGTCCCGTTGTTACTTAGCTGGTGATATATTGTGACGCTGAAAATCAGATATTGGCCAGCCCTAGTTACTTCCCCTTTAACTTTTGCAGTTGCAAAAGTATTGAAACCAGGATCATAATGAGCACAAAATCATTATGAAAGTGCCATAAAAAGGATGCCTGGAGGGGTCCTGAGTACAAGGGCCTTGTTTGCTCTGCTTTCTCCAGGAGCTTTCAGGATATAGCAAATTCTGACAGAGCAAATTAGGTATTGCAGATGGGGGCGAGAGGCTGCGGTGTGTACTGGCAGACTCCTCTTGATGAGTTGTGCTTTCGGGAGGAGGAGGAAGCTGGCCAGTTCACAAAGTCTACTATTTCAAGAATTCTTTCACACATTTTACTTTTTGTTAGGGAGGAGCTGGGGAGGCAAACAATCTGGCCCCACGCCGATAAAAATAGAGAGAACTCTGCAACACCCATATGCTCATTTTTCCCATTTACACTGCAAAGAAATAAATTTGAAAGGTTCTTTTTGTTTTGTTACTTTGTGTTCGTTTGCTCCATGGAGAAGAACAGCAGCAGTTCCTTCTGCTAAGATGGCTCATTAATCTTATAAAAGTGTTGAGTTAGATAAGATAAACATTAAACGATGATCAAATGCCACCTTACTCCTTTCAACCTGTTGTTCCCAGAATACCCATAATTTGGGCCACAGTCTATGTCTCTCTTTGTGTGCACATGGGGGAGGGGGATTCATGCTATGAATATCATCACTTCTTTTGATCATTTGTGCCCCTGTGAATTGCTTCCTCTTCTTTTTCTTTAAAAATGCTATCAATGTGCATTTGGTTTAAGTCAGGCATGGCCAAACTTGGCCCTCCAGCTCTTTTGGGACTACAATTCCCATCATCCCTGACCACTGGTCCAGTTAGCTAGGGATGATGGGAGTTGTAGTCCCAAAACAGCTGGAGGGCCAAGTTTGCCTGGTTTAAGTTCTTTGTCATCAATATTCACAAGAGCCACCATGCATGTGATCAGAGTGTGACCCGTGCAGTGAGAACTTCATTGTGGCCATAAGAGGCACAAACGCAATTCCTTGCATGCCAGAATGAGCCTACCTAACACCTCAGGCAAGAAATACAATCTCTTTGAATATCAGCAGAGACAAAATGTTTTTCAGTGGAGTCTGTGCATGACCGAAGGCTCAGGTGAATCTGAATTAAGGATTGGCAGGCAGAAGGCTGCTCACTCAAAAAGTGAATGGGGCCCTCATTGAGTAGCCCAATCAAACACTGAAACCTCTTGTAAGGGGGAGGGCTTATAGAGAACCCCCCCTTTCATCCGAAGCAGCCCATCTCCAAGCAGTCATGAAAGCGAAGGGACGGATGAGGAAAGTCAGGAGATGGAAAGGGAGTGCCAGACCTCTGGCAACATCCAGGAGCCCCTGCTCCACAGGCAGGAAGAGAGGGAGAGGGAAAGAGAGGAGAGGACACAGGCAGAACGCAGACCCTTCCCCTCCCCCCCCCCCCCCGACTCCAGAATTGAGGAGGAGAAAGGGGAGGAGATTCGCTGCCCCGAGGCTTTTATGTTGGTCCAAATTGTGGAAGGGGGCAGTGGCGGATTCTGATTCGGAATGAGGAGACATGAAACCGACCACTCACTACACTGTAAATAATGTGCACTAATAAAGACTTTTGAAAGACAAGCATGTGGAAGGTTGTTACTCAGAAGTAGTCGCAATAATCTCAAGTTCCAAAGAATACTTGGAGTGCCCAGTCCTTCCTTCCCCAGGGGAAAAAAGCTTTCCTTGGGCCCCTGGCAGGGCAGCAGCACACAGTTCCTCTTCTTAAGCTACCATTTCACTTACAACCTGGGCCTGGGGGGGGGAGGGGTTCAACGCCATCCCCAGCGGGAAAATGCCAGAGTCATTTTCCGCCAGGGATTTATGGAAGTTTACGACTCTTGACCCCAGTTGGGAGAAGACACTGCAGCATCAATACATTAGCAGCATTTTATTCAGTTTGGGGTGAAAAAATGTGGGGGGAGGGAAGAAGAAGAAGAAGAAGAAGAAGAAGAAGAAGAAGAAGAAGAAGAAGAAGAAGAAGAAGAAGAAGAAGAAGAGGAGGAGGAGGAGGAGGAGGAGGAGGAGGAGGAGGAGGAGGAGGAGGAGGAGGAGGAGGAGTTTGGATTTGATATCCCGCTTTATCACTACCCGAAGGAGTCTCAAAGTGGCTAACATTCTCCTTTCCCTTCCTCCCCCACAACAAACACTCTGTGAGGTGAGGGGGGCTGAGAGACTTCAAAGAAGTGTGACTAGCCCAAGGTCACCCAGCAGCTGCATGTGGAGGAGCAGAGACGCGAACCCGGTTCCCCAGATTAGGAGTCAACCGCTCTTAACCACAACACCACACTGGCTCTCGAGTCAGTCCAACTGGGACCCACCACCAGCTCACCCTTCCTGGCCTCTAGCAAACTTTTACCCCTTGGAGAGCAGGACAGACTGAGGAGAGGAACTTAAGGAGAATCTGGTAGGCAGGCTCCCTGAGTTGGCCATGTAACCTGCCTCAGTTCCTCTCACAGAAGGCGCCTGATCTAAATCTTGTCTGGCAGGGTCCATTGCTGAAGTGGAAGAGAACATGCTTTGCGTGCAAAAGATATTGGGTCCAATCCCTGGCATTTTCAGTTTAACAGGATTTCAGGTAACAGGTCTGGAAACAGCATATATCTCAAGCTGGAGGCTTCAGCGAGCGGCTGGCCAGCAAACTGGAAAGTACAGAGCTTAGAAGGCCTGAAGATTTGACTTAAAAGGAGACAGCATTATAGGTTTTTGCAAGGTGATACATAGGAAGAAAGCAATATTGTCTCCATTAAATACATAAGCAATATATAGCCAGTCAAAATATCCTGAAAGGGGGTGCTCTAGAGCTCCAAGCCAGTAGCCCCTTTGCCTGGATACAATATTATTATCACCGTACTTTTTTTAAAAAAATCACAGTCATCAGTCCTGATCTCAGCTTGTGTCAATCATTCATAATTCTGGCAACTTGGATTTGGGTGTTCACAACAGAGACTGAAGAGCAACATCAGAGGTTTATAGTTTTGCAGAAATCCTATTATTAACCTGAGGCTAATCGCTTCTCTGATTATGATTACAAATTGGTTCCCATCTTCTGAGGTGACAGTTTAATTTATTTTTACTCTCAGTCTGCTGTGTTCATTTGCATTGGTGACATTACCCCAAAGCACTCTGGATGGCTTAATTTAAAATGATTTTTGTGAAAGAAAGAAAGGTATATGGATCATATTTCCAGGTTATATTGAAGGAGATGGGAATAGAACCTGTTTTGCAATCACTGTCTGATGGCAAGCGTCAGAAAAATCGGTGCAAAAATATGTCACTGCTTGCTTAATCTGCTTTCTTTCTCATTCAAAAGCACTATGGAAATATACAGAAGCAACCATGAAACGGAAAGACCTACAGATGATTCTACATTAATCTTGTGAGGCTACTGAATGGAATGTTGATCTTGAACCTATGAAAGATCTGTTTTCAAATCTCAACTCAATCCAGAGTTGTTTGGGTGATGACTTCGAACAAACCATTGTTATGGTTCCCAGGTCCCCATCTGTGAAATGGGAATAATAATTCACATGCTTGATAATATAATTGTGCACCCTTTAGGCATAGTTGCCAAGTCTCCCGTATTCCCCGGGAAACCCCCGTTTTTCCAGCTGTTCCCAGCCGAAAAAAACGGATTTTTTTTTTGTTTTTTCCCGGTTTATTCTGGTGCAGCAGCCATTTTGGAACAGGGCAGAGCAGCATCAAAAGTCGCTTCTGAGCATTCTCCGCCCAGTTCCAAAATGGCGGCAGCGCTACTTCCGGTCTGCTACTTCTGGTCCAGTCCCTTATTTCTCAGGCCAGAACTTGGCAGGTATGCCTTTAGGATACCAAAAGCACTAGAAAGTGGGCAATAATCCAATGCACTTTCAACATAAAGTTCTCCTGGTTTCCACAGACCACATTGCAGCCACAGGCACTTTACCTTCCTGTACTTCAGGGTTCCTTCCTGCAGTGATACCACCAGCAAAAGAAATTGCCTCTCCCCAAAAGCATCCCAACCTCCCCCTTGCATTCTGTCCAACTGATAAGGACTATCAATCCTGGTGGTATCGCTGCAGGAAGGAACCCTGAAGTACAGGAAGGTAAAGGTACATGGATAGGATTGCACTGTTAGCTAAGTGATAGCAATTGCAAAAAAAATAACATTAAAAAATCATTCTTCTCAGGAGAGGCTGGAGGATGGGGCAAAAGAGGAGATTTTGTTTCACAAAGGATTCATTTATGAAGGCGGCTTGTTAAGAACATTGCTTTCAGTATGAGTCTGTGGTGTTACCGTCAATTTTTTTTATTTTTACCGGCAATTCTCCATTTATGCAGGGGGTACATTCTGAGGCACTGCGCATTTGAGTTAAATTGTGTATATTGGCAACACCATTGAAAAAGCTAGAAAACACCCTCTAAAGCTCTGGAAACCCTTGAAAAGCCCTTAAAAAATCCCCCAAACTCCACCATAATCACTCCTTCCAAACACTCCACAGGCCTCAAAGGCTCAATAGGCTCCTGGGATTGTTTTTGCAACATTTTTGCTGTTTTCACGCTCTTTTAGGGCCATTTTTGCTCCTTTTCGTGACACTTCTGGGTTTGTGGCAATGCGCACATGCATTGAACACACATAAATGGAGAGTTGCCTGTCTTTTGCTTTTACTTCTTTGACCATGATTTGCGTTCTAATTGACGTTTTATATAGTATTGTATACTGTTTTGCTTTTAACTGTAAGCCATCTTGCATACCTGGTAGAAAACTGGGCTAGAAATTTGGGGCATTAATTAAAAAAAAAAAAGATGCTTGTGATCAGCTGTGTGGCATTTCTTGCACAAGGAAATGGGTCATGATGTATTTAGTGGGACTCACATCCCCACCACCACCAACAGTGGGTTCAAGCCCCACTTTGGATGAAAGGATTCCTTTCCATCCCTACATCTGACCAGAAAGATCCTCTCTGAGCATGACCACCTGAAAACACAGACTGGGGCTTATATAAATTATGGCCTCTATTTAGGATTCTGTGGAAACAGAAAACCTTAATACTGTAGCTTGCAATATATTTCACAAATGAAACACAGTTGTATGAATCTTCTTTTGAATAATTGACCCTAGAAATGTCACTATTTTAGGTATTTCTGGATTTGCTAAGTCTTGGGGAAGTTGTATTGAAACCCTGGCTTGCCAACCGCCACCCCTTTCCAAGTTGCTAGCTGTTGAGCATACGTTTTCAGTCGTATCTTTACCACAAGGCCTTGAAACTTGCATATTTTTTTCTCATCGAAAGCTGACGCATTCCGAAAACTAAATTCTGTATTTTTTTCTGTCCTCTTCTGGAAGGATGGCACACAACCACAAGGCCCTGTCAGTAGACAAGAATGATCTGTCTGTTATTTTCCCCATGCAAGTGTAATTATCCAGTCAATTGCAGCCCTAAATTCAATTGCTCAAACGATGGCAGTTGCATGTTAACCAATTATAGGTTCTCTTTTGGCATTTATAAGATCTCATGTACTCGACTATGCAAGGCTAATATTCAGATCCTGAACTTTATTTGGAAGGAAGTCCCCTTCCCAGATAAGCAGGAAGCACACCGGCCTTGGGAGGGCATTTGCCACCCAACCACCCACCACCACCTCACTGGGTGGGCAGGGCCCAGAAGAGTGCCTTTATCACTGCCACTGTGGCTAGAAATTATCATTTAAATAAAATATTTCAGGTTACTTTATAAACTGAAAACTTTTCAACTATTTTTAAAGACTGTCTAGCTGCTGAGGCAAAACAACAACGGCACAGACCCCTCAGGGCACCTCACCCAGAATGCTTCACTCTTAGGAATAAGCATTTTGGAGAGCCCCACAAGAGCTGCTTGGTTTGATGAGCCACCAAGGCAAGCAAGCTACCCCACCACCAGCAGATGAGGCAGTCATCCCAATCTGCCCGATGTAGTGGTTTTCAAACTTTTTTCCTCTGGGCCACATTTGCGGAATAGGAATTTGTTCATGCCAAACCAAATATTTTATTGCTAAGAAATACATTGGAAGACACAACTAGGATTGTCTTCAGTATCATTTGATGTTCTTGCTCTCATTTTGAAAAGATATCTATCCATATTTTGTAAATAAATAAAATTATTTTGATAGTATACTACACTGAAGGGGACCCAGGTGGCGCTGTGGGTTAAACCACAGAGTCTAGGGCTTGCTGATCAGAAGGTCGGCAGTTCGAATCCCTGCAACGGGGTGAGCTCCCATTGCTCGGTCCCAGCTCCTGCCCACCTAGCAGTTCGAAAGCACCTCAAAGTGCAAGTAGATAAATAGGAACCGCTACAGCGGGAAGGTAAACGGCGTTTCCGTGTGCTGCTCTGGTTCGCCAGAAGCAGCTTTGTCATGCTGGCCACATGACCCGGAAGCTGTCTGCGGACAAACGCCGGCTCCCTCAGCCTATAGAACGAGATGAGCACCACAACCCCAGAGTTGTACACGACTGGACCTGATGGTCAGGAGCCCCTTTACCTTATGCTACACTGAATAGTCAGCCAGCAGCACTATTAGAAGCGTGAGCGGGCATCCAGCGAGCTCAGAGGGAAGAAAGACAGAGAGAGTGGGAAAGAATTGCAGGAGGAGGAAAAGGGAGTGGGGAGCGGAGGGAGGGAGGGAGGGAGGGAGGTGGGTGGGTGGACCAACGGTGGAGGAGTGGAGAGGCAGTGCACAGCAGAATGAACTCTGATGGCCATGGAGGAACTCACTGGTGGCATGTGAAAGGCGATGATAAGCAAACTTTTTCACATGATCTCTCCCAGCTTCAGAGGCACCGATACAGTTCCTTGCCAAGGGTGCAAAAGCGCCTAGGTACACCTCTGTTCTCCTTCGCTTCATTTAAACCAAAAGCAGCTGCACAGGGGAGGAATGATGAAATTCTTTTGCTCTGTACCATTTTCGTACTGAAAACACCCAATGCAGGTGGGTTTTTTTCCTCCCAAAACTGCTATTGGGGGGGGGGGGCAAGGGCGTAGCCAGGATCAAAACTAGGGGGGGGGCAAGCCATGATCATTCAGGGGCGGGGCCACAAAGTGGGAACGTGGGCGGGGCTACAGGGCCAGCTGGCCTGACGACATCGTGGTGGCGGCAGCGGCGGCAGCGGCGGCAGCGGCCACCTTGTGCTTCTGGGGCTGGCAACGGCGGCGGCTACCCTGCTTGGCTGGAGAGGACGGGAGGGTCGGGCAGGCAAGAGGGGGTGACAGGGTGGGCGAGGGCAAGGCAAGGCACGGCCACAGTCACGACGGCTCCGAGGCGTTGCTGCATATCAGCATAATATTTCAACCATGTTGTGGGTTCAAGCCCCACCTTAGGAAAAAATTCCTGCATTGCAGGGGGTTGGACTAGATGACCCTTGTGGTCCCTTCCGACTACAATTCTATGATTCTATTGATATATTGCCATAGCATATGCATCATTCTGCTTTCTTGAATTGTCCTACTCCTAGGCATAGCAGCCAACTCCTAGAGGCCTAGGTGCCTCCCCCCCCCAATTACTAGTAAATACCATATGTGAAAGAGTCATCCCCCCCATGTTGATGGGCTTTCTATGTGGGGCTTATCTGCCCCCCCCATATTTTATTAAGAATGGAAGAGGGAGGGAAGGAAGGAAGAAATAGAGAGAGGGATAACTCATATTTGTGGGTGCCTCTGGGTGACGCTGTGATGCTGGAACTCTGCAGCAAGAGGATGGGAGGGTCGGGCAGGCGAGAGGGGGTGGCAGGGCGGGTGAGGGCGAGGGAAGGCACGGCCGCAGTCACGACAGCTCCGAGGCGTTGCTGCATATCAGCATAATATTTCAACCATGTTGTGGGTTCAAGCCCCACCTTGGGGGAAAATCCTGCATTGCAGGGGGTTGGACTAGATGAGCCTTGTGGTCCCTTCCGACTACAATTCTATGATTCCATTGATATATTACCATAGCATATGCATCATTCTGCTTTCTTGAATTGTCCTACTCCTAGGCATAGCAGCCAAATCCTAGAGGCCTAGGTGCCTCTCCCCCCCCCCCAATTACTGGTAAATACCGTATTTGAAAGAGTCACCCCCCCATTTTGATGGGCTTTCTATGTGGGGCTTATCTGCCCCCCCCAGTATTTTATTAAGGATGGAAGAGGGAGGGAAGGAAGGAATAATAGAGAGAGGGATACCTCATATTTGTGGGTGCCTCTGGGTGATGCTGTGAAGCTGGAACTCTGCAGCAAGAGGATGGGAGGGTCGGGCAGGGGAGAGGGGGTGGCAGGGCAGGCGAGGGCGAGGCAAGACAGGGCCGCAGTCTCGATGGCTCCGAGGCGTTGCTGCATATCAGCATAATATTTCAACCATTTTGTGGGTTCAAGCCCCACATTGGGGAAAAATTCCTGCATTGCAGGGGGTTGGACTAGATGACCCTTGTGGTCCCTTCCGACTACAATTCCATGATTCTCTAGATATATTACCATAGCATATGCATGATTCTGCTTTCTTGAATTGTCCTAGGCATAGCAGCCAACTCCTAGAGGCCTAGGTGCCTCCCCCCCCCAAAAGAAATTACTGGTAAATACTGTATTTTAAAGAGTCCTCCCCCCCCATGTTGATGGGCTTTCTATGTGGGGCTTATCTGCCCCCCCCCAGTATTTTATTGAGGATGGAAGAGGGAGGAAAGGAAGGAAGAAATAGAGAGAGGGATAACTCACATTTGTGGGTGCCTCTGGGTGACGCTGTGATGCTGGAACTCTGCATGTACAGGAGCCTTGTAAGCAGCTTTCTCTCTGCTTGATTTACAGCAGGCACGTCCAACAGGTAGATTGTGATCTACCAGTAGATCACTGGATGTCTGTGGTAGATCACTGGTAGGTCACTGGCACCCCTAAAAAAAGCTCACCCAAAATTTTCCTCCTCCCTCAAAAAAGTTGAACTATGACCTGAAGCCCTAAACAAAAATGGGCCTCCCTCCCTCCTAAAAGAAGCTCAACAAGTTTGACCTAAACCCCCCAAAACAGGGCTTCCCTTCCTTAAAAAAACTCAACAGCTTTGACCTGAACCCCCCAAAAGGGGGTAGATCACTCCCAGTTTTTAACTCTGTGAGTAGATCAGAGTCTCTTGGGAGGTGGCCACCCCTGATTTACAGTATACAGATGCAGGAGGAGGGGCAGACTGGAACACCAATGCTTTTTATAAACATCACTGTGTCTATCAAAGCTACAGCCCCCCCCTTCTTATTCACTTCCTTTTAGCCTTGCAGAGCCACCTTAGTCAAATTGAATCCTCTGCACCCTCATTAAATCGCCAATATAACTGTTAATGCGATCCCTGAATGCCCATTAACAACTCCCACTGAATAACAATAGGGTGAATAGGGTGGACCTTGCCTGAAGGGATATTCTGCTCCATTGTCTTAACTGCTTAAGTACTGGTAGCCACTTTGCTTTATTTATTTGATGTGTTTTTGTTACAGCTGTGTTCCCGCCCCCAGCAAGTGGAGAGCTGCTCTTGCTAAAGCAAAGCCCTTTCCACTTCAGTTTTTGGAGGGGCAAAGTATTGGTTATGGTCTGTAAAATACAATATTTTTTTGCTTCTAGGGGGGGCAGCTGCCCCCTCCTGCCCCCCCTGTCTACACCCATGGGGGGCGGCAGGGAGGCAATTTTCAGCAGAAAAACAGGAAAGGGTTAAACCCTCCTATCAGTCAAAATCGACAGGGTGTGGGTGGAAGCTGCTGTTTATGAGGACGAGCAAGACAGAGACAGAAGCACAGAGAGAGAGAGGGAGGGAGAGAGAGAGAGAGAGAGAGAGCGCAATGGAAAAGGGGGAATCCAATTAATGGCGTTCAAAGACACATTTTATCCCCAGGTGTATTTTGACCTGTGTCTCTCCACCTCCCTAACATTACTGTTGCACCTGAACATCTGATGCTCTGCTACAATAAATCTGGCAACCCTGTAAAAGCAGTTGCTTTGTGTTTTGTTTGGTTGTTTAGATTTGATAGCAAATCTGGAAATCGGCCCAGCAATCTTCTAAGGCAGGCTGCAACAACAGAATTTCAAAAGGGAAACATTAGTCATTCTGTGCTTTGCTCTCAAAAGGCTCTTCAAAGATGACTAGATTGGTTAATTTCAGTTTCACGTTGCATTTGAAAAGGTGAAACAGAAGCTGATGGTCACTCTTAATTTAAATTTGTGAATGCAAGTGAAATGGGCAGGCACCCTCCTCATCTTGTGAAGACTCTGCTTCTGGAGAGTGTTGTTGTGCTGCTCCCCTCGACCAGCCTGCCCCATCATCCCTAACCTTTGGCTATGCTGGCAGGTGTGTGAGTTCCCCTTAAGATTTGGGAAAGACCTGAATACTAATGGCTTTATATATGCATTTGAAAATATTTCATTTCTTCTCCTTCATTTGTGCTGAAAGTTGGATTCTAAAGACAGCAACCAGTCTGGGTTCCCCCCCCCTTAAATTATTTTACGAAGCATCATGTACATTGATGATGCTGTAAATATCATTGATAATTGCTCCTCTCCAGCTTCAGCTTCTTCCTACCTTCAGCCTTATTCACATGGGTGGTTATCAATCACAGCCAACAAAAGTTGGTTAAATCACTGCAAATAATATACAGTGAAGGCCTCCGTTCTACTTGCATACTGCCATGCTTGTGTTGGTTGGAACGGGACCTTGGAATAGGAGTAGAGATGTTTTGGCCATGATTCTGATGGAATAAGTTTCGCCTAAGGGTTTTGGTTACTATTTTATTATTTTTATTATAATTTCTGTGGCTCTTTTTTCACGATTATTTACAGCTAGCCCAAAATAGTCGTGGAGGTGCTGCATCCATTATATATAAACAAAGTCCCTCAGTTTGGGCCAGTTCTCCAATCTGAGAACTGTGCAGTTAGGCAGTTGGTTCCAAAATTCAGAGTTAGAAAAGCTAACATTTGTAAATAACATTATGATTTTAAAAAATGCCAGTATTCTTCAACCTTGGTTCCTCAGATATTATTGGACCACAGCTCCCATCATTCCTGATCATTGGCTAAACTAGCAGGGGGCGATGGAAGTTGTAGTCCAAGAACATCTGGGGACCCAAGGTTGAAGAACACTGAAGATGGACTATTACAAGTGGGATTTGCTCCTTTCCAGCTTTCCAGCCACTCCATTTCATCCCTCCTTCCCCCTACAACTGTCTGTCAGGTTTCCATGCCCACTGAGCATGCAGTTTAGGGGCTGGGATTTTTTTTGGGGGGGGAGAGACTTATACTTCTTCAAACTGGCAGGCCACCAAATTGCCTCCTACTGTCTTGTGCGTGGTTGGTACTGGTTTGGCCACATAAGGGGAGACACTCAGAAAATGAGTTTGCTGTCGGTGTATACAATTTCACAGAGCGCATGGATTTGCTATAGAAGCAGGGTCAAGTGAAACCACTGGGGTAGCTGGCAGTAGCTTTCCTTGACTAACATTTAAGCCTGGTTTTGATACTTGCCTGCCTTAATGAGCAAATCAGCTAAGAGTCCAAAAGAAGGCTTTTTTGCACACCCATCCTTGACAGCATGCTCTCTTAAAGCCTCTAGTATTTTGTGAGCACACTCTGTTCTGGTTTAATTGGTTTCTCAGTGGGAACTCAAAATCTGGCATAAAAGCACTCCCAAAATGCTAAAAGAACACCTGTTTTAACAGGTTCTTTTTGACGAACACATTTTGAAAATTTGTAATAATCTTCATTGCTATGCAGGACCAGTGGATAATTATTTGTTCTTAATTTGTTTTAGTTTAATAACATCCAGAGGTCTCCTATGACAGAAAACCCTATTTGCTAAACACGATGCCAACACATTATTTGCATCAAGAGCCAACATCCTGTCACATCAAAGACATGCCTCACTCTTTCTGGGCTGCACCACCTTCCACTGCATGTTCACATCAATAATAATAATAATAAATTCTCCTTATAAAAAGCTAGACATCGGGGTCAAGGGTTATAGTCTAGACCTCTCTTTGACATGTTCATTTTCAATGTGTGAGGTTTGTGGGGGTTAAGACAGTCAAGTGAGCACATACCTGTAATTTGATGTGATACAATCCAGGCACAAGTTTATACAGAGTCAAACTATCGGGCCATCCAGCTGAGGGTTGAACACACTCATTGGCAGCAGCCCTCCAGAAATTCAGGCAGGACACATTTCCAGCCCTATCTGAAGATGCTGGGGATTGAATCTCATCCCTTCTGGGTGCAATGTTGAGCTGTATCCTTTTCCCACTTCGAATTGCGGTTGTGTGCTCCCTTGGTCATCTGGATTTGCACATAGGCCACCAGAGAAAGCAACATGGGCCCGTAATAATTTGGTAAAGGTAAAGGGACCCCTGATCATTAGGCCCAGTTGCGGACAACTCTGGGCTTGCAGCGCTCATCTCGTTTTACTGGCCGAGGGAGCCGGCGTACAGCTTCCAGGTCATGTGGCCAGTATGACTAAGCTTCTGGCGAAACCAGAGCAGCGCAAATAAATGCTGTTTACCTTCCTGCCGGAGCGGTACCTATTTATCTACTTGCACTTTGACGTGCTTTCGAACTGCTAGGTTGGCAGGAGCTGGGACCGAGCAATGGGAGCTCACCCCATTGCAGGGATTCGAACCGCCGACCTTCTGATTGGCAAGCCCTAGGTTCTGCGGTTTAGACCACAGTGCCACCTGCATCCCATACATTTGGGAGCTGAGCCAAAAACAAGCTCTGCTTTCTCTTGGGCTGAACCAAGGGTCAAAAATGAATGCAAATGATAGGTTGATTACAGTGATCAGCTTTTAAGCGTGTTGCAATATGTGAAATGCTCAGAAACCTTCCTGGAGGCACTTCCAGTGGTTGTGATAACAGGAGGAGTCGCTGAAGTCTTCTTGCTGACTCAACATTATTTCTATCATTAGAACAGTTCAAGCCGTTATTTGCACCAAAATTCATTGCTGTCAAAGGATTATGAACAAGAAGTTTGCAAAATTTCCCACTAGCAGAATTTGCCATTGAGGACAGAACTAAATATTGAGTGTCTCTTTGCTCTCTCATCCTCATCCTGTGCCCACCAGGTAAAGCCAATGATACGGGTAAAATATGGCACATTAAACCACATCAGACATGTTGTTGGATTCATTATGAGTGAAATATGGCAAAGCAACACAGAACGTCTGGTTCGTTCCATCAAGCTAACATGGTGGCCACTGTGTTCCCAGGGTGTATATCTTTCTAATTGAAGGGTCAAGCATAATCAGGGTTAAAGAGAGCTCTTAGAATAAGTATATGGGCTCCAGTTCAGCTGAAGTTAGTCATGACAATTGTTGCATTCCTAAGCATAGTTAGTAGGCACTAGTAAGCTCTACAGCAGGCATCCCCAAACTGCGGCCCTCCAGATGTTTTGGCCTACAACTCCCATGATCCCTAGCTAACAGGACCAGTGGTCGGGGAAGATGGGAATTGTAGTCCAAAACATCTGGAGGGCCGAAGTTTGGGGATGCCTGGTGTATCTCATTAAAGCCAATGAGAGCCACGTTAGTTGTGACTAATTTGCTCCACTGGTTTACACAGGACTCTTTGGTGCCTAACATTAGCTAGGTTTGGACCATTGTCGGGATGATACATCAGGAATATATGGCGAATATTCAAGATCAGAACCCCATTCTTCATGGTTAGCAAGGACAGGGAAACATGCTTTGAAGGCCAGTCTAGAAAACCATTTGTTGAATTTTTTCACCGCCACAGAGCTGCACTTGTGGCGAGTTAGAGGGGTAAGAGGAGCTATGCTGGATGAGTATAAAATTATGCATGTGCGGTGAAAGTGAATAGAGATAACACTAGAACTCAGGAACATCCAATGAAGCTGAATGTTTTTCCAGAAGAAAGTACTTCTGCACACATCACATAACAGTAGTTAAAATTGTGGAATTTGCTCCGACAAGAGGCAGTAATGCCCACCACCTTGGAAGGCCTTAAAAGAGGAGAGTGCAGCTGTGCTTTCGGGCTTCCCATCGGCCTCTGTGAGAACAGGAGGCTGGTCATTGCTCTGACCCATCTGGCTCTTCTTAGAGTGGCCAGGGTTTCAAATTCCCTGCGGTTAACAATTGCAGTAGCAGAAGAACACAAACACACATCCTCAAATTAGGCTGCTGAGTTGAAGACGTCTTGGATTAGCCAGTGAGTGTATGAGAGCATTGTGGGCTCAGCTTCATTCTGGTACTAAGAAAAGAAACTCTGAAGTTCAGATTATGGTCAGAATCACCCTGCTTTTTAATTGCCTTTTGCACCTGGCTCTGGTTGGTAGGTCTTTTGGTTCCAGTAAAAAACCAAAGTAGATCTGATAAGCAAGGCGTCTGCTCACCCCCATCGTAAACTCTGCCTACTTCTTCAGGGTGCTGAGCCCCTGCCTGAGCCTCACTCCCAAAAGCCAATCATTTTGATGGCACCTGAATCATTTATCCCACATTGAGGGGACTTGATTGATAGTTCCTATAAAATCATTTATATTTCTACAGCAAAACATCTCCCCTGTCAACAGAATGCTAAACTCATTGCCAGCCTAAACTATCTAAGAATTTTTTTGGGGGGGGAACCAGCTCTTCTTTCCAAACTGTAATGACTTCAGACAGATGATAAGCTTCCTGGATTTACTAGTTCTCCTAGTATTCATTTCCCATTTTATTTCCCTTCAATCTTGCCACATTTTCATATTTTCAATCTGTAGCAGACGTTTGTCCTCTGGTTTTGTATTTCAGGTGAAGAAAACAATTATTTTTCTCCCTAGCTCACCTTCTAAAATGTCATTATATTAGAACAGGAGCTGGCAACCTTTATGCCCATGAGCTGTTTGGAAGGCTGGGAGGGGTGCCGTTTACAAGACAGGACACATAGTTATTCCCTTGATTTTATCCTCGCTACAAGCCTGCAAGGTAGATTAGGTTGAGAGATGGTGACTGGCCCAGGCTCACCCAGTGACATTCATGGTCAAGTGGCAATTGGAACCCTGATCTCTCAAGTGCTAGTGCAGCCCTCTAACTGGCACACCGCAATGGCTCTCCTCCCCCTTAATAATCTCTAGTCAGAGGTCATCTTCAGCTGGACAAGCCTGAAGAGCCATGGAGCTGTCCATGATATGGTGCTGAAAGCTGGTCATTGGGACTCGCGATTTCACAGCAACATCAATTACTGTACAATGCATACTGTATGAGAACACAAACTGGGTAGTTGCTTCAGTTCTGTCTCATACAAAATCTGAATTTTGGGAGAGCCGTCTGCCTGTCATGTTTTATTTTCAATTCATCTTATTGTGTTTGCTTTTTCCAATAAATATTTACTTAGTTTTGCAATATGAATTAAGCTGAATGTGTTGTTGTCGTTTTCCTACATCCATAGCACCTTTTGCCTGGCTGAGTTTATTGCTACTTAAATATTTTACTTGGGTGGAGTGTTGCGAGAACAAGTAGAGCAGGGGAGGTAAATGCCCCATGCTAAGGTTTTGTCTTCTGCAACCCAATCCTCTGTGTATTTATGCAGAAATAATACCTGCTGAGTTTAATGGGGTTTGTTTCCATGTAAGTATGGATAGAACTGCACCTTCAGAGGATGGAGCACCATTTACAGTGGTGCCTCGCTAGACGAATGCCCTGTAAGACGAATTTTTCACTCAACGAATAGATTTGTCTAGCGGAGGTTGCCTCGCAAGATGAATTCGTTTTGCGAAAAATTCGTCTAGTGAATCACGGTTTCCCATAGGAATGCATTGAAATTCAATTAATGTGTTCCTATGGGAAAAATAAAATAAAAAATTTCAATGCATTCCTATGGGATTCACTAGACGAATTTTTCGTTATACGAATTGGCCCGTGGAACGAATTAAATTTGTCTAGCGAGGCACCACTGTATTTGTCCTCAGATTTTCAGCACTGGGAAGTGCTGAAATAATTCAACAAATGTTTCCTCACCAAGAGGATAGTATAAACAGCTGCTAATGTTACCAAAATGTAATATAAAGTATCACTTTCAGGTGACAACAATTGTGACTTGCAGATTTTGTTATGCACCCAGCTGAACCAAATCCAAGAGCCATGTGCTACCCACCATTTTTGCATTCCCAGCAGGCAGCAAGCATAAGTTTATTAAGATCGTGGTGATCTGTGGCTGTACAGCTGCACAAACAGTAGAGTTCTGGTGTAATGAACTTTATTGTTGAGTGCATGTCAGTACATCAACTACAATTTGCACAGGAAGGAGCACAGTAGGTGTACTGACATTCATTCAGTAACAGGAACTGTAGTTCCAGAATTCAATTTTGTTAATGTGCCTAGGCATGTGGAAAATATACATTTTGAAATATGCTTCGAAAAAAATCTGGGTTTTGTTTTGTTTTTTCTCTTAAGCATTTTGGATGTAAATTGTGCTGGCAACGATGTGTTTGCTATATATGTATGTCTTTTCCAGAAAAATATTTTGATGTGCCTCAAGATGGGAGAGGTAAGATTACAGTCCAAGAAGAGCAGCAGCTTCCGTCCCAGAAGGGGGGAGAAATCGGAGAGAATGATGAAGGAAAATGGCCCAACCAAGAGATGGCGTGTAGTCTACTTGCCTGGAGAGAACCATCACTGTGTCAAGTGGGTGATAAGGAGAAATGGCTGTGATAAAATGGCATGCAAGCAATACCTGTGAAGGACATTGCTTATTGGGGAGAGACAAAGCTATTGCGGGGGGGGGGTGCTTATTGAATTGAAAAACAAGTTGCTCTAGTGGACATCCAAGCTGAGAATAGGCATAGACTACAGTATGAACCCTTTGGTCTATTTGCCTCCCCCATCCATTAAATCGGTATTTGAGCCGACTCTTAAGCTTCAAAATAATGAATGTGGCTTTTCCCCAAAGTTCTCTAGTGAGTGCTGTCACAATATGGTAGATATAGTTCAGTTTGAATTATTTTCCCTTATCACCCCCCCCCCCACACACACACACACACAGACACACAATGTGAGCCCTTTTTTGGAGCCAGAAGGAAGGACAGCAATCATTTTAGATAATGTAATCTTACCATTTTTCTCCATGACAAGATGTCAAGCATCAATGTCATGTTCCTGAGCACACCAAGTGGCCTCTATTGCGTGTTCAGATGAGGAATTGAGGGGAAGGCACAACCTCTTCCTTCTTGACCCCAAGTGGGGGGAAGAGAATCTAAGACAAATAGCACCACTTGTAATAATTTAAAGCAATAAAATAGTTGACCTCAGATAAATGAGGTTCATAGTCCAATTCCTTTGTTTTTAAGGTACTATTTGCCCTTTAGCTGGCCTTAGGAATTACCTCCCCCTCAGAAACTTGACAACCTTCCAAACCAGGACAGCCAAGATGCTCTTGCTAAGGAGTGTGGCAGTGGTCAGATATTGTGCATTCTCAAGCATCTTGTGTGTTTAATGGAAGGGGATAGAATGTGAAGCTATGACAATGTTTTATACGTCGTTCTTACAAAACTCCATTAGGCACCATGACTTAACGTACAGCAAAGCCCACACTGTTGCTAGTTGACAATTCACTATCAGGAAAACACTCTTATGTCTGCTCAATTATTATTAGGTCTTCTCTGGAGATGCCTTTTAAAAGGGAAAGCATTTCACTTTGTGCTTTTATATTTGGGAGGGAAGTATTGGTTGTTTCCCTTCAGAAATATAGTGGACAGGAGGAGGTTGCCTAACCAGCGATCGCACACACAACTGGAAAAACATTATCTTTGTGATATTGGCTAGTCCAGGATACAATATTTAGAAAACTGCCTTATGCTTCATCAGAATAGTGGTCTATCTAGTACGACATATCAAGCTCCGTGCAAGAGTATACCCAGCTTAGCTACCCAACAGCCTTTAACTGGAGACCAGAGGCCAGCAGCCCAAGATTTGGCTGATTATTTCCAGTCAATTTCTGATTCCTCACCTCTGCCGCTCCTAGCTACGTTGACTGTTCCTCTCTGCCTCTTCCTGCTCGTAAGCGCCTCCTTCTGGCATTCCCCTAGACCAGTGGTCCTCAACCTTGGGCCTCCAGATGTTTTGAGACTACAATTCCCATCATCCCTGACCACTGGTCCTGCTAGCTAGGGATCATGGGAGTTGTAGGCCAAAAACATCTGGAGGCCCAAGGTTGAAGACCACTGCCCTAGACCACTCCCTCTCCAAGTGCCCACCCTTAATTCCCACTTCCCCATAGCTATGTCTGTTCCACATTTCCAATGCCTTTCTGCCAACCTAGTATTCAGGCAGCTCAGCCAATCACTGCAGTACAGGGATTGAACCCAGACCCTTATACATGCAGTGTATGTTGTCAATTGCTCAACTAGTCCAACCCAAGCGCCATGGGGGCCTGCTCCAAATGCAGCAAGAACATCAAAGAGTGAGTTGGTTCCTGTTTTTCTCTGGACAGGACAACTCCTAGGAAAGCACATGATACAACAAGAGAGCGCAGTTCCTCCAGCTTTCCTAGGGGCACCACGTCTGCTGTTGCCCTAAACATGTAGCAGCTCAGACATGAGCCAAGTTCCCCTCACAGTCAGCCAACTCTTAAAGGGCCTGAGTTTGCAGGTCCTTGGTACAGCCTTTCAGACGGGATGTTTCATTTCCACAGCCATCGATGTAGCGTTCTGATGGATAGAGTTGACAAAGGTTTTCAAATCGCCACTGCCTCTGAGCTTTCTGTTTTCTAGAAAGGGTTTCCCCCCAATACATCTGAAGCACTTTAATCAAAGGTGTGGGATAAGAATGGAAAACACTCTCTCAAAAAGGCATCAATATTTTAAGCATTAGGACATGCAACATTGTGTAGTCAAGAGCAAAATCTACACGGGGGAATTCTGTGCCCAGGTTTGCCTTGATATTCTGTTTATCTTCTTTGCTGCGAAGATGATATACCTCTGGTTTTGGAGCAAATCTACTTCTTCCACTTCTCACCCCATCAGAAATCCTGTCTACCCATGTAATCCTGTGCAGAAGAGAATAAACATGTATGCCTTTAACTGATGGGTAGAAGAGGGGGTTTTGTCATGCAGAAGTGACAGCTGAGTTGTGGCCCAAAACACCCAGAGGGCACCAGGTTGGCAAAGGTTGTGTTAGGTCAGATCCCCTGCTGTTCTTTGCCCTCAGATTCTGAGGGAAGGAGCAGTTCTGCATTCTTCATAACCACAACAGCAGCTTAGCCTTTCAATGGATCTGTCACAACATGCATAGTATTAACACGGCATAGCATCTCATTGCTATACAGAAGGGCAGCCCTAAGCTGCATGAAATCTACCATGACAAATTCAGCCATGTGTTATTGACAATTCCCTCTCGACCCCACATTTGTAGACCCAGACTCCAAAACATGGGGTCTATCAAGCCTCTGGCGGGATACAAGACAGTGTTGGGATGCAAATTCTGCTGGCATTGATGGGCACAAAGTTACCATTTGTCAGTTAATGCTTTTTTCAGAATTCAGGCTTCAGTTAGAACATATTGTCTTTTTGAATTGATTTAGGTGTTGCCCACTCCAAAGCAGTCTTCTTGCATTCATTCTCCTGGAGCAAAATAGTCGGCTGTACTTTGCTCTAGCAGGCTGTGTAGCTGCAGTTGCCGGCAACTGGTCCCCCATGAGCACAGTAGCCTTAGATGCAGATGTACCTCCTCTTTCCCATCCAAGGACATGTTCAGCCAGTTCTTAAGGCTGCAATGAGCTAACCCAGTGAAGGGGCGCTGCCGACTTAAACTGGGTCTCTGAACTATCCTTGTTAAGCAACGTATTTTCTCCAGTAAACTCCCAAGTCACCACTTTTCATTTGGATCAGCATTAGAATGGAACCACTGAGAGAGCGAAACACAGAAAATGCCACTCCAAGCTTCTGTACACTGGGTTAAGACCATTCTCCACTGGGATTGTCCCCCTGTGCCAAATTTCACAAGCCTCCTACCTCCCCAGCCATGTTGTGCTGCATGGACGAGGCACTTTATGTAGTGAATTTCCTTGCCCCCCACTCCACATCACTGGCAACTGTGGCCGGGCCAAGGGCACTTATGGCTGAGAAGATATGCTTGAAAACACACAGATTATATCTGCTGAAATCTCAGGAGCCAGAGGAGTGGCTGAATAAGACTGTTTGAGGTGGTGGGCTTCAGGGCCCCGCCAAGGTTATTACCACATCCCAGGTCTAGGAAAACCATAATCCAGTATGTAAAAGGTAAAAAAATGATATAAAGTATGCAGGAGATTGTATAATTTGTGCAGGTCACAGAATTGGAATTGCCTGGGCGCATATTTTAAAAGTTTTTGTTTTTTTTAATAGTATGAGTTCACACAGATATAAGAATGAAGCCTAATCAGACTATAAAGAGAGGAAAAGATTAAGATTTTATTCACCAGGCAATATTACATTTCAATTTAAGCAGTGTTTTCAGCAATTATAATTCACCTGACAGATTTACATTGAACCAAGTTACTTTCTGTACATATTCATTCATCTGGATTTTTTCCCAAACTAATCCTAAACTGTACATGGAGTTTTGTTTTTTATAAAAAAAATAATCTACTTTCATTGTGATGTTGAAATTGTCACAGAGATCTTTGTAAAAAGCTTGTGTTTCTGAAGGAATTTGTATTAGATAATGGTTTGTGTGACTCACTGTATTTTGTAAAGGGTTTATTTCCCTTTGGGAATTGTGTGTTTCTAATGAGCAGTTTTATGCTTCTAGTTTGTGAACGTTGTAAATGAAATGTGTTTTCTGACCCTCCATAAGGAATAGATTGATATTTGATAGATACTAACTGGTTGAGATTTTCATATTGCCTAAAATATTTGCATATATTGAGAAAAACCATATTGTAATAGAACAGTTTGCCAATGGTCAGTGATAATAAAACAAAAAAGCTCTTTATTTTAGCTGAATGTTGGATCTGACTGAGACTAACAGTTAACTTGGCCTTAAATTCAGTGTTGTATTTCCATAAGTGGATCATCATCCCACATCATTTGCTGTTTGTAATGTTTCAGAGTACACATCAATAAAAAAAAATATCAAAAGCTCCAATGTAACATGGGACTCGAAATCCAAATTTCAGAGGACGGCTACAATAGATCTACTTCCTGGCACATGTTTCCAACACTGTGGTTCAAATTTCAGTAGATCTACTCCATGGAGATACCTAGTGGTTCCAGGGATGCAAATCCTCGTTACTCCATGTTTAAAATGTTTAATTGTTGATTTATTCACTGACTCTAACTCACCAATTCCAAGGGAAGTGGTTTGAAAACTGAACAGCTGAAGTGTAGATTGTAAACTCCTTTAATTCATTCCCTCCATCCATCCCTGTCTCTCACATGAGTTTGACCAAACTGCGGGAGGCAGTGCAAGACAGGAGTGCCTGGTGTGCTATGGTCCATGGGGTCACGAAGAGTCGGACACGACTAAACGACTAAACAACAACAACCATCCATCCCTCTCTCTCACACACACACACTTGGACAGCAACAGAGTAAAAGTATATTCTAATACTTAAAAAAAAGAAAAGCCAGCAAGATCTGATCAGGTTTAATGATAAGCAAGAGAATAAAACATCTCTTGCATAATCAACATCAGTACTATACACCATTAAGGACTGGTGCTTTAAATAAAGAGGACTTAGGTGCACTCCTAGGGACCCAGGTGGCGCTGTGGGTTAAACCACAGAGTCTAGGGCAGGCACCCCTAAACTGCAGCCCTCCAGATGTTTTGGCCTACAACTCCCATGATCTCTAGCTAACAGAACCAGTGGTCAAGGAAGATGGGAATTGTAGTCCAAAACATCTGGAGGGCCGAAGTTTGGGGATGCCTGGTCTAGGGCTTGCTGATCAGAAAGTTGGCGGTTCGAATCCCTGCAACGGGGTGAGCTCCCATTGCTCGGTCCCAGCTCCTGCCCACCTAGCAGTTCGAAAGCACATCAAAGTACAAGTAGATAAATAGGGACCACTCCGGCGGGAAGGTAAACGGCGTTTCCGTGTGCTGCTCTGGTTCACCAGAAGCAGCTTTTTCATGCTGGCCACATGACCCGGAAGCTGTCTACGGACAAACGTCGGCTCTCTTGGCCTATAGAGCAAGATGAGTGCCGCAACCCCAGAGTCGGACACGACTGGACCTGATGGTCAGGGGCCCTTTACCTTTACCTAGGTGCATTCCTAGTGCTAATGCTCACAGCCTAAGGGTAAGGCTACGCATCCTGGAGATACATATTCCATTGAAGTCCATGAGATGTCATATAAACAAATGAAGTAAAACTTTTCTCTGGGCTCCAGTACTTATGTTGAATGATTGTTTTTCCATATCTATTATTTAAACTCTTGCACAGAGAAAACTGTGCAGAGAAGAGATCTCACCTTGTCTTCTGCTTCATATACTAGTTTCCTGGGTTCAGAGAGGTTTGCTTCTTTCTCACAGGGAAGCAATTCCACCATGTGAGCCCCTCACAGGTGCTCTGAAATAAACCCTTCAGTTTAAAAATAATGTAACTAAAAGGGGGGACTCTAAATCAAAAGTTATTCTTAATCAGATTTTAAAGAATTTTTTTAATGCACCATCGCCGCCTTAAATAACTGCAGATTTGAACCAATGAGTCAACAGCTAAGTGCTAAGATCTAGCAAACATCTCATGGTGTTATTGAAAAGCAGCAGCAAGCCGTCTCTGAGGAGTTCTTGAGTGGAGGAAAAAACATCCTGGGTTTTCATCCCTAGAGCAAAATGTAGCAACTAGAGACAGCAACCTCTGTCTTCAGAAATAAAAGTTTTTATAATCTCTGAAGAGACAAAACGCCAGGGGGATTCTTGCAGACATCAAATGGTTACTTGATTTGAATAGAGAGATACTTGTTTAAAAGGTCTAAGATTTTGCTGTTTGGTTGGATCAGAAGAAACCTCGGAAAGGTCACAGCTCGGTGCTTTGCATGAAGAAAGTTCCAGGTTCAATCCTGCCATCTCTGGCTTTGGTTGGGAAAGACACCTGCACCTTTTATGCTGATTTTTATGTTCCTACCCAATCTGTTCCGAACAGCAACCAGCCAGATGCTGGGTGCTCACAAGCAGCAATTGATGGAGATGACTGTCCTCCGATGTTTGTCCCAAACATCTGGTACTCATTCACAGATCATTCACAGTCTTTGTCCATAGCCATGGGAGTAGAAGCATAGCAAACCTATCCTCCATGTACTTCTCAAAAGTCATACAAGTGTCAGGGACTGTACTGAAGAGGAACGGTGTGGATACTGCCTCCCCTGAACCTTCCCAAGAAGACAAGAACAGTACAGATTTAGAACAGTGGTTTGCAGAAGGTCATAGTTCAGAGGCTGCAGAGAGGAGAAGCTGGAAAATATTGGGAGAGCAGCAGGAAGAAGAAACACCAGGGGGGGGGAGAGCTGACAGACTCAGTGTCTTTGGAAAGCTTGCCTCACCCCCCCTTCTCCCAGGTCCCAGTGTGCATTAAGTAGTAGAACAGAAAGCTCAGAGGCAGAAAGCACAGATCAGCCGGTGCAGGAGTGATGTAGAATAGGAGAGATGGAGAGTGGGGCTTTACTCGGAGCAGCACCATTATCTGAGAGTCAGTATCATCCGTCTCTCTCTCTGAGTTATTGAATAAAATACCATGGTACAAACTTTATGTTTTCCCATTTCTGGCTGCCAGCTGTGAGGGAGGGGGAGCGGGTTCCCTGAAGCCTGACAATAAGCAAATACAATAAACTATGAGCATGGAATTTAAGCAACCTTACAACAAATAAAGAAGAGTATTTCAGTTCCTCTGTGTTCAGGTCCCACCTTTGTGTGTGTGTGTGTGTGTGTGTGTGTGTGTGTGTGTGTGTGTGTGTAAATAAGTTTATTTGCTTGCTTGCTTCCTATCCACCTGACTCAGTTGCCCCAGCCACTCTGCGTGGCTTCCAACAAATTAAACACATTAACACATCAAAAACTTACCTATACAGGGCTGCCTTCAGATGTCTTATAAAAGTCAGATAGTTCTTTATCTCCTTGACATCTGACAGGAGGGTGTTCCACAAGGAGGGTGCCACTACTGAAAAGACCCTCTACCTGGTACCCTGTAACCTCACTTTTCACAGTGAGGAAACTGCCAGAAGGCCCTCAGAGGAGGACCTCAGTGTCTGGACTGAGCAATGGGGGTGGAGACACTCCTTCAAATATACTGGGCTGAAGCCATTTAGGGCTTTAAAGGTCAGGACCAACACATTGAATTATGCGCAGAAACATACTGGGAGCCAATGTAGGTGTTTCAAGACCGGTGTTACAGTGGAACCTCGGTTTACGCCTACCTCTGTTTACGAAAACTTCCGTTTACGAACGCCGCAGACCCGGAAGTGTTTACATGTGGGTTCTGCGGCATCGGATGTGCAGAAGCGCTCTATTGGCGCTTCACACACACACAGACGCATACTTTCGGCGAGCGAAAACCTCAGTGAGCGAACGCCTCCGTGGAACGGATTGCGTTCGCAAACCGAGGTACCACTGTATACATACATGCCAATTTTGGTTTGGACATCATGCATCGGATGAGGTGACCATGGCCATAATAACTAGGTTAGTTTTTGGTAAAGACTCATTGTTAAAGAATTTAGCATGAAGAACTTAGGGGTTTCAAACATTAGAAACACAGGGGAAATAAAAAATAAATTTTTACCTAGCATCACATATTAAGATTAAGAATAGGGTATTGAAATTTACGGTAATCAGCAACAATTAACCCTCACTGGAGAAATGGCTCTTGTGACAAAGCAGCTAGATCAGGCATCCCCAAACTTCGGCCCTCCAGATGTTTTGGACTTCAATTCCCATCATCCCCGACCACTGGTCCTGTTAGCTAGGGATCATGGGAGTTGTAGGCCAAAACATCTGGAGGGCCGCAGTTTGGGGGTGCCTGATCTAGATACTGGTAGCTGAACAGAAGTAGGTGAAACTCCTGCAAGAGAGCATCAGGGACTCAAATCAAGCAAAAAACGAATCACATGGCTGAAGGATGCCTTACTTCCTACAGTGTTTAACATCAATCACAGCCCAACGTAATATTCCCTGCATATGGTGGAGCACAGAGCTAACACAGTGACATCAGAGAAGGGCTTCACTTGACCAGTTTCTGCCCTTTTGTCCACTTGACAATCTTTCCTAAGAACTAAGAACTAAGCACAACACAGGAGTGTGTTCCAAGAGCCCAAAATCAAAGATCTTGAAGAATGTGGATGTCTCTCTGCCTTTTAAAATGCTCAAAGGTAGCCAGAGTGCTGTAAAACAGATTGATCCATGGAGAAGATTGTCATACATGCAATCATTTTCAATGCATTACAGTGTTTCTAGTCTTCAATCTCTCTCTCTCTAGAAAATAGTGTTTCACTAAAGGTAAAAGGTAAAGGGACCCCTGACCATTAGGTCCAGTCGTGACCGACTCTGGGGTTGCGCGCTCATCTCGCATTATTGGCCGAGGGAGCCGGCATACAGCTTCCAGGTCATGTGGCCAGCATGACAAAGCCGCTTCTGGCAAACCAGAGCAGCACATGAAAACGCCGTTTACCTTCCCGCTGTAGTGGTTCCTATTTATCTACTTGCATTTTGACGTGCTTTCAAACTGCTAGGTTGGCAGGAGCTGGGACCAAGCAACAGGAGCTCACCGTCACAGGGATTCGAACCGCCGACCTTCTGATCAGCAAGCCCTAGGCTCAGTGGTTTGACCACAGCGCCACCTGGGTCCCTACTCCATGGCAATTATAATTTTAATAACAAATAGGGAAATAAGGCTACAAAAAGTTCCTGGCTCAGTTCAGTTTATTACAGATATGTGTGTGCCACAGGCGATGCGTTGCGACTACTCTAGAGTAACGACTCTCCACGCCCTTGCCTTTTCATGCTTTTATTATGTGCAGTCTATTTACAGTGATAGAGCTATACAGGATACATCCGTCTAGTCCGAACCAGAACCCTGGAATGGCGCGCTCCGCGTCTTCTTCCAGCATAAGAGTCTGGGCACGCCAAATCTCCTTCCGCGTTTCCTCCTGCGTAATTCCGGAACCGGAGGGGAAAAGGGCCTCCTTTCCCTGTTTTCCTTCTCCCCCTTTTCCCCCTCTCTCTCTTCCTCTCCCACGTGTAGCAGGGGCTCTATGCTGCCAGAGACCCGTCTCCTCCTTCCTCCCTTGACTCTTCCCCCTCCCCGCTGGCGCTACTGCTGGTGGAGGAGCTGCTCCTCAGGATGGGAGGGGGCTCTCTGTACTCTTTGCCCCTCACAGTGTGCAAGCCATTTGTAATTCTCCAGTGGCTTAAAAAAGGGGGGGCACACTTAAGAACATAAGAAGAGTCTAAACAAGCCCATTTAAACAGCGTCCTGTTCTCACAATGGCCAGCCTGCAAGCAGGGCTTGAATACAACAGCACTCAAACTGTTTAATGAAAATAAATTTCAACTTGTAGACATTTCCTTGTATTGTGTAGTGGGTCTTCAGTGATTTCAGCTCAGTGCAAATAAGAAACAGGAGGCGAGGATCTGGTACAACACCTCTTTACTTCAAAGAACAGGTAAGAGCCAGAACACAGGGAATGGGGGGGGGGGGGAATGGGGCTTATATAGTAACAGAACTAGCAGGGGAAAGATACATTTTGGCAGGAACCAATGGCAAGGATTCCCTCCAGTGGAAACCAATCCGGCAGTGGATCCAAATCCTGGACTCTGAATCAGCAAATGATAGACGTTCCCGCTGGAACTCGTACATTCAAATAAACTCTGTAATACACTACAATAAACTCTATATTACAGTACATACCGTCTTTCCCCCTTTTTAAGACGTAGGCATAATATAAGCCATAGCAGGATTTCTAAGCAATTGCGCGATACAAGCCATACCCCGAAAATAAGACATACTGATAGACCCTTCACCCACTAGCAATAACCCCCCTCCCGCCAGCCAACTCCCCCCCTAAAAATCTCTCCCCATTTTGCTGTCGTTCCACAGACACGTATTTCCTTTAAAAGCTTGTAAAAATGCACCGAACAGCCGTAGCTGCTGGCTGCCAAAGCCTCGTGATTTCCCTTTCCCGTTTCTGAGAGCATTTTTTTAAATAAAAGGATCCAAAAATATTTTTTTAGCCAAGCTGTGTCCTTCATGGATCAATGCCTTGTCGTGGCGAAGGGGCTTGAATAACTCAGAGAAGCTATGAGCTATGCCATGCAGGGCCACCCAAGATGGACAGGTCATAGTGGAGAGTTTTGACTAAACGTGATCCACCTGGAGAAGGAACTGGCAAGCCACTCCAGTAACCCTGCCAAGAAAACTCCATGGACAAAGACAACAGGCATATAAAAGTTATGACGCTGGAAGATGAGCCCCTCAGGTCGGAAGGCGTCCAACATGCTACTGAGGAAGAGCGGAGGACAAGTACAAGTAGATTCAGAGCTGATGAAGCGGCTGGGCCAAAGCCGAAAGGACGCTCAGTTGCGGATATGCCTGGAAGCGAAAGGAAAGTCCGATGCTGTAAAGAAAAATATTGCATAGGAACCTGGAATGTAAGAACCATGAATGGAGGTAAGCTGGATGTGGTCAAAAATGAGATGACAAGAATAAATATCGACATCCTGGGCATCAGTGAACTAAAATGGAAGGGAATGGGCGAATTCAGTTCGGATGACTATCATATCTACTACTGTGGGCAAGAATCCTGTAGAAGAAATGGAGTGGCCCTCATAGTCAACAAAAGAGTGGCAAAAGCTGTGATGGGATGCAATCTCAAAAATGACAGAATGATCTCGATACGAATCCAAGGCAGACCTTTTAACATCACAGTAATCCAAGTTTATGCACCAACTACCGGTGCTGAAGAAAGTGAAATTGACCAATTCTATGAAGACCTACAACACCTTCTAGAAATGACACCAAAGAAGGATGTTCTTCTCATTACAGGGGATTGGAATGCTAAAGTAGGGAATCAAGAGATAAAAGGAACAACTGGCAAGTTTGGCCTTGGAGTTCAAAATGAAGCAGGGCAAAGGCTAATAGAGTTCTGTCAAGAGAACAAGCTGGTCATCACAAACACTCTCTTCCAACAACACAAGAGACGACTCTACACATGGATATCACCAAATGGGCAGCATCGAAATCAGATTGATTATATTCTCTGCAGCCAAAGATGGAGAAGCTCTATACAGTCAGCAAAAACAAGACCTGGGGCTGACTGTAACTCAGATCATCAGCTTCTTATAGCAAAATTCCAGCTTAAACTGAAGAAAGTAGGAAAAACCACTGGGCCAGTAAGATACAATCTGAATCAAATCCCTTATGAATACACAGTGGAAGTGAGGAACAGGTTTAAGGATTTAGATTTGGTGGACAGAGTGCCTGAAGAACTATG
Organism: Zootoca vivipara; assembly: GCF_965207765.1. Lineage (NCBI taxonomy): Eukaryota > Metazoa > Chordata > Lepidosauria > Squamata > Lacertidae > Zootoca > Zootoca vivipara. Next base: position 845,374 of record NC_142588.1, on the reverse strand, counting down.
GATGGAGGCTCGTAACATTATACAGGAGGCAGCAACGAAAACCATCCCAAGGAAAAGGAAATGCAAGAAAGCAAAATGGCTGTCCAACGAGGCCTTACAAATAGCGGAGGAGAGGAGGCAAGCAAAATGCAAGGGAGATAGGGAAAGATACAGGAAACTGAATGCAGATTTCCAAAAAACAGCAAGGAGAGACAAGAGCATCTTCTTAAATGAGCAATGCAAAGAAATAGAGGAAAACAATAGAATGGGGAAAACCAGAGATCTGTTCAAGAAAATTGGAGATATGAAAGGAACATTTCGTACAAAGATTACCATAATCAAGGACAAAAGTGGTAAGGACCTAACAGAAGCAGAAGACATCAAGAAGAGGTGGCAAGAATACACAGAGGAATTATACCAGAAAGATATGGAGGTCTCGTACACCCCAGGTAGTGTGGTTGCTGACCTTGAGCCAGACATCTTGGAGAGTGAAGTCAAATGGGCCTTAGAAAGCACTGCTAATAACAAGGCCAGTGGAAGTGATGATATTCCAGCTGAACTATTTAAAATTTTAAAAGATGATGCTGTTAAGGTGCTACACCCAATATGCCAGCAAGTTTGGAAAACTCAGCAATGGCCAGAGGATTGGAGAAGATCAGTCTACATCCCAATCCCAAAGAAGGGCAGTGCCAAAGAATGCTCCAACTACCGCACAATTGCGCTCATTTCACACGCTAGCAAGGTTATGCTTAAAATTCTACAAGGCAGGCTTAGGCAGTATGTGGACCGAGAACTCCCAGAAGTGCAAGCTGGATTTCGAAAGGGCAGAGGAACCAGAGACCAAATAGCAAACATGCGCTGGATTATGGAGAAAGCTAGAGTTCCAGAAAAACGTCTACTTCTGCTTCATTGACTATGCAAAAGCCTTTGACTGTGTCGGCCACAGCAAACTATGGCAAGTTCTTAAAGAAATGGGAGTGCCTGATCACCTCATCTGTCTCCTGAGAAATCTCTATGTGGGACAAGAAGCTACAGTTAGAACTGGATATGGAACAACTGATTGGTTCAAAATTGGGAAAGGAGTACGACAAGGTTGTATATTGTCTCCCTGCTTATTTAACTTATATGCAGAATTCATCATGCGAAAGGCTGGACTAGATGAATCCCAAGCCGGAATTAAGATTGCCGGAAGAAATATCAACAACCTCAGATATGCAGATGACACAACCTTGATGGCAGAAAGCGAGGAGGAATTAAAGAACCTTTTAATGAGGGTGAAAGAGGAGAGCGCAAAATATGGTCTGAAGCTCAACATCAAAAAAACCAAGATCATGGCCACTGGTCCCATCACCTCCTGGCAAATAGAAGGGGAAGAAATGGAGGCAGTGAGAGATTTTACTTTCTTGGGCTCCTTGATCACTGCAGATGGTGACAGCAGTCACGAAATTAAAAGACGCCTGCTTCTTGGGAGAAAAGCAATGACAAACCTAGACAGCATCTTAAAAAGCAGAGACATCACCTTGCCGACAAAGGTCCGTATAGTTAAAGCTATGGTTTTCCCAGTAGTGATGTATGGAAGTGAGAGCTGGACCATCAAGAAGGCTGATCGCCGAAGAATTGATGCTTTTGAATTATGGTGCTGGAGGAGACTCTTGAGAGTCCCATGGACTGCAAGAAGATCAAACCTATCCATTCTGAAGGAAATCAGCCCTGAGTGCTCCCTGGAAGGACAGATCGTGAAGCTGAGGCTCCAATACTTTGGCCACCTCATGAGAAGAGAAGAATCCTTGGAAAAGACCCTGATGTTGGGAAAGATTGAGGGCACTAGGAGAAGGGGACGACAGAGGACAAGATGGTTGGACAGTGTTCTCGAAGCTACGAACACGAGTTTGACCAAATTGCAGGAGGCAGTGCAAGACAGGAGTGCCTGGCGTGCTATGGTCCATGGGGTCACGAAGAGTCGGACACGACTAAACGACTAAACAACAACAACAACAACAAGTGTAAGCTCTACTTGGTGAAGGGGAGAAAAGTGGGGTGGGGAGGAGATGAAGGCACGAGGAAGAAAAGAGGGGCGATTGAAGAATGCAAAGGCTGTTTTCCCTTTTAGGGAGAGACCTCCGTGCGCGCGTCTGTCTCTCTCCCCCCCCCCTGCGTCTCTCTCTCTCTCACACACACACACACACACACACACACACACACACACACACACACACACAGCCCACCTCTCGCTTCCCCCCACCTTTCCATTCAATGCACGTTGATTTCCTCTTAACGGGAATCTCCCATGTCTGATTGTTGTTTCCTTGCTTTTACCGAAGGCATAAGGCAGCCTTTTAAAAAGCCTGCTGCAGTTTTCTTTCTACCTTATGCTGCTTGGTTGTCTGTGGAGCTGCCCCTTTAAGGATTTGTAAGTAGTTTGGATCGCAGTCCTTGCCTTGGGGACTTTTTTTTATTTATTAAGGACTTTTTCCTTCGCTGTTTGCGAGCTGCTAAACGGAGCTGCTAAACGCTGCTCTACACAAAAGTTAAACTGCCGGTCCTAACAACACGTGCTTCCTCACCTCGCTGGCTCAATTGCTTCTCAATTGCTACCATTTACCAAGTCAGCAATCTTAATTGCTGCTTAGCTGGCTTCTTTGTTCTCAGCAGGTAGCTTCTTTGCTATCAGTGACTACAAAGTGCTACATTGTTGGAACATCAGACTGTTGGAACTTAAGTCTTGGGCAGCTGGCTGGTAGAGATCCTTGCTTGCTTTACGTATAGGCTACTGCTAGGACTGTATCACACAGATAGATTCCATTATACTGGTTTAGATTTAAGAAGCTCCAGTGTAGCAGATTGCTATTAAGTGAGTCCCCACCTTGGAGGAGAGAGAGAGCAGCCCTTCGCGAACATCCCAGGGCCGGGGAGAGAGGGCTGCACCAGGGACGCACACACCTCCCTTCCCTCAGACTCGTAATAAAAATACCAGTAAGACATCCCACCAAAAATAAGCCACCCTGTGGTTTTTTGAGAAAAAAAAGTAATAAGACGGTGTCTTAAAAAGGGGGAAACACGGTACTTGGCTGTGCTATTACCGTGTTTCTCATATTTTAAGGCATCCCTACAAAATAAGGCATGGCAGGATTTTCCTGAGGTGGAAAAATATAAGGCATACCTCGAAAATAAGCCGTACCGGGTGGTGGAAGAAGGTCTGTGGCAAAGAAGGGTTGCTGCTGCCGCGTTAACCCCCGAGACCTGGCTGCAGCCTCAGCGCGTGCAGCCCCAGAACCCGGCTGTAGCCTTTGCGCACCGCGCGCGGACACCCGGGACCTGGCTGTAGCCTCAGCGCGCAGTCCCAGGACCCGGCTGCAGCCTTTGTGCGCGGACACCCAGGACCCGGCTGCAGCCTCAGCGTGCGCAGCCCCAGGACCCGGCTGCAGCCTTTGCGCGTGGACACCCGGGACCCGGCTACAGCCTCTGCCTGCTGCGCGCGAAGACCCGGTGGGAGCAGGTCTGTGGTCTGTACAGATACCGGTGCCGGTACTTAATTAAAAAATAAGACATCCCTTGAAAATAAGCCATGCTGTGTTTTTTTCAGAAAAAAATTAATATAAGACATGTCTTATAATATGAGAAACACGGTACTTTAATACACAACACCTTGCCTGTTCAAAGACCTGATTCTTGCTGACCCTTGGTGTGGCTATAATCATGCCCGGAGCCATAAATCCATGACTATTTCACATTAAGGAGCCAGTGATCCACTAAACAAGCAGTACATCATGTTGTAAATAGACTGTACCACTTCACACTGCGGGTATGGTATTGCATGTGTTAATGCTCCACATCTGACCCCCCCCCCAAAAAAAATCAAATAAATAGAAAACTAGCATGTCAGGGAGTAGACTAGACTATAATTATTTATCTGTCTCCTAACTTTCTATGTAGAGGGAAATATGCTGGAGCATTCAGCTGTCTGATCTCTCACCTGCAATACAGTCCCGGAACAATTTCACCCTATGTTCCAAGTTCATAAAAGTTTATAAACCCAACCTCATGCAGCCATATTTCACAGAGAGAAAGCAGTTGGTACTCTGAGCAACAACATACTAGGTGCAATAACCCAACCTCTGGAGTTGTGCGATTGGAATTCGTAGTGGTAAACTGATGCCAAATCTGGACATTACAAAGTCCAGGAGTAGAAAAGAAGGTGGTTTTTGCTCCCTGCTTTGATTTCAGTCCTTTAATTACAAGGGCACCTGTCGATGTGTAGTGGGAGAAGAAAGAGCTGCAGAAGGCAGGATGAAAGGTAAGGTGGAGTTGGCCTTGTGCTCTTCTGCAGATTTCAAATGCTGGGGAACCAGGCTGGGAGCTGCCAGAAACAAAGGCAGAAAGGGGGGGGTTCAAACTTTGGATAGGAGAACGAGGGGGAGAGAGAAACCCTTTTTAGAAATAGTGGGGGGAGCCACATGGAAGATGCAGTGGGTATGATTTTTTTCTTTTTCTGACAAGCTGAGCAAGACACGGCTGAACAAAGACAACCCATTTCTCTGGAATAAAAAAATATCAGCAGGGGGTTGCCGAACAGAACCATTTTGCCATGGATGGATTGTAGAGAGAGATGCTACGTGTATTGTGATGGAGACACAAACTGCTCCCTAGAGCTTGAGGGATTTATTTTACCGTCACAAAATATTGATTACAGGTAGGTAGCCGTGTTGGTCTGGGTCGAAGTAAAATAAAAAAATTCCTTCAGTAGCACCTTAAAGACCAACTAAGTTTTTATTTTGGTATGAGCTTTCGTGTGCATGCACACTTCTTCAGATACAGTGAAATGGGAGTCCCCAGGCACTTATGTAGAGAAGGGGTGGGGATGGGGAGGGGGGATCACTCAGAAGGGTGGTGGAAATGGGTGATTGACTGACTGATAGCTGTTGATGACCGAAAACGACTGCAAATGGTTTTGCATGAAAAAGCAAGGGTGGAGATGGCTGAAGATCGCTTATCCAACAAAGAAAAATGTGAAGGAGGAGGGGAAATTTGGCTTCTTGTGCTACCTTGCTATAGTTTTGAGAAAAGTGACTATTGCTGCATCATTTTGTTAATCTGAGAGAGCTGATGTGCAGAAACATTGCACACTCGCCTTTTCCCCAAGCAGGGGAAAGTTCCAGGGATGGTGCTGATTCAGAGATCGTTTCTTTCAGAAGGAGAGATCTCTGGAGACTTACAACATTTTCAGATATTTTCTTTACCATTATATAACCATCAGAAGAGGCAAACAGTTTAAGCCTTTCCAATCAGGAATCCCCTTATCATCAGATCCCCTGAGAGAGACAGCCCACCAGCCAAATAGGCTTTTGCCTTCAGGAAGGTTTCTCTCTCTCCTCCTCCTCAAAACACCAGCTTTGTTTTCATTCCTTCTCATGCACAAAACAGCAACTTTACACTCTTCCTTCAGTGGGAAGAGCTCACTTTTTCCAAAATGGGTCACAGGAGAGTGCCCAACTTTTTCCTAACCTGTCTCAGCATTTGGAGGAAAAGGGCAGGGTGGTTGAAATGGTGAAGGATGGAAAACTGGGGGGAGAGGGAGAGGGAGAGAAGCAGGGGCAAGTTATATCCTTGCTTATTTTCAGTCAGTCTGAAAACCAGGTTTTAAAAAATGCAATGGTTCTCCTAAACAGAGGCAGAATGAGAAGTCTTTTTGTGAGCCATGACAAGACTTTTCTAGCAAATATTGCTGCAAGAGGTGGCAGAATGTGGTCACCGAAAGTATCTCTATCTCAGTCTGCACTTCTTCTCTGAATCTCCAACCTACAGAAATTACATTAAATTAATTATGAAAGTAATATCCATAAGTGTAAAGAATTTCTTCACTGCTACATTGTAAATGAATTAATTTCTAAGTACTGTACAGTGAAAAACCCAAAGTTCATAATATTAATGAAACTGATACTTTTGGCATATATGAAAATAAAAATCAGAGGAAATTTCCTTAACTTGTAGTTATTACAACCTGTAGTGTGCTTTCAGCCCATCAATAGTAAGTTCCTCAATCCTTGTGGCAGTTACTGCAGAAGGAATACGTATTTCACTTCTGCGTCTGATTATTTGACACAGCCTTCCCAATGTCTCAGTTGGAAATACTATAAGCTACAAATAAAAAACACACACAGGATGTTCCCAAATGCAGAAAGCTGCAGATGAATTCAGAAGAATGAACGCACAGTGTCTTTTCTTCAGCAAATCTGGAAATGCTGAATCAGTCACTAGTTTAAACTTGCACAACTTGTGACACACCGAAGCTCGCCAACCACATATTTTGCCTATGTTTTTGAGGTTCCCAGCAGGATGCAAAAACAGAAAATCTATCAGTCCCCTGCTGGGCTGCTATAATGGCTGGTGCACTGCATTCAGTTTGGAAGGGGGCAATTCGCAATCTGGGCAGGCCTGAAAATGGGGGAGAAAAACCAATTGATGATGCCTTTCCACTTATAACTGCCTAGAGCCAGTGTGGAGCCCACTTGCATGTCATTCTGTTGCTCCTAATTTGACAAAAGTCAGCAATGGACTCATTTCACCCTCAGAGACTGAAATTCTTGGATAAGGATGCAAACTAACACAAAACAAAAATCCATGGGAAAGCTAGGAATTACTAGTGGAAAGCATAATTAAATACAGTTAATTAAGCATTAACCACTTGCCCTCCAGATATCTGTGGGACTACAACTTCCATCATCCTCCCATGTGGTAATGGGAGTTGGAGTCTAACAATATATTGAGCGCACCATATTGCCCACCAGGATCTGAACGAAAAAGCCATTCTGGGAGCCAGAGTACCCGTATTTTGAGGAAGAATCAGCATGGCTTCTGCAAAGGCTTGCCAATTTGGGGGAGTTTTTGAGAGAGTCGGCTAACACGTAGATAGAGGTGATCCGGTAGACATTGTATACGCAGACTCCCAAAACGCTTTTGCAAAGTCTCTCAACAGGGGCTCCTAGGGCTCTTATGTCATGGCATATGAGGGCAGGTAGCTGGTTAAAGAGCAGCAAGCAGGAATAAATGCACAGTTCTCCTCTCAATGAAAGCAGCAGGGTGCACCAAAAATCTGTAGTGGAGCTGATACTTTTTAACATATTCATAAATCCTGTAGAGTCAAGGACAAGCAAGGAGATGACAGAGTTTGGAAGTTACAAAATTATTTAGGGTTTATTTTCATTTTATTTTTACTGTTTCATCACTTGTTGTTTGCTGCCCTGGGTTCCCCTTGGGAGGAAGGGTGGGATATGAATTAAACAAAGAAATAATAAAATTATGCATAAAATTACTGATGAAATTATGTTGAGAAAGTGTTAAGAATATACAATGTATGTGGTGCCTGTGACTATGGGCTTATCCACACCTTCCTCCTGTCCCTCTGCTCTCCCCGCCCCTCAGGGAAAACCACACTTTAGCCCTCAATTGGGGCAAACTGCAATTCAAGTTTTCTCCAGATTGACATTCACTCCAATTTAGCACTAAAAAGAGGGTTTTCCATGGGAAACAAGCGGGGCGAGGGGGAAATGGCTCCGACGCCTTCCTAGAAATTGCAGATCAAGAGGAAAAGCACTTGGGTCCATGCTTTCTAGGCTCAGGACAAGTGGAAATGTGGATTAGCCCTGTATCTATGTACAAACGCCCAGTTTGTGTGACCTGGCCTCTCCTTTCCTGGTATGGAAGAACCATATTAATTTGGCATAAATGTGCAGATCTATTTGCATGCACAGCATTAGCACCACGTTACCTCAGATACAGGGGGACCCAGGTGGCGCTGTGGGCTCAACCACCGAGCCTAGGGCTTGGTGATCAGAAGGTCGGCGGTTCGAATCCCTGTGACGGGGTGAGCTCCCGTTGCTCGGTCCCAGCTCCTGCCAACGTAGCAGTTCGAAAGCACGTCAAAATGCAAGTAGATAAATAGGAACCGCTATAGCGGGAAGGTAAACAGCGTTTCCATGTGCTGCTCTGGTTTGCCAGAAGCGGCTTTGTCATGCTGGCCACATGACTTGGAAGCTATACGCCGGCTCCCTTGGCCAATAATGCGATATGAGCGTGCAACCCCAGAGTCGGTCACGACTGGACCCAATGGTCAGGGGTCCCTTTACCTTTACCTCAGATACAGAGCATGGGTGTGGGTGCACATACCCAAACCACTATGTGTGAACCAGCTTCCATCTTTTCATTAAAAGCAAAGGCTAGCAGAACTATTTCCCTTATCCCAGTAGACATGTGTGTCCCAGATTTAAGTCTTTTTATCTCTCTCTTAATGTTGCTCTTGACTTTCAGAGACTCATAGTTTTTCCTAGAAATCATCACCACCACACCGGTTCACGTTCCTTTGCCTTTCAAGAAGGGGCAAAGATCACCCAAAATGTTGAGCTCATTGTTCCAACATGCCATGAGTGGGACTTACTGTCCACTTCACTAATCTTTTTTATGGGATGAACCTGGATTGCTCGCAAGACACAGTGTTTGTTTAGCAAAGGAAAGAGAGATATGGCCCTTAGTTTGTCACCACAGACCCTTGGGCTTGCCGATTGGAAGATCGGCAGTTTGAATCCCCGCGACGGGGTGAGCTCCCATTGCTCTGTCCCAGATCCTGCCAACCTAGCAGTTCAAAAGCACCCCAGTGCAAGTAGATAAATAGGTACTGCTGCGGCAGGAAGGTAAACGGTGTTTCCATGCACTCTGGTTTCCATCATGGTGTTCCGTTGCACTAGAAGTGGTTTAGTCATTTTTCCATCCAAAAGAAATGTACACACACACACCTGTGTGTGTGTGTGTAGCATAAAAAATAAAAATATAATCGTTGAAGTTGAAATTGTAAAACCAATAAAAAATTATTTGCAGAAAAAAGAAGTGGTTTAGTCATGCTGGCCACATGACCCGGAAAGCTGTCTGTGGACAAACGTCGGCTCCCTTGACCTGAAAGCAAGATGATGAAGAAGAAGAGTTTGGATTTGATATCCCGCTTTATCACTACCCGAAGGAGTCTCAAAGCGGCTAACAATCTCCTTTCCCCTCCTCCCCCACAACAGACACCCTGTGAGATGGGGGGGGGCTGAGAGACTTCAGAGAAGTGTGACTAGCCCAAGGTCACCCAGCAGCTGCATGTGGAGGAGCGGAGACGCGAACCCGGTTCCCCAGATTACGAGTCTACCGCTCTTAACCACTACACCACACTGAGTGCCGCAACCCCATAGTCGCCTTTGACTGGATTTAACTGTCATGGGGTTATTTACCTTACACAAACTCAGCACAATCAAGCCAAAAGGGAAACATTTTCAATCCACGTGATTAAAAGAGCTGAAACAAATTCAAAATTTGGCAAATGTTCCACTATTGCAATTTAGCTTGTGAAAATTGACAACAAAATTCACTGTCTCTCCCAGATTTTTCAGTTCAAGAAAAGCAGGACTGCGCCCAAAGTCTATAGCCCAGGGAACCTGTGGTCCTGCAAATGCTGAGAATTATAGGCCCCATCATCCATGACCATTGGTCCTGGAGGCTGCGACTGATAACAGTTGGGGTCCAAGAACATTTAGGGGGCCATAAGTTCCCCATGCCTGCTATACTCATGTGTAATGTTTTGTTAAACATTTTCCAAATGCCACTGAAAATGAGCTGCAAGCGTATCTGCTTACAATGTACTGCCCCCAAGTATATTAATTATTACACCAAACAGCCTACTTTGTTGGCTACTCACTTGTTTGATTTTATGATCCTGCTGGCATTGTAAACAGGACCATAAGTGGGAAAAGTAGGGTGAAGTTTATCCGTTCTTTTCTGCCCACTGCTTGAAATGTTTTTCTTCACAGACCCAGACTGATAATACTTGGCAAAAGTTCACCCAAATCAACTGAAAAGCAGGCAAGTGGTTGGCTTTCTCCAGGAATATAAATTCACATCAGAAAAAGCTATTTTCAGAAAATCCAATTTATCTTGCCAGATGGTGGGTGTTTCCCCCCATATCTTTCTGGACCTGAGTGGGTGAGCTATCTCTTCATCATGCCTTTATTACCCTGCAGAGACCTGGCATTCTGCACATCAGTAATCATTAAAAGAAGCAAAAATTGCTTTAAAATTTGGGGGGTTTTGGGGGGGGAAGGCCACTATAAAGTGGCAACAGATCAAAGAAAAGCTACAGAATGAGCCACCTCAGGAAGGCAGAAGGGCAAGTCAAAATACTCCTGCACATTAATTAGAACTATCACAATGCTAGATAATTAATTGTACTTTCTCCATGATAAATGTTACTGTGACTGAGAACTCAGTTCAAAGAGGATTACTAGTATCTCATAAGATGCCACATCTCAGTAGCGTCTGATCAACTAAAGCTCCAAAGCACAACTCAATATTTACAAAAAATATATAAAAAAGTAAGTTTTCAGTGGGACTTGCCCCCTGTTAGCTGTGCGTAAGAGTGGAGCCTCAGGGATAATTAGCAAACGCAAATTTTAATATTTTAAGGGAATGCTTGCATATTTATTGAGGCTACTGAGCATCTCCTGTGCTCCTCTCCTAAGAGTATGAACAACAAACAGCAAACAAGTCTTTTCTAACATCTGTCAGAATTTATTTAAACTAGAGTTTATCAGTTAATCTGACTATTCTTACCTTAATCAAGACCATGAATTTCTTTCCCACTTAGTTGGTCTTTAAGGTGCTACTGAATGAATTTTTTTTATTTTGTTTCGACTCAGACCAACACGGCTACCTACCTGTAACTTTCCCACTACTAATTACCAGTAGTAATTGGTTGCAAAAGTGAGTCAAGTTGTCTTAGATCACCCAAATGCTGAGCATAGTCCTACCTCGCCTAGAAATGTCCCAGCCCACTTCTCCCCTCGTCTTCCAGGCATTTTGATCGTTTTTGCCCATATTGCTTACAATATGCCTACTTTTGTTAAATTTGCAATTATGTAAATCATGTTGTAGCCTCAATGAGCATAGTTTTGACTGTGGAAAGGCAGCATACAAATTAATTGTATGCTTGAAACTTGAAACAGCACAGAGTTCTTTTTAAAATGCTTTTAAAAGAATTTTTTATGTTTTTATCTTCTTTGGGGTGGTAGGTGGGAGGGATTTTTAGTTGGGTGTGGGAATCTTTTAAATTTTAGTGTATTTGTAATTTTTATTGTTTTTGGTTTTATTGTTTTATTGTGTTTGGGGTGGTAGGTGGGAGGGATTTTTAGTTGGGTGTGGGAATCTGTTAAATTTTAGTGTATTTGTAATTTTTATTGTTTTTGGTTTTATTGTTTTATTGTCTTTTTTGTGTTATTCTTTTGTTGCGTTCTTTGCTGTTTTTTACAGAGGTTTTATTTTGTTTTTAAGGGGAGGGGTCAGGGCTGCCCGGGAGGGGGTCCCAGCAAGCAAAATGGCTGGGGCAGATTCCACAGGGGGGGGTGCACTGGAACAACCGATCTCAGTGGTCACGGGTAGGAGGAGGAGTTACGCTAAGACCAGACCATGTCATTACCGAGGAGGCAGACTTAGTCGTTGTCTGAGGACTATCCCTGCCTCCAGGTCTGGTCCTGACCGGACGGATATTGGAATAGGCAAGGGATACCCACATGACCTGAAGGTGCTGCTGTGCAATGCCAGGTCGATGATGAGTAAGACCACCGCCATTCACGACCTGATTGTGGATGGAGGATTTGACCTGGCATGTGTGACAGAGACCTGGTTGGAGGAAGCCGATGGGCCCGTTCTTGGCGCTGCTTGCCCACCAGGTTTCTCTTATGCACAGCAACCCAGGCCATCTGGGCGGGGAGGGGGGGTTGCAGTGATTTTTAGGAAGTCATTAGTTTGCACCAGGCGTCCTATTGGTAAGACTGAGTTTTCTGAGTGCATGTTCTGGAAGTTGGGCAATAGGGGCAGTACAGGATTCCTTTTGGTGTACCGACCTCCCCGCTGCACCAAGGATTCCCTGCCCGAGCTGCTTCAGGTCGTGTCGGATGTGCTCCTGGAGACACCTAGCTTGGTTGTCTTAGGGGATTTTAACATCCATGCCGACACGACCTTACAAGGAGCCGCTCGGGACTTCATGGAAAGCATGGCCACCATGGGGCTGTCCCTGAATAAGTCTGGCCCAACTCATAGCCGCGGACATGCCTTGGACTTGGTGTTTACCTCTATGGATGTTGGTGATCTGACATTAAGTAAAAGCGAAACAAAAGAAGTGCCATGGTCAGATCACTTTCTGGTGCAACTGGACTTCTCCGCGACCCTTCCCCTCTGCAGGGAGGTGGGACCGATTCAGATGGTCCGCCCCCGCTACTTAATGGATCCAATTGGCTTCCAGAGAGTGGTAGGGGATGTTTTATCCCATGTTGATGGCCTTTCAGCTGATTCCCTGGTGGCCCGCTGGAATGCGGAGATAACCAGCGCTATTGACTGTCTGGCTCCGAAGCGCCCTCTCAGATTGCATGGAGCCCGGACAGCCCCGTGGTTTTCCCCGGCGCTGAGGGCAATGAAACAGTCGTTGAGACGGCTAGAGCGCCGGTGGCGGAAAACTCATTTTGAATCAGACCGGACACGGGCTAGAGCTCAACTTCGAGCCTACCAAGTGGCAATGGCGACGGCGAAGAGGACCTTCTTCACCGTCTCCATCGCATCTGCAGAAAACAGCAGCAGGAGACTCTTCCAGGTGGTTCGCAATTTAGCAGAACCACCTGCTCCATCCGGGCCCAGTACGGGCCACATGATCTCCTGCAATGATTTTGCAAAGTTTTTTGCAGATAAAGTCGCTCAGATTCGGGAAGAGGTAGACTCCACCGTGGGAGCAGGGCCGGTGCGGGGGAGTGCTAGAGTCCTGTCTAGTCAAGTTTTGTGGGATCAATTTCAATCTGTTACCTCCGAGGATGTGGACAGGCTGCTTAGACGAATGAAACCAACCACCTGTCTCCTTGATCCTTGCCCATCCTGGCTTATAAAAGCTAGCCAGGAAGGGCTGGGCAATGGGCTTCGCGGGTTGGTAAATGCTTCTCTCCATGAGGGAGCCTTCCCAGACCCGCTGAAAGAGGCGGTTATTAAACCGCTTCTTAAAAAACCATCTTTAGATCCGGCCAATATGGCCAACTATCGCCCAGTCTCAAATCTTCCATTCTTGGGCAAGGTGATTGAGCGAGTGGTTGCGGAACAACTCCAGGCACGCCTGGAAGAAGCGGACCATTTGGATCCCTTCCAGTCAGGATTCAGGCCTCATCATGGGACTGAAACTGCCTTGGTCGCACTGGTCGATGATCTCCGGCGGGCTAGGGACAAAGGTAAGAGCTGTTTCCTTGTTCTGCTGGATCTCTCAGCGGCTTTTGACACCATCGACCATAACATCCTTCTGGACCGTCTAGAGGGCTTGGGAGCTGGGGGCACTGTCATGCAGTGGTTCCGCTCCTTCCTCCTGGGCCGTGTTCAGAAAGTGGTGGTGGGGGATGAGTGTTCAGACCCCTGGGCTCTCTCTTGTGGGGTGCCTCAGGGTTCTGTCCTCTCCCCCATGCTTTTTAACATCTATATGCAGCCGCTGGGAGAGATCATCAGGGGGTTTGGGCTGGGTGTCCATCAGTATGCTGATGATACCCAGCTCTACCTCTCTTTTAAATCAGAACCAGTGAAGGCGGTGAAGGTCCTGTGTGAGTGCTTGGAGGCGGTTGGAGGATGGATGGCGGCTAACAGATTGAGATTGAATCCTGACAAGACAGAAGTACTGTTTGTGGGGGACAGGAGGCGGGCAGGTGTGGAGGACTCTCTGGTCCTGAATGGGGTAACTGTGCCCCTGAAAGACCAGGTGCGCAGCCTGGGAGTCATTTTAGACTCACAGCTGTCCATGGAGGCACAGGTCAACTCCGTGTCCAGGGCAGCTGTTTATCAGCTCCATCTGGTACGCAGGCTGAGTCCCTACCTGCCCACTGACTGTCTCTCCAGAGTGGTGCATGCTCTAGTTATCTCTCGCTTGGACTACTGCAATGCGCTCTACGTGGGGCTACCTTTGAAGGTGACCCGGAAACTACAACTAATCCAGAATGCGGCAGCTAGACTGGTGACTGGGAGCGGCCGCCAAGATCACATAACACCGGTCCTAAAAGACCTACATTGGCTCCCAGTACGTTTCCGAGCACAATTCAAAGTGTTGGTGTTGACCTTTAAAGCCCTAAACGGCCTCGGTCCGGTATACCTGAAGGAGCGTCTCCACCCCCATCGTTCTGCCCGGACACTGAGGTCCAGCTCCGAGGGCCTTCTGGCAGTTCCCTCATTACGAGAAGCCAAGTTACAGGGAACCAGGCAGAGGGCCTTCTCGGTAGTGGCACCCACCCTGTGGAATGCCCTCCCACTAGAGGTCAAAGAGAACAATTACCAGAGCTTTAGAAGGCATCTCAAGGCAGCCCTGTTTAGGGAAGCTTTTAATGTTTGATGGATTTCTGTATTTTAGAATTTCTGTTTTTTTGGAAGCCGCCCAGAGTGGCTGGGGGAACCCGGCCAGATGGGCGGGGTATAAATAATAAATTATTATTATTATTATTTGTCACAGTGGCCGGAGTGGACTACTTCAGAGTAACGACGCTACGCAGCTCTGCATTTTATTCTTTTATTGGTGCTGCGTATTTACAGTGCTAAAGTCATTGCTATTTACCCGGAGTGATGTGATCAGTCGGTTTCAGAACCTCCTAATGGCTTTTGGCGCGTCTTTCTCCAACACAAAAGCTTTGGCAGACCCATCCTCTTTCCCCTCCTCTTTCTGCGTAATTCCGGAGTTGGGGGGATGGGTCTCCCCCCCTTATTCGCCCCTTCCTGTCCCACCTGGGACCCTGGCTCCTCTACCTTGCCTGAGCCTCGGCCCCGACTTCCTGCTTCCCCACTGGCATCGGAACTCTCTCTGCTTTCCCCTGTGCTCGGGGATGGGCTTGAACTCAGGAGGGGAGGGACTTCGCGATATCCCCTGTCCCTCACATCCACCCCCCTCCCAAGCTCTCCCTCACCCCTCCCAGGTCCCCCCCAGGTGTCGGTGACGACTGGAAGCCTAAGAACTCAGTACCTTCCGAGCCCGTTGGTGTGAACACCTCCCCCCAGTCCTGCAAGCCCCCCCCTTCCGCCTGGGAGGATGGGAATCCCAAAAAGTCCGTGGCGTCAGAGCTGGTGGGGGTAAAAATGTTCTGCCAATCTGCTCCTTCCTCTGACTGGGTGGATCTCGGTGACACCCATACCTCATCCTCTGGTTCCTCAAACTCCGCTTCCCAGCGCCATGGTGAACTGCTCTCCCGTGCTTCCTCCCCCTCCCCCTCCCTTTCCATGTGCCAGGGTTTGGGTCTATGGGGAAAGAGGGCGTGAAATTCTTCTACCAGAAATTCCTCCTGTATCTGAGTGGCTGGGACCCATTCATTCTGGGACGGTGGAGCATCCTCCCATGCCATGAGGTACTCCAGTCCCCCCACCCCCCACCTTGAATCCAGGATGGCCGTGGCCTCATTGAGTTGCTCCCTGCCTTCCCTCTCCCCCCCTCCCTCAGGGGTTTGTTCGCTGTCTCGGAGCCTGCTGCTTTCCCTGTACGGCGACAGCAGCGATCTATGAAACACAGGGTGCACCCTCATGTCCTCTGGCAGTGCCAGCCTGTATGCCACCGGGTTGACCTGTTGCGTGACCGTGAAGGGGCCCAACCTTCTGGGCGCCAGCTTTTTGCATCGCCCTCTGATGGGAAGGCCCTCCGAGGACAACCAAACTTTGTCCCCCACCCTAATGACCTCCCCCGGTCGCCTGTGGCGATCTGCCCGCTTCTTGTACGCTTCCTTGGCTCTCTCCAAGTGTTCTCTGAGCTGCTGGTGCACCGTCTCCAGTTCCTCTGCCCAATCCTCAGCCTGTGGGCCCTCCTCCTCCTCCTCCCCCTCCCTCTCTGGGAAAGATCTGAGGTCACGCCCGTAATTGGCCTTAAAGGGCGACACCCCTGTGGAGACGTGCACCGCATTGTTGTAGGCAAATTCTGCCAGTGGCAGGCGATCCACCCAGTCCGTTTGCCGCTGGCTGACGTAGCATCTCAGGTACTGCTGCAGAATGGCGTTGACCCTCTCCGCCTGTCCATTGGTCTGCGGGTGTCTAGCCGTCGACAAGCTGACCTCCACCTGCAGGAGGTTCATGAGCCGCCGCCAGAACCTGGAAACAAATTGGCGGCCACGATCCGAAATAACCCTTAAAGGTAATCCATGCAGTCTGAATACGTGATCCACAAACAGTTTGGCTGTCTCTTCTGCAGAGACCGCCCTGGCACACGGTATAAAGTGGCACATTTTGGACATGAGGTCCACCACCACCAACACTGCGGTCTTGCCCCTGGACGACGGCAGGTCTGTGATGAAGTCCATGGACACTACTTCCCACGGCCTGTGCGGTGTGGCTAAGGGCTCCAGCAAACCTGCTGGTGGCGCTCTGACCACCTTTGCCCGCTGGCAGGTGTCACAGCCCCTTACATAATCCCTCACATCCTCCCGCACCCCTGGCCACCAGAAGTGTCTCATGACTAGGTGAGCGGTTTTGTCCCTCCCAAAATGACCCGCCGTTGGGTTGTCGTGCATCTGCTTGAGGACCGTACGTCTAAGCTGGGTGGTGGGCAGGTACAGTGCACCCTTGTAGAAAAGCAGCCCCCTGCGTTCTGCAAAGTCTTTTGCCTGCTCCCCCCCCCTTCTCAGTTCTCTGAAGATGCGGTTGGCAAATTCATCCGCTGCCGTCAGTGCTGTGAGTTCCGCCTCGCTCACCACTGCTGCTCCGCAGGACCATGCTGACGGGGGGAAAATGTGCCTGGGTGCCGGTGGCGCCTCCTCCTCCATGTACTCTGGCTTGCGGGAGAGTGCATCCGCCCTGACATTCTGCTCTCCCGGGATGTAGTGTATGGAAAAGTTGAAGTTCGAGAAGAACTCTGCCCACCGTATCTGCCGCTGGTTGAGCACCCTGGCAGTTCTCCAGAACTCCAGGTTCTTGTGGTCTGTGCACACCTGGATGGGGTGCTTGGCGCCCACCAGGAAGTGTCTCCAGTGCTGGAACGCAGCGTGGATCGCAAGAAGTTCCCGATCAAACACCGTGTAGTTTCGCTCTGGCTGGGTCAACTTCCTGGAGAAGAAGGCACAGGGTCTCCACTCTCTGTTGGCGTCCAGTTGCAACAAAATGGCGCCCACAGCTTTATCAGAAGCATCTGTCTCCACGCGTAGGGGCGCGTCCTGAACCACGTGGAACAGGTTCTGGTCTGAGGCGAACACCCTCTTGAGGCTTTCAAACGCTGCTTGCGCCTCTGGTGTCCACCTGAACTTCTGCTTGCCTCTCAGGCAGTCAGTGATGGGAGCCGTAACGCGAGAGAAGTTCTTGATGAACTTCCTGTAGAAGTTGGCGAAGCCTAGTAGGCGTTGGGCATCTTTGCGCGTCCTGGGGCTGTGCCAGTCCAGGATGGCCTGTACCTTGTCCTTGTCCATCGCCAGCCCCTTGTCTGACAGCTTGTAGCCCAGGAAGTCCACCTCCTTGGTGTGAAACTTGCACTTCTCCAGCTTCACATACAGGTGGTTCTCCTTCAGGCGCTGCAACACCTCCCTGACATCTTTCACATCCTGCACTGGGTCATCGGAATAGATAAGGATGTCATCCAGGAAGACCAAGCATTTCCTGAAGAGGAGGGACCCCAGGACGTGGTGCATGAAGGCCTGGAAGCATGCTGAGCCCCCTTGCAACCCGAAGGGCATCACCAGATATTCAAAAGAGCCCAGAGGCGTGAACATCGTGGTTTTCCATTCATCGCCTTCCCGGATCCTGATCAAGTTGTACGCCCCCCTCAGGTCTAGCTTGGTGAAAATCTTGCCCCTGCGTGCCGCTGTCAGGAGATCATCCACTCTGGGCATGGGGAAAGCCACTGGCTCTGTTACTGAATTCAGCCGTCTAAAATCCACCACAAGACGGCGCTGTTGCGTGTCTTTCTTCTCCACCCAGAAGACTGGGCTGCCCCCTGCTGCCTTGCTTTCTCTGATGAACCCCCGCTTGAGGTTCTTGTCGATGAAAGCGCGCAGATCCTCCAGTTCCTGGTCTGACATGGCGTACAGCTTGGCTGGGGGTATAGTTGCCCCTGGCACCAGGTTGATCTGGCAGTCAAAAGGCCTGTGTGGGGGCAGGTGGTCGGACTCCGCTTCGCTGAAGACCTCCTGCAGGTCCCAGTACGGCTTGGGTATCGCCTCACCCCCTTTGATGTGCATGGTGGCCACCGTGGCTATCGGAGGCCCCTCCCCTGGTTGGTGCTGCATGCAATGTTCCAGGCAAAAGTCCGATCCAAAAGTGATGCATCTCTGGTGCCAACTGATGGAGGGGTCGTGGCGCGCCAGCCAGCTCATGCCCAAGACGATGGGGGGGTCTGAGATGGTTGTGACGTTGAATGCCAGTGTCTCTGAGTGCCTTCCCACCGTCATTCTCATGGGGGGGGGTTTGATGAGTGATGGCCCCTCCCAGCAGCTCTCTGCCGTCAATGGTTGCCACGTGCAGGGGAAAATCCAGCTGCAGAAGCTGGATCTGGTGCTCTTCTGCAAAGTTTCTCGAGAAGAAGTTGGCTGAGGCACCACTGTCAATTAGGGCGAGGACCGTCAGGGGATAGCCATTTGGGAGCGTGAGCGTCACTTCTAGAACCACTCCTGCTCTGGGAGGGGTGGGCTGGCTCTGCTCCTCTCTGTGCGGGTGGGTTGGCTGGGGCTGTTGTCTGCTGACTGTGCCTGGCTGCTGCCCCTTGTCTCCTGCAGCCAGGCTTTCCCGTTTCCCTGCTGTGGTGCTACGTCAGTGGGGGAGGGCACAACCGTTCCCGCCTTTCCTTGCCACTCCCTGCGATGTGGGCAGTCTCTGACGAGATGCTGGGGGGAGTTGCAGAGAAAGCAATTCCCACCCCTTCCCTCCTTGCGTCTTGGCGCCGCTGGGGTTTGAAAAGCCCGCGCGCGCACGCGCGCTATCAATCTGCATGGGTTCCTGGTCCTGACTGGCCCCAGGCGTGGCTTGAAAGGGTTGTTGGGGGAGTGGCTTCTCCTGCGACCGTGGGAACCAAGCCCGCTTTGCGCGCGTTGCTTGCTTGTCGCTCCACCGGGATTCCTGTCTCACCCCCACCGCCAGAGCCGCTTTGCTCAGCTGATCCATATTACTGGGCTTTGGACCTCTCGAGAGCTCATCCTTCACCTCCTCATGCAACCCCAAGTAGAACGCCGCTTGCATTGGGGGCGACTCTAGTTCCCACCCCAATCTGTGCACCAGCATGGTGAATTTCGCCCAATACGCGCGAACTGTCATATTTCCTTGGCGTAAATTATGAAGTTCCTCCTTAGTCTGGTCCATATGACTATCGGACGAATACATCGTTTTCAAACCTTCTAGAAATAGTTTGACATTCTTCATGCAAGGATTCTTTGTTGCGATTAACGGTCTTAGCCACTCCCTGGCTGCCCCGGTAAGGTGCTCCACAATAAACGCTACCCTGTGCTCATCATCAGGGAACTCAGCGTGGTGCAGCTCAAGAGCATACACAATCTCAGTCTCAAAGCCCTGATATTCCCTCGGGTCTCCATTGAACTTGCTTACTAGCGTCCCGGCTCTCCTTCCTGGCAGCACTTGGACTTGGGGTGTCCCTCCCGCCTTGTTTTTCTCTGCATCCAGCTTGTTTTGGAGGTCTACCGCCACCGCCCTTAATTCCTGCTCTCTTTCCTGTAGCGCTCTCACCTGTTCCGCAAGTTGTAGCCGGTCGTCCTGGACCTTCTTAGTCTCTTCTTTAGCTGCCTTCAATTCCCCCTGCGCCTGCAGCGACAGCTGCTGCAGTTCTTGCTGGGCTTGCTCCGCGATCTGCCGCCATCTCTCCGCCTCTGACACGCTCATCCCGGCAACTCCAAAGTAGCCCAAAAACGATTAGGAGGTTGCTGTCACAGTGGCCGGAGTGGACTACTTCAGAGTAACGACGCTACGCAGCTCTGCATTTTATTCTTTTATTGGTGCTGCGTATTTACAGTGCTGAAGTCATTGCTATTTACCCGGAGTGATGTGATCAGTCGGTTTCAGAACCTCCTAATGGCTTTTGGCGCGTCTTTCTCCAACACAAAAGCTTTGGCAGACCCATCCTCTTTCCCCTCCTCTTTCTGCGTAATTCCGGAGTTGGGGGGATGGGTCTCCCCCCCTTATTCGCCCCTTCCTGTCCCACCTGGGACCCTGGCTCCTCTACCTTGCCTGAGCCTCGGCCCCGACTTCCTGCTTCCCCACTGGCATCGGAACTCTCTCTGCTTTCCCCTGTGCTCGGGGATGGGCTTGAACTCAGGAGGGGAGGGACTTCGCGATATCCCCTGTCCCTCACATTATTATTATTATTATTATTATTATTATTATTATTATTATTATATAATTGATGATATGTACCTGTGAGCTCCTGTTGCTCGGTCCCAGCTCCTGCCCACCTAGCAGTTCGAAAGCACGTCAAAGTGCAAGTAGATAAATAGGTACCTCTCCAGTGGGAAGGTAAACGGCATTTCCATGTGCTGCTCTGGTTTGCCAGAAGTGGCTTAGTCATGCTGGCCACATGACCCGGAAGCTGTACACCGGCTCCCTCGGCCAATAGAGCAAGATGAGCGCCGCAACCCCAGAGTCATCCACTTTCCATTACTTTCACTGGGAAAGTTCGCTTCAGGTTAAGTACGCTTCAGGTTAAGTAGACTTCCAGAACAAATTGTGTACTTAAACCGAGGTACCACTGTACATTTATTTCAGTTAAAATAATGAGAATGATGGAAGATGGTTATTCAATTGTAAATTATTTGTCCTGGCTTTTTGTTTTGTTTTTTTATGTCTTCAGGCTGTTCCAAACATATTTTTAAATATATATGTATATATTAGGTTTGATACATAAATAGAAAATATATGCACAATGCATCTGCTCATAGCTGTCAAGTTTTCCCTTTTCTCGTGAGGAAGCCTATTCGGCATAAGGGAATTTCCCTTAAAACAAGGGGGGAGAACTTGACAGCTATGCATCTGCTGTGTGTGATGAAGTGTGAGTCCCACACAAGCAGCAGACTTACAGTATTCAAGTCAATGTACACTCATTGGCTCACTCATAGAAGTGTCTTGGCAGGACTGGAGCCCAGGAAAGAAAAGCCTTCAGCAAATGAAGTAGAGGAAACAGAGGTATGGAGACCAGAGGCCCATACAAGGCAGCCTCTGAATTTAGGTGTCACTAACTTGGGCCAGTATTTCCATTTTATGTTTCGATAATGCTTTGATGCCATCATAACACTGGAGATGGCAATGAAAGAAACGTCCTGTTCTTAAAGGTTAAATCCTGAGAGGGCAAAAGATAAGCATTGATGAGGCTCAACAGTGTTCCCACAAGGATTCACGAGCCCAGCTCAACAGATATGAGATGCAGATGGCATCTGATTCATGCCAGGCAAATGTCAGATTCAGCATCCAAGAGAATCACTAAATTCTGATCCCCAGACAAATTTCCAAGGCATCCAACTTAATTAAGTTCAGTAACTCAAGCAATCTTTGCTTTATGGTGCCAATAAGGGCCTCAGATTTGTTCATTCCACTCACATGGCACAACACGGGAAGGATAACAAAGAAAGATCAAACAGGAGAATAAGCAAGAACAGGAAAAAAGCATTGGTGGCAAACATTTGCAGCCATTCATGATCAAAGGAATAAAGAATAAAGACAGTTCCCTTCATCTGAAAGAGAGCATTTTCAACATACAACCACGTCCCTCAATCCCGTTGTGTTTAGGCAGGATAGAAAAGACTGCATGGAAGATGGCACAGTGGAGCTTGGTAGTCACCTATTTCATTTTATCTGAATGCCAGAGGCAAACGCTTCTTCCAGGCTCAGTGCACTCAACCACCCACTAGGAATGCAATGTAAGCAGGCCCAGTGCGTCCATTTAGGCGGACTAGGCCATTGACTAGGGCGCAAAAATGGAGGGGGCGCTGCCGAGCCTGCCCCGCAAAACCCCCGCTGTGCCACCGCCGCCCTCCCAAGGCGCGCGCTCGCGCTCTTCCCGCCTATGGAGAGGACGGCGAGAGCTCCCCGGCGGCGGTGGCCGCAGTGAGCGAGCGGCAGCAGTAGTGGTGGCAAGCGCCCGCAGCCGACGCCTTCAGCTATGGGCGCTGCCGCTGCCCACCCGCTCATCAAGGAGCTCAAAGCGTCCCCTCCACAGGCGGGAGGGCGCGAGCTCCCCTCTTGGCCCGCGCTCCTCCCGCCAATGGAGGGGATGCAGGGGCATCAGCTGCGGGCGTGCGTGCATGCGTGCGTGCGTCATGACGCATGCGCGCCCGGGCGGCGCCAGAAGGTGCTTTGCTTAGGGCGCAAAAAGCCCTAGCACCGCGCCTGAATGTAAGGAGAGGAGAAAACAACTCCAGGAGCTACGGTAGTCTTATCCAGGGAATCAGCAAGAAAAGATTTACAAGTGCAAGAATCCCAAAGCTTTAGGAATTCTGCCTCAGCCTTTTGAAAATCATGGTTCTGAAAGATTGGCCTTGGAGAGGACGTCCCTTGGGGGCTCCTTTCCTCGTCTCTTTCTCTCAGAGCAGCAAACAATGTTGAGTTAGCAGGACATGGTGTTGGGTTCATCCGGAGCTCACCCAGACTTCCTTTTTGTGCCACACTTCCCAGGCACAGATCTGCGCTTTAAAGCTCAGTGTCCAAGCTCTGCTGTTTTTGTCCTGGCGCTTTCCCACATTTTACTGCTGATTTGGAGCAAATGGCGATCACAGAAAACCCGTTTGCTCCAATTCATCAGTGAAACGCAGGATTTTCCAGGGTAAGCGCTGGGACAAAAAAAACAAAACAAAACAAAACACTTGAACATGGAGTTTTAAAGCCCAGACCTGTACATAGAAACACAACACAAGTCTGGGGGCTTCCCCACATTTACCTTTAACCTAGGGTTACCAGATGTCCCCGGATTCACCAATCTGTCCCCAGACAAAATCTGTCCCCGGAATGTTCCCGGGTTTTAATTAATGTCCCATGACTTATGCCTGGGGACTTCCAGCAAGGCAACATGGTGGGTGCCCTGGCAGCAAGCAGCACCAGAGGTCCTGGCCACATTGTGGGAATGTTAGGGATGTGGATTAGGATATATTATTAGATAGATCCTATCCAAGCTTGTGTTAGCAAGCTTCCAATATCAGCAGAGTGACATTCATTCCCCTTTTGTGCGCAGCAAAACGTGAGCGTTAGGTTTGTTAGAACCTCTGCAACAATATTATACTTCAATATTATACTTCCTGGCAAATCCCCTTTGTCCCTCTTAAAAGAAATACAGGACACAATAGTATTAAGATAGAGTTTACTCACATGACATCCTGAGTTAACAGCGTAATCTCAGAAAGGCAGGCTTACGTAGAAAAGTTACAAGTATATACATCTGGAGTCTACTTAGTAAAGTGAGGCTCCATCTGGTCTCTCTCTTGGCAGCAGGCCAAGAGGGAGAACCATCCTAACTGTCGATTCTCTGGAGATGTGTTCCCGTTGAAGGAGAAAAGGCTAAGAGAGAGAATGGCTGCTGGCTAGGAGCTTTTGTCTGCCAGCTAATCCATCTCATCTGCATATCTGGAGGAACAGGAACTTAGTCAGGTGTTCCCCCAGGTGAGTCCCTCTTAGTGGACACTCTAGGAACTGTTGTGACTTGTCTGCCCCAGTGTTCCATCCCACACACATCGACGTTCCAGCCAGCCAATCCAGTGGCTGGAGGGAAGCGCTAATTAAACCGAGGCGCGAGCCACAGAGCTTCTTTCTGGCTCGCTTTCTCAATCAACGCTCGCCCTGAACTTGCGCAGAGCCGCCCGCAGCAGAAGAGCCCGCAGCGCTCTTTTGTTGAGACGGAGCGCGGCGGCAGCTTCTCACAAGAACAAAGAGGGGCGAAAGCGAAGGCTGAGGGGAAAACATGGGGGGGGGAGGCAGTCAGTGGGGGGGGGCTCCTTTACTTTCCCTCCCTCCAACGGCCACTGCAGAGATGGTGAGTTTAATGGGGGGTGAGGAAGGCGCTGCAGCGGCCCTTGTCCCCAGTGGTGCCGCGCTGCCTTCCCGCTGCGAGTGGGGCGCGGGGGGTGGGGGTTGAAATGTTCTCGGGAGATCTAACCTCCCTCCCTCCCTCCGCGCCTCCTCCAGCACCAGCAGCTTGTCTTGTGATGAAGGCTGTGTGTGAGACTGCTGTTTGTCCACCTCTGGTAACAAGACACCACCACTGCCAGTTAAATCTCCATAGAAACTGCACTCGCCCTCCAGCGGTCTCTCGATTATGGAAAGCTGGTGCCTTGGGTGTGTGTTTTAATGCGTGTTTTCCCAAGACCAGCGAGCGCCTTTACTCAATCTCCGCCCGCCCCCCCCCCCGGCAAGGCTTTTTTTTTGCATTTGTGTGTTTGTAGATGGGCTTCTCCACCTGCCTTGTGACAAGGTGTGCACCAGACAACTTTGGCCCCCCCCCCCAAAAAAAAGGTCAAGAACTCGGGGCAACCCTTTCCTAATATAAAGCATGAATTTTTTTTAAAAAAAAGTGTCCCTGGAGTCCTTGAAAAAAATCTGGTAACCATACTTGAACCCCACTCTTTCCAGGCATGGTCCGTGTTTAAAAGCTCCGTGTCCAAGCATTTTGTATGTGTGTGTGTCTTTGCCCTGGCACTTTCCCCATGAAAAGCCACACTTTGGTGCCCAATCAGAGCTAACATCCATTCGAGTTTTCTGTGGATTGCCATTTGCTCCAATTCACCTTAAAGAGCAGGTTTTCATAGGGAAAGATCCAGAGCAAAAACAGGAGTGCTCCGACACAGAGCTTTAAAGTGCATACCATGCCTGGAAACAGTGGGGGAAAGGGAAGTGTTTCTTTTGCTACATGTTGCAGTAGAAAGAAAACTCTGTGGTGGCAGCTGTTCCTCTGGTCCTCTCTTACAGTGCATGGAGAAAGTGCTCTATAAGGTAAAAGGCTAACCCCAGATACCACCTTTTGCTGCAAAGGTAGGCTACTTTACAGCTATCCCAGTGGCTGATGGTCAGTCAAGACCAGGCATCCCCAGACTTCGGCCCTCCAGATGTTTTGGACTACAATTCCCATCATCCATGACCACTGGTCCTGTTAGCTAGGGATCATGAGAGTTGTAGGCCGAAACATCTGGAGGGCCACAGTTTGGGGATGCCTGGTCAAGACCTATAAAGCCCTACACATAAAGCCCCTTGTACACCAAGAAAGGATTAAACTGAGAGCACATGCACTCTTATTGCTATCTAAATCTGAAACACATTGACGGGCCGTGGGGATTAGAGGAATATAAAAAAAGAAAGACAGAAATTAGACCTCACAAGCTGAACGTCAGCCTGTAGGACAGCATGGATCTGTGCCCTAATGAAAGTCACAATTTGACCACATAAGTCAGCAAAACCTGCTTCAATTTTTTATTCTCAGGGTTGATTATTTTCATATTACAGCCTCCTTTTTTCTTTAAAAAAAATTTTTAAGTGGACCACCCTTGGGTTAAAGAAATGGATGCAATATGAGAAAGGGAGAACGATTCCCTTGAGAATAACCTGTCCTTCTCACCTGCAACCTCTCCAATAAAAGCTCATGAAACAGTCAATAAATAAATGTCAGCGTCACCTTTTCAAACAAAGGCTTGCCAAGACAAAAAGCCAACACCATTCTGCTTTTGAATGAGCACAGATCATCAATCCCACCTGCAATGAAGCCTCTTTCCCAATGTGTCGCTGAGAGAATCAAGATAAATATCATTAAATACCACCATCCTTTTCCCCCAGAGACATAAGAGACGTCCATTCAGAATTAATCCGCTGCGCAGAGTAAGAAGCAGCAGGAGCTTTGAGAGAGGAGATTCAATAGCAATGCCAGGGATGGGTGATAGCTGGCCGCCTCAAGCACAGTCAGGGCAAAGAGATGAAAATGGTGCCCAAGGCCCTTCAAATCCAGCATCTTGTTTGCAAAACTGGGCAACCAAATGCCTTCAAGGAGTCCGAGGGAAGGCATGAAGGCAACCCTCCACCCTCTCCTGCTGCTTGTCTGCACCCTGCAGCATTCAGAGGGGATCAAGCCTCTGACTAGGGAGCTTCCATTTAGCTGTCAGGCAGACCAGGTGTTTGTCTCACCTCTCTTTAAAAAGGCATCTAAACTAGCAGCCGTACTGGGGAAGTGAATTCCAGGAATTCATTATCCTTGGTATGAATGAGCCTTTCCTTTTGCCCAGTCTGAGCATATCATCCATCCATTTCGTTTGATGAGCCCAAGCACTAGTATTAAAGAGCATGTAATATATGCCTATAAGGACAGTAATTAAAATATTGTTATATTCTGCAGTGCCTTCACCCCCTCTTTCTCTCTCTGAAATAATTAAGCATGTTTTCAAAAGGATACATTAAAATGTCAGCAATCTGCTTGCTCGGAGGCTTAGAAGGCAACCCAAACCATGTCTGCCCCAAAGTCCTGTTGAATTCAGTGGGACTTACTCTCAGGCAAGTAGGGTTCAGATGGCAGCCTTGGTGGGGCAGTAGATTAGGCACAATAACCCCATTACAATTACAATTCCTCATTGCACATATATGCCAACAACCTACAAATGGATGGATTTGTCCATTTCAGTTTCTTTCAGCAAGCAGCTAAAATCTCTCTACACACCAAGCTTCTCAGGTAGACTTGCTTCCCCCTAGTCTTTTCCAGGGTGAGCTAAACCTGGCATATTAATATGCATATTCATGCATATTAAGTATGCTTAAGCATGTTGTTTCTATGAGGTTGGGTACCCACCATTTTCAAGATTAAAATGAGCCACAGAGGCTGGATTAGAAGGGACAAACTTTGCTTACCAGTGTGCAGTATATACAAAACTGAAACTAGTTAATTCTGAAGAAGTTAATTCTGAAGTTAATATCTGAAGAAGTGTGCATGCACACGAAAGCTTATACCAAAATAAAAACTTAGTTGGTCTTTAAGGTGCTACTGAAGGAATTTTTTTATTTTACTTCGACCCAGACCAACACGGCTACCTACCTGTAACTAGTTAATTCTTCTTAGCTTCCGTTCCCCCTCCCCAGTACTAGTGTACAAGCTTTTCTGATCACATTGCAATCCTTGTACTGGCTGCATTGAACTGGTGGGCTTCATTTGTTACTCTATGTGCTGGCCCCGGGGGTGCCTAGCCCAGTGGACACTGGGCATAGCTGCCAAGTTTTCCCTTTTCTTGTGAGGAAGCCTATTCAGCATAAAAGAATTTCCCTTAAAAAAAGGGAGAACTTGGCAGCTATGACACTGGGTGGGATAACCAGGAACTCACCCAAGGCCGAGCAGAGGTGCGGTCATCAGTCTGAGTCAATAGCAGTAGGTCCAAGCGAGGCCAGGGGAGGGCGAAAGCAGAGTCAGGAAACAGTCCGTGGGTCCAGCCAGGAAGGCAGAGGTCCAGAACACGCCAAGGGTTAGTCCATAAAGCAGGGTCAAAGTCCAGTCCTAGGTCCAGGGGTCCAGCAGGGGGTCAGTCCAGCAGGGGGCACTGCAGGAAGCAGGGCATGAGGTTTCAGGCAGGCTCACATTACCAACTATGTTGCTCACGCAACTTGGGTCTGGGTCTGGCTGGCTTTTATCTGCTCTGAGAAAAGGGACGGCCCCTCCTTCTGGCCTGGAGGCGAGCACTCCTCCTGCAAGAACTTAGTTCCCTTCGCCTCTCTGCCCTGAGCCTCCGCAGCTCAGGAGAGGCTGGTGGGTCACTGGACCCAGGGGCAGCCTCGGCTTCCCCTGATGGGGCTGTGAGTGGAGCAGCTGCAGGCAATGATTCCTCCATTACATCAGGGCCCAGAGCAGACTCAGCTGATGACTACACCAGAGGATCCTGCACAGGTGAAGGCCCTTCAGGCTCATGCCCTAGATCCGGCTCAGCTGGTTCTGGAGGCGGGGAACCCTGTGCAGGCTGAGACCCCTCAGGTTCAGCATCTGAGTCCGAATCCTAGGCCATCAGAATTCTAGTGCAGGGGTAGTGGGGAGGCTGAGGCTTTCCAGACATAGCTGGACTCCAACTTTTATCATTCCCACCCAGCATGGCCAGCGGTCAGGGCAATGGATTCCCCAGAGATGCTCCTTCATGGCTTCCCAAGTTTCTATAGGCCTGATGCCTAGGTTTCTAGACCCTTGAATGGGGCACACGGCAGCCAGCAATTTTAATAGTTATATAAATGGTGGGATTTCAGCATGAACTTGGAAGATGTCAACAATTATAGGCTGTAGGAGGAGATCTGGGAGACCGAATGGGAAGGCAGGACAGAACACCTGCATGGGTTATGTAGAAGTGGGAAGTTCAGCAAAAGATGCTAAATTTCTCACTCTCCAAGTTGACTTCCATGCATTATGTAAGGTGACAAGATGAAAATGGGAGAGAACTATTTGGGTAGAAGTTGAAATGTTGACAGTTTGCTGTTGGGGGGGGGGTTGAGAACAGCTTCACCTGATAAAATTCCCTTTTTTGCCCAACTAGTAAGAAAGGAGACTTTCCCCCCATCATTACATGCCAAGCTGCCACAATAACTTCTTTTACACAGCTGTTAAAAGGTATGGGAATCCTGATGTCCTTTTTATCAGCTCACACCTAACAAGTTAGCCTTTCCTCCTTTTACCATGCACATTAAGGTCCACCACCTCTCACTTTAGACATACAACTCCCTTTAAAATAATATGAAATAAAATTATTATTAGATAACAGAATGAAGTACCTTGGC
Organism: Zootoca vivipara; assembly: GCF_965207765.1. Lineage (NCBI taxonomy): Eukaryota > Metazoa > Chordata > Lepidosauria > Squamata > Lacertidae > Zootoca > Zootoca vivipara. The sequence continues at coordinate 816,643 of NC_142588.1, read as the reverse complement.
ATCACAACTGCAGCCTGTCCCCAGATTCAGAAAGCAGAGGTTTTCCAGGGCAGAGAGCTCTCCGAACCCCATCAATTCTTGCTGTGCTGTTTGTAATAAAATGAACTTTTATTGTGTAACCCTTCACAGTTTATTGCTTCTGGTGGCATAGCAGCTAAGCACATACTAATTTTGCTTGGTGGTCAAGAGACTAGGTGTGAAATCAAAGATTACTTTCATTTAATGCACCAAGACCATCCACAGGCAGTAGAAGTGGGCTGATACTTTTCAGGATTGCAACAGGGGAAATTAACGCTTTCCTCTACCGTTGAGGGACGCCCCTCCTCTGTCTCTGCTCTTTGAGATGGAAGTAAATTTCTCAGTGGCACCAGACCAGACCAACTTGCCTTTGCTCCCTCCATAGCTTCACGAAGACTTCCCCCATCGCTTTATTTGTGTAGCAGTAAAAAGCGCCACGTATTACAGTGGTACCTCTACTTACGAATAACTCTACTTATGAATGTTTCTACTTACGAACGGAGCTCCGTCCGCCATCTTGGATGCGGTTTAGATAGGATTTTTTCTACTTATGAATTTTTAGATAGGGTTGCTTCGACTTACAATTTTTTTCTCCAAATGCATTCCTATGGGATCCGACTTACAATTTTTTTTTACTTCCGAATGTGCATTCGGAACGTATTAAATTCGTAAGTAGAGGTCCCACTGTATTGTGTATCAAGTTTCCATGTAAAGTTATGCTAGATCCCCCTCCCATTTTCGCAAGAACATTCATCTCTATCAAAAAGAGGATGAGAAATTCATTGGGGGTGAGGAGCTTGCCGTTAAGACGGCAGGAGAGTGTTTGGAGTTTTTTTCTCTCCCCCCCCCCCAAACCTTGCTACCTGGCAGGGTGGCACAAAGCAGCTTGCAGGTGTCCTTCAGTCCTGTAAAATGCAATGCTATGTTCATGGTGGGGGTCGTATTGTTCCCAATGAGGCATTTTATAAGACTGAAGAATGCTGCTGATTTGAATGGGGAGACAAGGAACTTTAAAACTCAGGTGGCCTGGTAAAAGAGAGGCTGTGTAGAAGTGCAGATTTCAGCAGGTCTGCCCTGCCATACAAACTGCACCTGATGACATTCCTTCTCCTCCTCACCTGTTTAAGGTGCAGGGACCTAGTCCTTTTTCACTTGGCCACCTATTTATAGCCTTCCTCTGCCTTGTCTTGATGGCGAATCCCTTATTGAAAATGACGGTGACTTTGCAATCGGCCCAAAAGTGCTGCCCTCTTTTTGCCCTTTCCAACTTGGAGCAGGGAGAACTGAGTTTGCGTTCCGGTGGCCTTGGGCCAGCGGTTCCATCTCAGCCTAACGAACCTCACAGGACGGTTGTGAGGCTAAAGCAGAGGGAGAGCAAGAATCAGGTGCGTGGCCTCAAGTTCCTTGGAGGAAAGCTGTGAGAAAAACACAACAAACACAGCCGACAACTTGCATATTCAATACCCATTTCCCTCATTTGTATTCATGCCTCCCACCATCCTATTTGGGAGGTGAAAATTCACTTTGAGAGGTGTTGGATTGTTTTACTGAATATTCACAGCAATTTATTTGCAGATGAGTAAGTTCCCTCTGGCTTTTACCTTATTCAGGGTTGAACAATGGCAACTGCAGTTCCTCCAAGGTCATGCCATTCAGAAGTTTGCTATTCGACTGTTGTCTGCACAACATGCACTCCAATAGGCAATGAAAAGGGGCTGTGCCATTCACCTCCTAGGATATGAGGCTACTGTTTTCAATCTATAGCCATTGAGGCACTTGCCAAGCTTCCATTTTGTTTTGAGAGAAACTTGGAGGGGAGGGGAGATGTTATGTACTAAGCTTGGATAAATAGGCAGGAGCATCCTAGAATGCAAGGAGAATGCAGGAGAAGACCAATCAGGCTCCAGGAGGAAGTTAATCAGCCTATTAGGCTGGTAAGATCATAGAATGCAACGAGTGATTGGCCTGCAGGGAAAGACCAATCTGGCTCCAGCAGAATCAGCCAATCAGACGGGACTCATTGTGAGATAAGAATCCTAAACAGACTGGAAAGAGAAGTTGCTGAATTGCAACTCATTACCAAGCTTAAAGCCATGGAGCCATGGAGCCCCACCTGGAATGAACAAAGACATAGGATTCTTATCTCATTATACATGATCAAGCTTTCCTTAGCACCTCAGCCCTTGCTTCCGCCCCCCCCCCGCAAGACCAATTGTAGTCATTAACAGTTGTTAACAGTCATCAACAGGTTTACCACTCCTATCAGCCCATCACCCATTCCCATCACCCCACCCCCTCCCTCTGAATATACATAAGGGTCTGGTGGATTCTGTTTCAGTGTATCTATTTTCCAAGTTATTAGTCTCCCATGACAGCCTAGTCTTCCATGTTTTACTTCACTTGACCTTGAGCCACTGTACAAGAAAATGTAAGTGACCCAAGTCATTACATTGCAGCCTCAGCCGGGTGACTGAGAGCTAAAATCCCCAAGAGGAAGATGCCACAAAACTCTAATGAATAGTTTATCCCCTCATCACACTTGGAAAACCCAAAGGATTATAAAGTCGCAAAGCTGAGGAACCAGCATTCATGTTTTACAAGTATCTGGGTAAATCCCCTTTGTAACTGGATCTGCATATTATGCTATTAACAGAAGTAACTGGAATTTAATAATTTAATGGAAATCGTAAATGTAACGCAAAGGCATAATGTATAGGATGATAGTGTCATTGAGTCTCCTGCTGCAAGCTTCCCGATAGGATTCACCATGAGACAAAATTTAATATAGTAAAGCTTCCTCCACAAAACTGCAAAGCAATTGTGGAGATGGTAATACTCTTTCAAGGGTGTAGGAAAGAAAGGGTTGGTCATGCATTTGCTGGACATAGCCAGTATTCGACCCTCACAAACAGCGTCCGGGTGGAAATCGCTGAAGTGCCTGAGAAAATCCGATGTCAGGAGTGTAGTTCAACAACTTGGCAACCCTACCCTAAAGCTCATTACGTTGTCAGTTTATCAGGGACTATTATCATAATTTTATATGCATAGATCATGTAACTATTATGTCTGCCATAGACTGGCTGGATGCAGAGAGTGGTGGAAGGTACCAGCCGGGGAACCCCCTGGGGGACTGGAGGGAGGAGGAGGTGTTGCCCCCCCTAGAAGCAGGGCCACTGGCCAGCCTACCCCGCTGCCCGCCGCCCGGTGCCGTCTCCCTTCTCCCTGGCTGGCTGTGGTGTGGGTGGAGGGAAAGCCCCAGAGCCGCGCAAAGCGTTTGGCTGGCTTTCCCTCCACCCGCCCCACAGCCAGCCGACTAGAAGGGACATCTCCCTTCTCCCTTGCTGGCTGTGGGGCGGGTGGAGGGAAAGCCAGCTGTCCCTCCACCCGCCTCGGCGATCGCGGAGGAGGAGGAGGGGATCGGAACAGCCCGATTTCAGGCTGATCCTGGCGCCCCCTCGCCCCTGCCGGTTGCAGAGGGGGAGGAGGGGGTCGGAGCAGCCTGATTTTGGGCTGATCCTGGCGCCTCCTCGCCCCTGAACGACCATGGCTTTCCTTGCCCCACTGTGGCCCCTCCCCCCGTGCCTTGGCCCCGCCCCTTGCCCCCCCAATTTTGATCCTGGCTACGCCCCTGCTGGGGCAGACTCCGAGGCAGAAGCTGAAGCTGGAGAAGAGTGAGGCCAAGAGGCAGAGATGAGGCAGGCTGCTGAAGAAGCCAGCCAATCTCCCGCTCCTGCTGCAACCAGCTCCCCTCCCCATCTGTCCGCCCCCCCCCCCAGTCTCCAAGAACACACAGAGAAATGAAAAGAACAGAACAGAGATTAGTCATGCACAGACACAGTTTGAGACTGCGTAGGGAAAACCCAGGCGAGGAGGAGCCTTAGACAGGGATGGGAAGGCAAGGGACCTTCAGTCTTCACAACTGTGCCAGATCACACCAAGACCTCCTAAGTAGAGTTTCTGAGACCACCAGTCCTGAGCTGTGGTTGTTTCCTGGAATAAAGATTTGACTTCACTGACCTCGGGTGATTTATTGTTTTTTTGCTGCTGATCTGCGCCTGACTCAAGCCCTGAGAGTGACATGACAATGCAATGTAACATAAACCAACTCCAAGGTTCTTTCTATTAATACACTATCCACTATATGTATTGCTGATGGGTTAAATTGCTTTAGGGTGTTTCATGGGCATGCATATAATGCCGGCAACCATTTTGCACATGCCCAATTGATGTGCAACTGCTGATGTGCAGATCCACTTGGACCCAGAAGAGGGCAGAATGGGGGTGGAACAGGGGTGGGGAATAATGAGGGGTAGAACGGGGCATAAAAGTGCAGGGTGGGCTTCTGAGTGCTCCACTAGCGTGCATGTGGGAACCAAGAACAGAACCCCTGTGCAAAATGGTTGCTGTCTGTATATATATTCCTATACCGCATTTCTCCTAAAATAAGACACCCTAAAAAAACAAAACCATAGTGGCTTATTTTCAGGGGGTGTCTTATTTTTTAATTACGCATCCAGCATTGCCTCTTCCTTGGGGCCCTTCAGAACTGCACCTATCACTATGTCTTATTTTCAAGGTATGGCTTATATTGCGCAAAGGCTTAGAAATCCTGCTATGGCTTATTTTATTTTAGGAGAAACAGGGTATGCATCAAAATGTAAGGTGTCATTACACTCCGCAGCAGGCTTGGCCACCAATAGGCAGCCACACCAACTGCAGCATGAGGAATGGCAGGCCCAGAAAAGCTGTTGAACAGGGTGGGGGGAGGTCTTTCACACAGTGGTTTATATAGCACCTCCCCCTGCCTCTGTTAAACCTTCTGGCAGCAAGGTTTCATTGGAGAAAAGCAAATACATTTATTTCTCCTGAGTTTGTAATTCCTACATGTGTTACTTTAAGCCACCAGAAGGCACTATTTGTGTAGGTATCTAGCCAGCATTTGTTTGCAGCTCTCTGTCCAAGTTAAATCCACCCCTTAAAAGCTGAGCCATTTTGTTTCTTGTTCTCTCCCAACTTGTTGAGACACCTGCTCTTTCTCTCTCTCTCTCATCTTCACGCATCATGTAGATAGTTCCTGCATGAATAAACTCCAGAAAGTGTAAGTGGTTGTTCCAATCTAATTCTTCCAAGCTGCACGTTTTGCTAACAGTTTTCACAGAGGGGAGGCTCATGTGGGAATTAGAATGCAGTTACCTTCCAAATGGGACCCAGGTGGCACTGTGGGTTAAACCACTGAGCCTAGGGCTTGCTGATCAGAAGGTCGGCGGTTCGAATCCCCGTGATGGGGTGAGCTCCTGTTGCTCGGTCCCAGCTCCTGCCAACCTAGCAGTTCGAAAGCACATCAAAGTGCAAGTAGATAAATAGGAAGCGCTACAGCGGGAAGGTAAACGGCGTTTCCATGTGCTGCTCTGGTTCGCCAGAAGCAGCTTTGTCATGCTGGCCGCATGACCTTGAAGCTGTACGCCGGCTCCCTCGGCCAATAACGTGAGATGAGCGCCGCAACCCCAGAGTCGGTCACGACTGGACCTAATGGTCAGGGGTCCCTTTACCTTACCTTCCTAATCCAATGGGTATCAGAGAGGGTCTACCATTCCATCTATCCAAGTATTGACTGGTTGGAGACGAAGGGAGAGAGAGAGAGAGCACCATCTCTGGAACTTTGCACCATCTCTGGAACTTTGCTCCCTCTAAAGAGCCCTCTCCCACAGTTTGAAAATCAGTGACATATTAATATGAGTAAGCAGTCTAGTGAAAGCAATCTGTAGACTAGTAACTTTTGGTAGATATATTTGTGAAGATATGAGGAAACATCCATACACGCTCACTGCATGAAAAATGATTAGTTAAAAACACAGTGGAGTGACAAATGCCATGTTAAAAAATGATCGTGTGACTCCAGCAACTGACTTGGGAAGATATAAGCAAAACCTGCTAATGGTGTTAGAATAAAGGCTTTTGCTTTGGCGACAAATAAAGGTTTTATCTGAACACAGAAAGCTTTTCTGTGATGTCACTGGAAGACAAAAGCTCCATGTAATCTTCACAAAACAGATGGAAAGGTTTGCCATGGAAAGCAACCCTGGGTTAAAAGGAAAGACGAAAAAGAGACAGCCATTGCCAATTTAAAGATCAGCTGATTTTTAGATGAGATTAGAAGCAGCAGAAGAGCTTAGAGCAGTGACAATTCCAGCCAGGGCAATAAGAGAATTCTTTTCAACTTCTTTTATGTTTCAAACAAGATTGAAAAGACAGTTATGTCTGATCTCATTATAACAAGTTGGCGAAGACAGCGGGATTGTCAGATGAAAGAACTGCCGTCCCAGAGACGAAAGATACAATGAGATACAGAATCTCTCTCTTTCACTGCAATGAAAAAGTATGTGCTCTTGCATGCACTTCCTATCTCACTGCATTGTGAAGAGCGCCATTGACCCTACAATCCCCCAGTGGATGGAGGATGGAGGGGGCAAAATAAAGGGCTAGGGGCACTGAGGTGAGGTGAGGCACATGAGAGGGGGGGAGGGACAGCACCAGTGCCCTCCTTGAGCTAGTGGTTACTGCATTCCCCAGGATGGCCGTGGTGAGATCAGGAGAGCTTCAGGTGGGCAGCTATGCAGCCAACCTTAAGGTCTCCTAACATTGTCTGTGCCCCAACCCTCCCTGTCAAAGAGTAAGCTGGCAGTAAATCACACCATTCAAGTTGGAGTTAACTCATCATTAGCTTCATTGGCTGCATTGGCTGAGTGTCAGGTCTAATGAGCACAGCAACTCATCCCCGTGAACCAGTTGCCGATACCACAGCCGGTCAAGTCCCCTCCTCTCCAGGGCTTTCCCCAAGCAACTGGAGACCATGCCTGCTTGCAACCTGTTGCTGCTCCACCCATTTCAGCCCTCTCCTGGTTCTGGAAGAAGGGGGAGGGGAACTTGTCGCAGCAGAAGGGGGAGACACCCGTGACTCTTCGCCAGCCTGACTCACCTCTTCCTTATGGCTTCCCTCTTCCCACTTTGGTTTCCGCCTCTGATCCTGGACTTCTCTCTGCCACAGACTCTCCCAGCTCTCTAAGCCCTGTTACAACCTGCTCAGCTTCCAACACCTCCGCTTCCCAGTCTTTCCCCTCTTTTCCCTCTGACCACACTCCACGGGCTCTGAGCCTTCTTCCCTGGTTCCCCAACTAGTTCTTCCCACCATTCCTCTGCAGTCCATGCCACTATCCCCTTTCCAGTGAACATGGAACCACCTGTCACTGGAGTACGCCACATCTTTTTTCTTTTTTTAAAATAAACTTTATTGAGATTCAAATTAAAATAAACACACACATAAACACATACACACACTTGAAATAATAAGGAAAACATACAAAATCATATATAATAAGAAAACAAATATTAACAATATTAACAATAAAAATGTAACTTGAAAATTAAATTCATACATTCAACTTAAATCCAACTCAAATTGTAATACTCGTAACCCTAAAAGAATTACGAGTAAAAGCAAAGCAGAAAAAAGAAAGAAAGGAAAGAAAGAAAATGAAGAAGAAAATACAGACAAAAATTCTTGAGTCATTCAAACCCAAAATCATTATAATCATAATATTCCAAGTACACTCCACCTATAATCTCCTTTAATTATTTCCCTTTATCTCCTCCCCTCCTATTTGACTTCCACTCATGTCTCTCTCAGGTTCATCAAATACTATATTACAATGCTGCTTCCCCATATTTTAACTAATATATATCCTTAAATATCCGATACGTAGAAATTCATCATCTATCGACTTTCTCAACTTAAAATAAATCTAAGCTATTCAATACGAAATCTAAAAATAAACCCAGGATTTTATCGTGGGGCACTGTCTTTTCATGTACTCTCCAAACTTATCCCAATTTGGTACGCCACATCTACATGCCCTGGGACCCTGCAACGGCAAAGCAGCCATACCACTGTGACTTGGCAGAAAGCACTTACGAAAGACAGAGGCAATGCAAGAGAATTCTTGATGTTCATATCTCCACCCTTCTAGGTTAAGGGGGTCCAGAAAGGGAACCTTCCCCAAAAGTTCCCCAAATCCTGGAGCCAGCACTGAAAGTACAGGTAATTGGGGGGGGGGTGACCACATGTTCCTAATGTTCATATTTGCCATTTTCAGAGAAGAAGAGATCTAAAAATATTTTAACTTATGCAGGATGTTTTTTTTAAACAAACAAACCCAAGAACCATACCAAGATTAAAGTCTATAAACTCCTATCCTTGTAAATCGTATTTAATTATAGATTTCTAGTTTAATATCAAGAAAATCAAACAGTAGGATGAAACCATTTATTAGTTTTGTACACTATGCTCCCATTTCACTTATGTCTTACATTTAAAACAAGGGAAACTCAACAAGATTAGATTACAAAGTGAAGAACGATAAATAATTCAAAGATTCCAGTTGTAAACTGGTTACCACCCAGGGTGCTAAAAATAGTTATTGGAAGAGCTTTTGAAGAAATAAAATGTGCTGAAAAATAAAAATAAAGAATAAGGCAAGAGGAGAAACCAGCCTTGGCTCAAACACCACAAGAGAAGCTGAGTGGACAACAGCTAGCGATTAAGAGATCAAGCAAGACAGCTAAATCTTATAATTTATTGAAGCAAAGGCTTTGGCAATAAGCCACATAAACATGGGCGTACCCAGGATCAAAGCTGGGGGGCACACCAGCCACGCCCCCAGCCACGCCCCCCAGCCAAGCAGGCTGAGACGGAGCACAGCAGGCAGCGTCCCTGCCTGTCCTCTCCAGCTGCCCTGCTTCTGGGGGGGCAGCTGCCCCCCCTGCCCCATGCTGGGTACGCCCATGCACATAAATTGTTATCATCATTAAAACAAAAGAAGATATTAATCCCTCCAATAGAAAATCATGCCAAGGTGGCAGAAAGCATTGTCAAAGAGTTTCTATCTCATTACAGATATTTATTTATTTATTTATTTATTTACTTACTTACTTACTTACTTACTTATTAAATCACACACTTCTGACAATCCAAATATAGAAGCAATTGAAAGGCGTTTCATTATCTATGCCTAAATTTGCTCACGGGGATATTTAAAACCCCTAGATGAAATAAATTAAATTGTAAAGGAGACAATAAATAAATACACGTTAAATAATTGTAAAGTAGGGCAGTGTTGTCCCGATATTTCAGATGGAGGGTTTGCCTAAGGCAAATTTGTGGAAGAGGCCGCAATCCAGGGTCTGGCTGCTTTGCACCCCAGCCTCAACGTTACTGTAGTGCACCGGATATTATATGAGAAGGCTCTTCTCCCTGTTCCAATGTTACAGAAAACTCACGATGCAGTGAGGTGAGATAGAGCCTTCTCTGTGGTGTCCCCTATTGTGCAATGCCCTTTCCCCACAAGTGTCACGTGCCAATGCTGTTATTACTGGGGTTCCTATTTTTTATTTATTTTTTTATCCAGGCAATTTAAGTTGGTTAACCTGCTCTCTTGTTTTTAGCTGTATCTGTTACTTTTGAATGATGTGTTTTCTTATTTTATTGTGCATTTCATTACTTATGTCCTTTTTGCTACCCTGGTACCCGTGCAGATGAACAGTTGGTCTATAAATATTTAAATAGATACATCACTTCCTGCGATCCTCTAGACAGCCGTGCAGCCCTGGGGGGGGGGGTCATCACTGTTTGGTGGCGTTTCTTTTGGCTAGTCTGGCTCCTTCCAACTAGTTATTTCGGCCAATTGAACAGAAGCGGAAAGAAATACCAGCTGAACTGAGACCCTAATGACCGCTGTAAGTTTAATTCCGCATGAGGTGGCATCTTCTGAGAACATGCCAGGGATAACCCTGGCTGAAATGCTACAAAGTACGGCAGAAACTTGCCTTTTGATACTGGTGCAATTTCCCTGGACTGCAAACCGAGTAGATGCCAACAATATGATTGACAATCCCCCTAAATCATGAAAGGCAAACAAGCTTTATTTTTGTCTATGCTTTCCAGGGGAAATTAATTGTATGGGCTCTCTATGGATTACCACACACACACACACACACACACAATTCTGCACCAAGTTAACATCAGTTTTGCAGTATTTCTTAACAGCCATCTGGAACATTAGAAAACTGAATGGCGAGCCTGTTCCTATCTTCTGATATGAAGAAGGATAAGGATGATAATAATAATAATAATAATAATAATAATAATAATAATAATAATTTATTATTTATACCCCGCCCATCTGGCTGGGTTTCCCCAGCCACTCTGGGCGGCTTCCAACAGAAAAATAAAACACAGTAATCTATTAAACATTAAAAGCCTCCCTAAACAGGTCTGCCTTCAGATGTCTTCTAAAAGTCTGGTAGTTGTTTTCCTCTTTGACATCTGTTGGGAGGGCGTTCCACAGGGCGGGCGCCACCACCGAGAAGGCCCTCTGCCTAGTTCCCTGCAACTTGGCTTCTTGCAACGAGGGAACCGCCAGAAGGCCCTCGGTGCTGGACCCCAGTGTCCGGGCTGAACAATGGGGGTGGAGACGCTCCTTCAGGTATACTTTGGATCACTTTCATCCTCCTTCCTCTTGTATTCTGCCACTGCCCAAAGTCAAGCTGGCAGATATGTGTCTTCATTGGCCCGCACTGAATCATTGCTCCTCTCCAAGAGGGGAGGACTCAGCTGGACTTCTCTGCTCCCTTATCCATCCCTGTGAGTTCAATGCACATCACCACACTTCTGTGCCAACCCTGACAGCTATCTTCCTATCGATGCATTTTCATTGTAGCCTAGTACAGTACATGAATTCACCTGCATTTCACCATTTCGTCAAGTTGGGAAATTCATAAGAGTTTGGTTACCGACTCTGCCGAAAGCTGCTCTATCTCCTGGGCAAGCTCTGACTTGCCATCCACATTCAGGAGCGAGTCAGCAATAAATCACACTGCGCAAGTTGGAGTTAACTCTTTATTAGCAAAAGCACTCACTTCCCCCTTCAGCTTCCAACACCTCCGCTTCTTAGTGTCCCAGCACCACTCCCCAGGCTCTGAGCCTTGTTCGATTGGTGGTTGCCTCTCTGGTTCCTCCCACCATTCCCCTGTGTCCAACCACCCACTAAACGTTGTTAATTCACATAATGTTAGTAAATAAATTAAAGCGGGGAAATCATCATCTAATTTTCAGTCGCAACACTGGACCAAATAAAGCATTACCTTCTTCATCACCAATAAAAAGTATTTGGGGGCAACGGGGTAATTTTATTGCTGTAAATACATTCCATTTATCTCCACTGTTCCTCCACCAACACCTGCAATTTATCACTTGTATTTCTCAGGTGCTTGACAGGTGGGAACAATTCATTAGGGAAATTTTAATGTCTCTCCTGCTGAAGATTTCACATTGCATGTGCAAATCCTACTTGCCCTTCAGCCTGTTGGTCTGCTCTCCCATCCATAAGCAATTCTACAGCTCTCAAGAGCACCATCTAGAATTGTGCATGCATATAAATAAGAGGATAAGAAAAGCTGTACTCAGCAAATCCCTCAAGCCATTATCTGTTAATTCTTGCTTTTCTCATTGGACAATACAAAAATGTAATTTAGGAGGTCCATTTATCTCTCCATTATAAAGGGAGTCTCAAGACATCAATCTGATGCCTTTTTGTTCCTGGGAATATGAGCGAGTAAGTCATTGTGAGATGGAATAAAGATGAGGCAACCAGATGTCAAAGGCTGAATAAGTCATGTTGGCAGGGCAGGGGGAATTCGGAGAGGACCAACAAAATTATTTAAAGGTGTGGAGGGGCTCAATATGGTGCACTGGGTATGAGAGTCATTTTGAGAATTGTCAATTAGCATTTAATACACATAGCAGAAGGTCAAAAAAACATTTTTTTCATCTGACTGAACAGGAAAACCACACACAAATATATATCTATGCTACAGAGAATTCCCAAATCTAGTGAATGTTAACATTTGCCTGTGAGCACCAAGAGTCCCAAGCAAATACAGTGGTACCTCGGTTTAAGTACACAATTGGTTCTGGAAGTCTGTACTTAACCTGAAGCGTACTTAACCTGAAGCGAACTTTCCCATTGAAAGTAATGGAAAGTGGATTAATCCATTCCATACGGGTCCGCGGAGTACTCAACCTGAAGCTTACTTAACCCAAAGTATGAGTGTAATTGGTTCTGGAATTCTGTACTTAACCTGAAGCATACTTAACCTGAAGCGAACTTTCCCATTGAAAGTAATGGAAAGTGGATTAATTCGTTCCAGACGGGTCCGTGGAGTACTTAAGCTGAAAATACTCAAACCAAAGCGTACTTAAACCGAGGTATGACTGTACTGTGAATGGCCAAGATCTCAGAGGTCCTTCTATCTCCCTCTCTCCATAGGGATCCACTATGGATTTATGGAGACTTCTGCTTTGTCCCATACTGTCAATAAGTGACATCACCAAATCCCAAGGCTTTCTAATACCATCTGTCCACTCATGATGTAAAAGGTAAAGGGACCCCTGACCATTAGGTCCAGTCATGGATGACTCTTGGGTTGCGGCGCTCATCTCGTGTTATTGGCCGAGGGAGCTGGTGTATAGCTTCCAGCATGACTAAGCCGCTTCTGGCGAACCAGAGCAGCACATGGAAACACCGTTTACCTTCCCGCTGTAGCGGTTCCTATTTATCTACTTGCACTTTGACATGCTTTCGAACTGCTAGATTGGCAGGAGCTGGGACTGAGCAAGGGGAGCTCACCCCGTTGCGGGGATTTGAACCACCGACCTTCTGATCGGCAAGCCCTAGGCTCTGTGGTTTAACCCACAGCGCCACCCATGCCCCTGGCTTTCTAATACCATCTGTCCACTCATGATGTATTCATCCCTTATTTCTTCACCAGGACTTTATTTCTCCCCTGATCCCACAACTCCCATTGCCAGCCTGATAGCCTGCTTAAATGTTTCATTGACATTTCAAACTCAATATGCCCAATACCATACATTGTTCCTTCTCAATAATATCCATTGACAAACTTCACCCCACTGAATGAATAAACCATTGAAAGAATAAAGAGTTGGCATAATCTTTCACTCCTCTCTCCCCTTTGCTTTCCATATTCTTTCCACCACCGTCACGTCACTTCTTTTATAACATTGCAAATATATAGCCTTGCCTTGGTAGCCTCCCCAGAATAATAAAGGGTCTACCCTATATCACACACAAAAAGTGGAAGATTCCCCCTTTTTTACAGTCCTCCCCCTCACATTTTATCAGAAATCTCATCCAACCATGTCTGGAGGACCACAGGGGTTTCTACACTTCATCTGAATGGGGCCATTAATTACATCAGTGTTTCCTGCAAAGAACTGAGTTACGGAAGGTGCCTGTAGCCTGAAATATTTAGGTTACAGCATTTATGTGGTGCCTTTTGCATCTTGGCAGGGCCCACCATGACAAAATGTAAATTTAAAAACCATAGAATACAGAAACTGTACTTGAGGAGCATGTTTACTCAGAAATCCATCCGCATTGTATCCACAGGAAATTTATTTAGGATTGTAGTCTAAAAAGCAGAGAACAATATAAAAAGGTGGTGTTTAATTGTTTTATACCTAACTTAGGTGTGTTCATTAATTTTAATGGGTCTGAGTAAAACTTAATTGACTACCACCCAAAGAAACCAGATAAAACAGTAAGACCAGCAAGTGAAATCCAAATAAAACAGCCGATGAAGGCAGCGAATATTAGGTGAGCAAATATTCAGGAAACCATTATCACTCAAGACTACCCAGACTCCTGGAGTATTTAGGGATGTCCACTCCATTTGAAACATTTACTTTGGTAAAGACTAATGTGACCATACAAACAAGATTTGCCTTTGAAGATAAGAAGTGGCTTTGGACAAGTCTGCCCCTCAGTTTAACGTCCTATCTCCTAGAATTGTTGTGACATTAAGAAGGGTGGAGGAAAATATGCCGGTAACAAATAAAGAATCTGCCCTAATAAACATATTTAGTGCTAGTTTCAAACCTTTCTCATCTTGGCTTCAACATAAAAAAAATGTCTTGAATGCACTTGTCTATAAAGCAGGGCTGGAGGAAGATCAAGAACTGAAGCCAATACAGTTACATTAGTACAAAACTTATCCAACAAGGTCCACGATGCAATGATTCTCTCCAGGGGGTTAAATCCAACACTTGCAGGAGGGACATCAGTAGGCTGGCGGAAGTACTTAGTTTCTCAATGTGGTCATGCCAGAAATCAAGCCAGCTTGGAAGTTGTGCTCTCTTCCCCTCTAGGCCTTCCCACTAAAGACCAGCTCATGTGTTGCCATAGTAACATGGCAGCTGCCAAAAAATACTTCCACATTTTCATATCTCTGTATTGCAGCAGTAGTGTATGTTAATCCTCAGGGTCAAACTAGATGACGTGTGAATATGTGTTCCTTCTTTTCCCCTGGAAAAGAAAAGCAACTAGGACCTGAACTGTGGTGTGCATCCTCTTCCCCAGCCACGGTGCCAGTTAAAATCTCCTCCTCGCTCCTGAAGTGTTGCTCCCTCTGAAAAACAGGCTTCCATGGACATCAATGGCAAGAGAGCAAAGGGCAGCCTCAAGGGGAATGCCTTCACTGGGACCTTTCTTTTGGTGGGCAGAGATGACCCTTCAACTACACACCATGGTTCTCGCCACTCCAAGAGGATGCCAAGCAGACCCGAAACCAAAACCACTGAGCCTAGGGCTTGCTGATCAGAAGGTCAGCGGTTCGAATCCCTGTAACGGGGTGAGCTCCTGTTGCTTGGTCCCAGCTCCTGCCAACCTAGCAGTTCGAAAGCACGTCAAAATGCAAGTAGATAAATAGGTATCGCTCCAGTGGGAAGGTAAACGGCGTTTCCATGCACTGCTCTGGTTCGCCAGAAGCAGCTTTGTCATGCTGGCCACATGACCCGGAAGCTGTCTGCGGACAAACGCCGGCTCCCTCGGCCAATAATGTGAGATGAGCACGCAACCCCAGAGTCGGTCACGACTGGACCTAATGGTCAGGGGTCCCTTTACCTTTACCTGACCATGGAGATGGTAAACAGCGCTGAGACCACAACATCCCCTCAAAACGACAATCACCCAACAACGACATGACACTTGAGGGAAATGGAAGAGAGGATGTCAAGAATAATGGAAACTGCTGTGAAGGCCGCAGTGGAAAGCACAATGGCCCCCATGCAGCTACCTATCAACGATCTCACTTCCAGAGTGGAAGCTCTAGAAAAGAAGAATCAAATACAAGAAAGAACAACAGAGCAATACCGGGAGGAAATCACATGGGTGAACAAGAAACTACACACCATGGCTCTGGTCCTAATAGCCTCCTTGTTTTTAAAGCAGAAACAAAACACACTAAATGCATGGCCACATTTAGTATACAAGCTAGTTTGCCATCTGATTGTAGAGCTGGAACTTGGGGAGGACCCCACGAGCCCTCTAGTCCAGCCCCCTGCAATGCAGGAGTCACAGCTAAAGAATCTGAATGATGTCCCTCAATTGCATGTAGTACTGGCTAGATCATAGGCTGTTCTCAAGTTTTCTCTCCATACAAGGAGCTCCCTGGGAGGCTGCACCACATGGAACCCCCAGCAGGCAGAAATGCTTTTTCAACTGTAGTCATGGCTCTGCCTATGAACTGGGCTCAGTCCCAGCCATTGTAATCACACTGGGGGAAGGTACTTAGCAGACTCTGTTGCAAGAGGTGGCTGGGCGCTTCTGTCGGACAAGTTCTTTGTACGTTAGAATATTATCGCTGTTGTGAGAGGGAGCTGGGAATCTGCAACTTTTAGGAAGAAGGTCTGCAACATTCAACAGCTGAAAAGACAGGCATGTCTTTGTATTTATAAAACAGCTTTTTAAGAATATCAGAGAACACAATGGATCTGGTTGCGGTATTACAAAACAGCTTTCAATTCTATTAAATTTACCACCTTTTAACCAGGATGGCGGCAGAGCAGAAAGCTGGGGAAAGTGACCTCTAATTCACCACACACTAACAAAAAGATTTAAAAGCATCTCCAAAAGAGGAACAGTGGTTTACCAGAGACAGGGATCAGGAGAGAATGGGAATGACAGCGACTGATGGAACATATGCTTTGCACGCAGAAAATCCCAGGTTCAAACCCTAGAAATGCCAAGTCTTTTCCTTTTTTTTTAAGAGGGAGAGGGGATTTTTGGTAACATAGCTAAGGAAAGCTCAATTTCGACCTCTCAGAGTAGACCAGGGGTGGGAAACCCATGGCCTTTGCCAGCCTGGTGATCTCCAGCACTTTTGAACAGCCAGTACAAGCTGGTGGTGGCGATGGGAATTGTAGTCCAAAACCACAGGTGGGCACTGAGTTGCTCTAGCATATGTTTATTGGGCTGGAATGTCCATCCTTCCCAACCAGCATGACCACGGACTGAGATGATGGAAGCTGCAGTCTAAACTCAGATTAAAGCCTGATGTTTGTGAAGAATTCTCCTCCACATGTGACTGTGATAGGCTGGCAGGAGAAGAGGCTCTACTCCAGGAAGGATTACACACCTTGTTTTTCATCTTGACACCAGCTCTGCCTCCCACCCTTTTAAGCACCTTGCCTTCCCCTTGGTTAATTTGGCATGCTCACTGAGAACGGCTTTCCCAGTTGGTTCCTTTATTAGTCTCAGCATGTCTGGATAACAGGAACACAGCAAGGAACAAAGAAGCAGGCTTATAAGAGCTTAGCACCGAGTCGGGCACCTTTTATAGCTCCAGAGCAAAACAAAACTGTTCTATAGTACCACCTAGTGACCAGAAAAGGTGCATATTGATAAGCCAGCTTCTAGACTCCGTTGCCATTTCCTTTTGCACTAACGTTGTCCTAGATGAAAAAAGCAAAGTTATAGCTACATGGCAAACCTCACATTGGTGCTATAAGAGTTTAACTGTGATGCCTTCCTCCAAAGAACTTAATTTTGGTGGGAGCGCTGAGAAATCAGTTATCTTGAGCTCATTTTGTATACTACTATTCCCAAATTCCCAAGTGAATGTAAAGTCTGTTATAGTTACAGGTAGGTAGCCATGTTGGTCTGAGTCGAAGCAAAAATAAATAAATTCATTCAGTAGCACCTTAAAGACCAACTACAGACAGCCACCCAATCTTAAACAACTCCTCACCCACAATAATACAACCACCAGACTTAACATGGACACTGGTATCAGAGCCTGCAATAAACCCAGATGCCAACTTTGCTGCCACATACACACGGACAACACCATTACTGGCCCCAACAACATCAAACATACCATCTCAGGACTATTTAATTGCTCATCTTCTAACATTGTGTATGCCATCAAATGCCAACAGTGCCCTTCAGCTCTCTATATTGGACAAACAGGCCAAACCCTACGCCAAAGGATAAATGGACATAAATCTGACATCAGGAACCACAAGACAGAGAAACCAGTAGGAGAACACTTCAATCTCCCAGGACATTCTATACAAGATCTCAAAGCAGCTGTTTTATTACAGAAAAATTTCAGGAACAGACTGGAAAGAGAAGTTGCTGAATTGGAACTCAAAACCATGGAGCCAACTGGGATGAACAAAGACATTGGATTCTTATCTCATTATGCATGATCAAGCTTTCTTTAGCGCCTCAGCCCTTGCTTTTTCCGCGCAGGACCAATTGCAGTCATCAGCAGTCGTTAACAGCCATCTACAGGTTTACCACTCCCATCAGCCCATCACCCATTCCCACCACCCCCACCACCCTCTGTATATACATAAGGGTCTGACTCTTCTGTTTCAAGTGTATCTGATGAAGTGTGCATGCACGCGAAAGCTAATACCAAAATAAAAACTTAGTTGGTCTTTAAGGTGCTACTGAAGGAAAAATTTTTTTATTTTGCTAAAGTCTGTTATGTAAGATATGCCCAAAGATGCTTGTAGCATTTTACATCCATTGTCACCCAAACCTCCTACATGAGATGCACAGCTTAAAAAAAGACTTTTGGCAGATTTTGCCCTCAGACAGATTGAATGGCATAGATTGAATGTGAGTTCTCATGCAACCCTGGATAAACTTCAGGGTGCTTTGGAGATGGGCAACCCACTGGCGGAGGAAGAGGGGTGTGGGGGGAGTGCACCGCCCCCAGCAGTGCGATCCAAGTGGGGTGCCATCGCGGTTGAACCCCCGCCAGCGCTGGGCACCATGCCCCCAGGACACGTGCCACGCCCCTGCGGGTGGCATGCCACGCCCCCGGGACATGCGCCAGCCACGCCCCCGCCTGCTCTCCGCCCCCCGATGCCGGAGCATGAAGCTCCGCCACTGGGACAACCAGTAGGTCATGGCTTTCAAACCAATGTTATCTATTACCATAGCTGTCAAGTTCTCCCTTTTTTTAAGGGAAATTCCCTTATGCTAAATAGGCTTCCTTGCGAGAAAAGGGAAAACTTGACAGCTATGTGTCTATTACATTTCTATTCCATGTGTGTTTCCTGGAGCAGATGGATCCTTGAGAGCCTCCTCCCAGGCACTGACGCAACTCAGAATCTGTTTAGCTTCAGTAGGTTTTTGATGCCTTCAAGTGAGGCATTGTGAACCAGAGCAGCACACAGAAATGCCGTTTACCTTCCCGCCGGAGTGGTACCTATTCATCTACTTGCACTTTGGCATGCTTTCAAATGGCTAGGTTGGCAGGAGCTGGGACTGAGCAACGGGTCTACTTACTGTAATATGTGGTATTTAGGAGAGGAGAGTTACTGTAGCATTTGAACCGTGTGCCAGGAAAATCCCTGGATCAAATCTCACCTCAGCAGTGATCCCTTTAGCTCAGGAGTGGTCAGGGATGATGGGAATTGTAGTCCAAAACATCTGGAGGGCCGAAGTTTGGGGGTGCCTGGTCCACAGTTTCCCCAATCTACTCTAAGTAGTTTCCCCAATCTACTCTAGGTAAGCCACATTCTCTCAGCCTCAAACCCCCACCTCAGCTACAATATGTTGGCAATGCTGGTTTTTTTGTTAGATGATTGTTTTAAGGATTACTGAGATTATATATGTCTTTGAACTATACAGTTGAATGAACATGAACATGCATTTCCAGAACAAAGAAAGATTTGTATTCTCAGGCAGAATTTAGCCAGATACTAACTTTTCTGTACAGTCCAGCTGTAGTTCTAAGATAACTTCTAAAACTCAGATCTTTAAGAAAAAGTTTGTTGCATATTCCTCTGACACAAAAAAGTGTCACAGAATGGTGGGCTGAGTGTAACATTTTATGGGCAAGCAGGTCCAACACAACTCAGTCACACTCCCCCATAGACAAATGTGCATAGAACCAAGGAAGTTCTTACGAGGCTTGGCTTTGGATTCTCAGCTGTCAAGGTACTGAGCAAAAGGAGATTATAGCCCTATTCAGGCATTCAGTGTCGTTGTGTGAGAATGGAGGGTGGAGATTCGGTTCAGTTTGCACCTTAAATTTGCACCTGAAATGATATGATAATTGAAACACAGGGAGGTTTCAAAATTCACACTTCAATTTTGTGATGCAGTCCTCCCCCCCCCCAAAAAAATTGCATATGTTGGGGCAAGGGATGCATAATAGTGAATATATTAGTGAAAACAACATAGAAAAATGCATCCCATTAGGATAGTTTGCTTGTAAAAATGTGTTGCATTAGTCAAAATTGCATACAGTACAAAAATGTGTTCACTGCAAGAAATTCACACAAAAATACATACTGGCCGATTTTGACAAGGATTTCTTTTTTAAGAGAATTGCTGCAGAAATGTAGAGAACTGAAATCAAGATTGGGAAAATGAGAAACGGAGAGAACCCAAACTGACAGGTCCGTCCATGCCTAGCACTGCAGAGTTCTAATTGTGCAAGGATTTAACACCTCCATGTAGCCATTGGGAGTGGACAATAGCTTGGAAGGAAGGGGTCATCAGTATGCTGGGGTTATTCAACTTTATTTCTCTGTAACATGTGAATCAGGGATGGCTGGGAAGGCCCTGGACGAACTGGTGCGGGCTGGATGAGAACGAATAAACTCAGTCTAAATCCTGGCAAGATGGGTGCTCTGAAGATGAGTGATTCTTGGCTCCAGTTGCCAGCCCTGGATACAGCTGCTCTCTCCCTGCAGAGTTTGGGGTTGCTCCTAGGTCCAGCTATGCCACCAGAGGTCCACAGGGGCCCACAGGGGCTAGGGGTGCCTTTGACCAACTGTGATTGGTAAGACAGCTACAGCCGCTCCTGGATCAGGATAGCCTAACCACCATAGCTGCCAAGTCTCCCGTATTCCCCGGGAAACCCCTGTTTTTCCAGCTGTCCCCAGCCGAAAAAAACGAATTTTTTTGTTTTTCCCCGGTTTATTCTGGCGCGGCGGCCATTTCGGAACTGGGCGGAGCATGATCAGAAGCGACTTTTGATGCTGCTTTGCCCAGTTCCAAAATGGCTGCAGCGCGATTTCTGGTGCGGCGGCCATTTTGGAACAGGGCAGAGCAGCATCAAAAGTCGCTTCTGAGCATGCTCCGCCCAGTTCCAAAATTGCGCCAGCGCTACTTCTGGTCCAGTCCCTTATTTCTCAGGCCGGAACTTGGCAGGTATGCTAACCACCCTCTCCATGCATTGGTAACTTCATGGTTGGAGTACTGCAATGCATGCTATGTGGGGCTACCCTTGAGGTTGGTCCGGAGGCTGCAGCTGGTGCAGAATGTGTTGGAGATTCCATTCCACCTTTTGTTGCAGACATGGGATTGTTGCGTGTCACAGATCTGTTTACATTCCAGCACAGGCTGCTGGGTCCTGTGAGCAGAACTTCCGCTCTGTGTATTGCTTTTTGTTTTTGAGTCTCTCTCCAAGACGACGGCAAGGAGAGACATGTTTCTTTGTTCTGATTTATGTAAAATAAATCCGTAGTTTTAGTACGTATCCACAGCCTCAGCCTCTTCCGTTGTGCAGTTTGCTCTGCTACGTATAGTGTGCTCAAGGCAGCAAGCTTGAGTCGCTGATTTACGTCGGAGCCAGAGGTCAATGAATCTCTGCAGCGTGAAGGCTGAGAGGGAGACGATGCAGCTGGGGCTAGCCAGCTGGACTTCCAACCCCCAGATGCCAACATCCAGGTTAAGGGCACAGACTTACCTTCCAAGTCCCGGACTGCAGAATCCGGGACTGGCAGCCATGTGACACCGGAAGTTGCATCGACGTAACTTCTGGTGTCGCTTTGCCCTTCTATGGGCACGAAAAATGGCCGGCGCCGGCTTTGAAAGTCGCTTGTACGCATGTCAGGAAGTGCATCAACGCAACTTCCGGTGTCGCTCCGCCCATCTATGGGCACCAAAAATAGCTGCCGCCGACACCAGAAGTCGCTTCTATGCACTTCCAGACATGCGTAGATGCAACTTTTGAAGCTGGTGGTGGCCATTTTTGGTGCCCATAGAAGGGCAAATCGGAAAGAAAAAAAATGGCCGCCGGCAGGAGAAAATAACGGAGAAAAACGGGAGACAAAGTGATACGGGGGACCACCGGGAAAAGGTAAGTAAAAACGGGGGTTTCCCAGGGAAAACGGGGTACTTGCCAGCTATGGGCACGGATCCAAGGCTTTACACCAGAGTAGGACTGTTGTTGGCTGCTGCAGCATTCTGGGAATCTATGAGGTAATGTGGATTGTACTTTGGCCGCGTGAAGGCTGAGAGGGAGATGATCCAGCTGGGGGCTAGCCAGCTGGACTTCTGACCCCGGGATGCCGACAGAATGCAGCAGCAGGGCTGCTTCTGGGGGCAAACTGCTGCCAGCATGTAGCACCTTGCTTTCAGGATTTGCACTGGATCTGCTCTCAGGTCAAGTTCAAGGTCTTGGAACTAACACAGAAGACACAGCTCAGGACCATGTTACCAGATATACTCAGGTCACTGTGGTCTGCGGGATAGCACTTCCTGCAAGAACCAAAGGTCTCAGAACCCTGCTCCACAGTAACAGCGTGGCAGCTTGCCTGGTGGAAGAGCATTCCTCTCAAGCTACGCTCAATATCTGCACTTTCCAGAAACAACTGAAGACATTTCTGTCTTGACAAGCTTTTCCAGCCAGATGAATGGGTCTCTGCCATGGGTGTCTATTCTGTATACAGTATCTATATGGTATCTGAAGAAGTGTGCATGCACACGAAAGCTCATACCAAAATAAAAACTTAGTTGGTCTTTAAGGTGCTACTGAAGGAATTTTTTTATTTTATTCTGTATACAAATATCCTGTAGCATAAAGAAAAGCCTGCACTTGCAGCCAGCCGGGGAAGTGGCACAGCAAGAATAAATGTCTGCTGCCACTGAGCAGTAACATCAACATCCTTTCCTTGACTGGCCAGTGGTGCCCTGCACTGACTGTTAACATTTTTTGGCTCCTGCTTCTTACAAGCAACCTCAAATCAAGATGTCACATGTAGTCTAAACTAATGCATTTTTAAACCAATGCCCTTGTGGCCTTGAAATATCAGCTGGCCAAATCCAATTTTGAGTTCATCATTATTCATAAGTGTTGCTGAATAGAAGGGATTGCTTATCTTGCCAAGTGTGTCCTTGCAGTTAGGCAAGTAGATTTCATCCCAAGAACACCAAATATGCTATTGTTGAATGTTTAGAGCAGTTGGAAGGTCTTCCGCTTAATGCATATTGGGAAAATACCAGGTCTCTCTGATGCAACCCTGAGAACAAAGGACAATTTCCCTACTGTAAAATTTCCTTGAGCTTAAAGTTTTTTAATTCCATATTTTTATTATTAAAATTAGAATTAATCAAACATAATAAAATGCCCTTGTTGCATTCACTGCTGCTTCTCAAAAAGAGAAAATCTGCCAACAGTACATTTCATACAGTTCAACTTAACTTTTGTCATAATGCTTAAAGGTTATCACTGCCTTTTGTTGTTGTTTCCCCCCACATTTTGCTTTTGCTGAAGTATTTTTAGTAACTTGATGCATGCTAGATTTAGCGAATAAACTTGCCAGGGCACTCTGTTCTTTTCCCAGCTGCAGTCAAGCAAAACCTGTTGCAGCGTCTGTTCAGTGTGAAATGGAAGTGATCAGTCAGAGCTGGAGCCTAAACTCCTAGTGTGCTGTTCGCCTGTTCTGTTCTCCTAATTTTAGCAATCTTGGAAGAATAGTAGGAGTCAATAGATTTATCAGAATACACATACTCAGCAATCTCGTTAGAAATGTCAGTAAACTAAAGCAGGCAGCCTAATTCCTTTCGGTAGATTATTCTGGAGATCTTTTTAAAATTATTGTTGTTATTATTATTATTATTATTATTATTATTATTATTATTATTGACATACAAGCAAACAATTTATACCCTTTTCTCAAGTGGATTTGCTGTGACAACCAGGAAAATAAAATCTGAAAATGTTTTAAGACACAATCCAGTGGCAGCCAGGAACATATACCCTTTTACAAAATGCAAGCCATGCCGTAATCATTTCATTTTTAATGCATCTGCTCTCTACTGTGTTCATGGTCAAAATGCTGTAGTTGGAAGTAGGCAAAATACCAGCTCCCATGTGCACAGGAAGCTGCTTAAGAATACCACCCTGTAACTAACTGGCAGAAATGCCACATTTTTGTCCCCATACGGTATGGCTCTGATTGAAGATCATGGCCACTGGTCCCATCACCTCCTGGCAAATAGAAGGGGAAGAGATGGAGGCAGTGAGAGATTTTACTTTCTTGGGCTCCTTGATCACTGCAGATGGTGACAGCAGTCACGAAATTAAAAGACGCCTGCTTCTTGGGAGAAAAGCAATGACAAACCTAGACAGCATCTTAAAAAGCAGAGACATCACCTTGCCGACAAAGGTCCATATAGTTAAAGCTATGGTTTCCCCAGTAGTGATGTTTGGAAGTGAGAGCTGGACCATAAAGAAGGCTGATCGCCAAAGAATTGATGCTTTTGAATTATGGTGCTGGAGGAGAGTCTTGAGAGTCCCATCGACTGCAAGAAGATCAAACCTATCCATTCTGAAGGAAATCAGCCCTGAGTGCTCACTGGGAGGACAGATCCTGAAGCTGAGGCTCCAATACTTTGGCCACCTCATGAGAAGAGAAGACTCCATGGAAAAGACCCTGATGTTGGGAAAGATGGAGGGCACAAGGAGAAGGGGACGACAGAGGACGAGATGGTTGGACAATGTTCTCGAAGCTACAAACATGAGTCTGACCAAACTGCGGGAGGCAGTGGAAGACAGGAGTGCCTGGCGTGCTCTGGTCCATGGGGTCACGAAGAGTCGGACACGACTAAATGACTAAACAACAACAACAGCTTGCCTGCCAAACAAGCAGTCAGATACTGACAGTAGGGCTGTGTTATAAATCAATATATCGTCTGATAGCGGGTTTTAGATCAAATCGTGATAACTGTTTTTTACAAAATGACTTTGCAATTTATCGCGTATCGTGTGTGTGGTATTAAAAAATCACAATTTTGGAAAAACCAGAAAACCTCTTCCTGTGTGTGCAGCGCTTGCTAACTCCACCTCAGTCAGCTCTTCCCTACCTCCTGCAGCAACAAGAAATAAATAAATAAATAAATAAATAAATAAATAATAATAATAATAAAATTTTATTTATACCCCGCCCTCCCCAGTCAAAATTGGGCTCAGGGTGGCTCACACCAATAAAATTACAATAAAACATAAAAAACAATTAATTAAAATACAGATTAAAATACAATATTAAAATTTAAAATGCAGCCTCATTTTAAGTAGTCCATGAATCCAAGCCATGAGGGAGGAAAACACAGGGGTCAGACTAAGTCCAGCCCAAAGGCCAGGCGGAACAGCTCTGTCTTGCAGGCCCTGCGGAAAGATGACAAATCCCGCAGGGCCCTGGTCTCCTGTGAAAGAGCGTTCCACCAAGTTGGGGCCAATACTGAAAAGGCCCTGGCCCCAGTAGAGGCCAATCTAGCCACCTTATGGCTCGGGATCTACAGAATGTTGTTGTTTGTGGACCTTAAGGTCCTCCGCGGGGCATACCAGGAGAGGCGGTCCCGTAGGTACGAGGGTCCCAAGCTACAAATCACTGATTCAAAAATCGCCCAGCAGAGCTTTGAGAACCAGTTATATCTCTGTCTCACCAGCCATCCAGCCTGCAAGCGGGGACTTCTTCCCTCCAGGCTCTTGATTAAAGGTGCCAGGCTGGGCTGCGTGTGTACTGCTTGTGGGTGCACATGTGTCTGGTGTGTTTGTTTTTGTGAAGCAGCAGCCACCAGCCAGCAAAAAGCACTTGGTTTTTCATTGACCCAGCCGACACTGTCAGCTGCAGCCGGTCCCTTGTTAAAACTGCACTGCTTGTGTGTGGAGTGTGGGTGTGATTGTGTCTCCCTGACTCCCTCTCCCCTCTGTTGGTGTGCCCAGATGATGCTTCGCTTGGAGCCATGGCACAATGGCAAGGAACTTTCCTGGAGGCGCACAGAGCTGTTAAGAGAAGCTTCTTTAGCTCCATTTCTTTATCCCCGTATTTCTTTAGCTCAGTCTGCCCTGCAGTGCTTCACTTGTGCGCTGTGTGTGTGTGTGTGTGTGTGTGTGTGTGTGTGTGTGTGTGTGTGATGGTGGCTTGCAAATTGCTTCAGAATAAAAGAGGGGAAACGCTCAGTGTTCGTTGTGTGTTCCTTTCTTTGGGGCAGAAGGAGCCCACAAGAGGCTGCCAACCCCATGTTAACTCTGAGCGGCCGCCGAGACCATATAACACCGGTCCTGAAAGACCTACATTGGCTCCCAGTACGTTTCCAAGCACAATCCAAAGTGTTGGGACTGACCTTTAAAGCCCTAAATGGCCTCGGTCCAGTATACAGATTCGGTCCTGTATACCTAACGTCTCCACCCCAATCATAGAATCACAGAGTTGGAAGAGACCACAAGGGCCATCCAGTCCAACCCCCTGCCAAGCAGGAAACACCATCACAGCATTCCTGACATATGGCTGTCAAGCCTCCACTTAAAGACCTCCAAAGAAGGAGACTCCACCACACTCCTTGGCAGCAAATTCCACTGTCGAACAGCTCTTACTGTCAGGAAGTTCTTCCTAATGTTTAGGTGGAATCTTCTTTCTTGTAGTTTGAATCCATTGCTCCGTGTCTGCTTCTCTGGAGCAGCAGAAAACAACCTTTCTCCCTCCTCTATATGACATCCTTTTATATATTTGAACATGGCTATCATATCACCCCTTAACCTTCTCTTCTCCAGCCTAAACATGCCCAGCTCCCTAAGCCGTTCCTCATAAGGCATCGTTTCCAGGCCTTTGACCATTTTGGTTGCCCTCCTCTGGACACGTTCCAGCTTATCAGTATCCTTCTTGAACTGTGGTGCCCAGAACTGGACACAGTATTCCAGGTGAGGTCTGACCAGAACGGAATACAGTGGTACTATTACTTCCCTTGATCTAGATGCTATACTCCTATTGATGCAGCCCAGAATTGCATTGGCAGGTCATATGCAGGAAGGAAATACACTCTTGAGATGCTTGTTGGCTTGCAAGTTGCTTCAGAGTAAAAGGGGAGACAACCCACCCTACTGTGCCATTCAAGCCTTTTCTGTCTCCCCCCACCTCCTTATGCTGCCCATGTTCTCCTAGATGGCTATGCCAAGAGTAGACATTGATGGATGCCTACTATATGGTGTGAGGCACATGAGGGAGCCTTCCCGATGTTGAAGGGGCTTGCAAAGACGTTTTTGGCTATCCCAGGAACAAATGTTTCATTTCCAAGTTTGTTCTGCTCAGCTGGCAATGTTCTTCAAATACAAACAGCATCTCTACTGCCAGAGAATGTCAAAATGCAGTTTTTCCTTGCAAAAAATGTAAATTTCATTTAATATTTTTTTTCTGTAAAATGTTCAGTAAGTGATGCCTGATGGGCAAGGATGATCCATTCAGCAAAGAGAAAGAAGAAGCAGCCAAAGGAAACAATGGCACCAAACACAGTTTTTAAAAGGTGAAGATTTGCCAGGAAAGAATGAATGAATGAATGAATGAATGAATGAATATACCATATTTTCCCCATGTATAAGACTAGGTTTTTTATTTAAAATTAATGCTAAAAAGTGGGGGTCATCTTATACACAGGGGCAATCTCCTCCCATTTTCTCTACCGGTATTTGGAGTCCCAAAAAAGAGGGGGCATCTTATATATATGGGGACATTTTATACACAGAAAAATACAGTATGCATATTCCACTGAAATGGCTGTTTTAAGACTAAAAATTGAAACAGGAAAATGCTTGGCAATAAACCTAAGACATATTATTTTATTTAATACTTTTCCTATATCATTTTTGCATGGTTACCTCTTTGGAAGATTGAACCCAAGGGCTTCAAAATCAGTGCTGCCATCTAAGCAGCCCTTCTCAACTGTCTGATCGAGCTCTAGACACAACAAATCCTCAGCTCTAAATGTCAGCAATCAAAGAGGCTCAGGGTGCCTAGATTTTCCATTAAGGCACCGACAGTGAATCTGATTAAAGGTCAAATGCATAGACTAAAGGAAATCAAACTGGCTGTAAAATAAGAGCTTTTTCTAACTCTTTGTTTGCCACACAAATATTCACAATACTGGAACACGGTGAGCTGCCTTATACCAAGTGAGGCCATTGGTCCATCTCAAAGGTAAAAAGGTAAAGGACCCCTGGATGGTTATGTCAGGTCAAAGGCGACTATGGATCATGGCGCTAATCTCACTTCAGGCCAAGGGAGCCAGCGTTTGTCCACAGCTTTCCAGGTCATGTGGCCAGCATGACCAGTGCTGGATTTACGTATAAAAAAAAATGGCTTACCTGCCATTTCCTGCTGACCCTCTTAAAACCTTAAGAATTACCAGTAAATGTCAACACCCACCAAGTTTAGGTTACTGAAACATATTCTCATCTATGCATATAATATGTATCAGTTGTATGTAGATGCAAAGCATCAAACAATTATTGGCACTGAAAATTAGACTATTCACTAGCCAATATGGCATAGACCTTTTGATTTGAGTTCTTTATGCCCCTTTGGTCTTGTATTTGGAAAACAGGCAGTACAAGACTAGCAACGTGGTCTTCATATCTCGGTTCACGAGATCTGGGAAAACATAAGGCAGACAAAAGTAGAATGAGTAAATTATACATGCTTGAGCTAAAGAGGAACAGCTCATTTAACATGAGCTCATTTAACATTTAACAAATGAATTTCCATTCCCTGGAATGGAATGGGGGAACCAAGACAGCTACCGCAAACCCAAAGCTCAGGAACAGAGGTGACTGCCCCTAAGGTGATGTGGAAACATGAAGTGAAAACGCAGCCCTTCTTGTACAATGACTAACCTTCAGGATTGATAGGTACATCCAGAAGGCCTCCGTGCATTAGCAAGTCTACTGCAAGGCTTACATTGTGTACCTGAGAAGGATCAACAAAAGAAAAGGTGGTAGCAATTCTGGAAAAATTATCGCCAATGGAAAACAACACCATATTAAGTAATAAGCATCCATCAAACTTTTGAATATTGGTACATTTTGTTACATTTATCCATTTATATTATTGAGTGAAATAAAACAACCCAACTAATGCAATTCTACTTCAACTTTTGAATATGGAATCCATAATGTATGAATTTGTGCCGTTCACAAGTGATTATTAAACTGAAACGTAAGAGGACATGGCAAAGTCGGGTGAATGCCAAAATGCACACCATCCCAAGAGGGTTGTGTGATGGACAGCTGAGCCAGACCAGAGTCTGGTGATGCAGTGCCTCAGAATTCCACCAGAGGGCTGGAGCCTTTCTCTGATTGGCAGACAAACAGACAGACAGACAGACAGAGAGAGGTGGGTGGAGCCAGCACTTTGGGAGGGAGAATAAAAGGAGGAGCCGTTTTTGAGAGAGGATTCAGAGAGGGAGATGGTTTCAGAGAGAGCAGGAGGGAGAGAAAGAGAGCTGGTCCTGGTCTGCGTGTGTAACATCCACCATGGGGAAAATATCTACAGCTAGAGAAAGGAGTCTCTGAGCTTAGATAGGAAGACGGTGCAGAGTGTCTTGGGAGAGCATTCAGACAGGAGTTAACCGGAGGGCTGAGTTTGAGGCAGGAGGAGGAGAAGCTGTGAGGATAAAAAGTCTCCTTGGGTCTCCTTGCAGTCAGGAGGGGAGAGATCTTCCAGAAAGAGAAGACTCCCAAACCAGGCAAAAGGGGTGCGTGGGGATCCCCTGGGTCTCTTATACTGCCAGAGGTATCTCAGGAGTATGACTGATCAAAGGTTGGGAAATGGACAGAAAGTACCACCTCCTTGTTTAAGAACTAAAGTATTCAGCTGTAACACCTTCACAACAACTAAGTTTAGGAACTGAAGTGAAATAAGTGGAAATAAACTTTTGTCTAGAAACCTGTAACATCTAACTGAGGAGTAATAACTGAATTAAGCAGCCATTTAAAAGAAACTGTGAATTTACTTCCATGTTTAGAAGCCTGTATCATCCACTGGATTAAGTATAATTATGAATAGGTTAACTGTTTCCTGAAAGAACATGATTTCCTGACACATCCTTTGTTTTATTAACTTCATTCTGTAAAATTAATACGTCTTATTTGCTCAACTTCTGCTTGCGTCTCCAAGGATCTAAGTTTACTCTCACACAAAAACCACAAAGATAACCTGTTGAGGTTGCATGTAATATATACGGTAAGTGGGTGGGTTCTGCCACAGTTGGTAGCCAGAGAGGTGGGATCCGCTTCACTTTGGTGACACAGCAGTGGGATCTGCTACAGGCCAGTTTATTCCCTTTGCATAGGGCACCTAAGACGCTTGAAAAATAATGTGGGGAAGTTATGTGTGTGTCCCACCTATTACAGTTTAAAGGTAAAGGGACCCCTGACCATTAGGTCCACTCGTGACCGACTCTGGGGTTGCGCGCTCATCTCGCATTATTGGCCGAGGGAGCCGGCATACAGCTTCCAGGTCATGTGGCCAGCATGACAAAGCCACTTCTGGCGAACCAGAGCAGCACACGGAAACGCCGTTTACCTTCCCGCTGTAGCGTTTCCTATTTATCTACTTGCATTTTGACGTGCTTTTGAACTGCTAGGTTGGCAGGAGCTGGGACCAAGCAACAGGAGCTCACCCCGTCACAGGGATTCAAACCGCCGACCTTCTGATCAGCAAGCCCTAGGCTCAGTGGTTTAACCACAGCGCCACCTGGGTTTAGGGGCTTCCAAATGTCCTGTGCCCACAATTGGGTGCATAAAGAATAACTTACCATTTCTGCAGGGGAACTTGGTTTCAGGAAGAAATCTCCCAGATTCAGGAAATAGCCCTGAAGCTGCCCAATTAGCAAGAGTAAAATAACCCCATCTGCAAACTGGGGGGAAATGAACGAGGCATTACATTAAAGGTTATTAAAATGATCGCAGGGACATTTTTGTAATCCACAAGACCTCCAATACATAAAGAACTTTTCTGCTGGACAGAAGCTTCTTCATATTGGCTCCCCAAAGCTTCTGTGTGCAGCAGCCAAAAACAGTCACGCAAAAACTTCTTGAAGTGCTACAATACTATACTGTATGTTATATATCACCCACACCTGTATCTTACAGTCTAAATCCAAATATCAGCACTTTAGGTCCAAGTTCATAGGTTACAGTGTGACAAGTAAGTCATTTATCTCTGACTAGATTCCAGTGCCACTTGAATGAAAGAATCATGTCAACTATATAGATCAAGTATGCGATGAATTTTAATATTTTTAATTATTGTTGTGTTGATATTTGTGTGCAGGCCTGGTCCTCACAATAAACGGATTTGTTGTTGTTATAGATCAAGTTTTAAAGTTGCTTATTATTTTGACAAAAGACAACATCCAGATAAGGATCTTATGACAAGAATTAAAAATTCTTTGTAGGTGGGATATATGGGAAACTTTTGCATCGCTTCACTTTCCAGGGTACTAATGTGTGTTAGCAGAGAACAGAAAGGTGGGCTTGCATCTGGCAAGAAAAAATTCAAGTCCCACCTTGGCTGCAGATGCTGGGCCACGGCACATGTTAGGCCATAGCGAACCTGGGTTTGCCACCAGATGTACATTTGGTGGGAAGCTGTAGCAAATCCCGAGTCCGATGAATATGAATGTTTGATACACATGTACATCTAATTAATACATTTAATTTCTATGCATGCACTCAAAAAAAAACTTAGATGTGTATCAATGTGGTGTAGTGGTTAGACTAGGATCAGGGAGGTCCAGATTCAAATCCCCATTCAGCCACAAAGCTCACTCAGTGACCCTTTCCGTCACTATCTACTTCTCTGGCTCGTGGAAATGGTAAAATAGGAGAAGGAAACTCTGTGCCTAGCCAGAGCTCCCCCTGGAAGGAATAATAATGGCATACATAAATTTTAAAAATGGGCTTCCTGGAAGCACCTGAGATATTGAAATGAAGAAGGAAATCAAGGAAGCCCTCACTTAGCATGCTTACTCTCTATGGATTGTTTTTTTTTTTAACCACGTGAGGAAGGTGTTTAAACTTGATTTCCCATCATTTGAAGTAGTCCTTGTTAGGAATTCCATTCTACCCTTTGCTGCAGGTATGTGGGATTGTTATATGTCACATATATGTTTACATTCCAGCACAGATTGCTGGAATCCTGTGAGCGGAAGTTCTGCTCTGTATTGCTTTTGTTTTCTCTCTCTTCGAGAAGAACAACAAGGAGAGAGGCCATGTTTTTCTTTGTCCTGATTTATGTAGAATAAATGCGTAGTTGCACAGCAGCTTGAGTCGCGGACGCACATCGGAGGAGGGTGACTGATGGATCTCCATAGCAGCAAGGCTGAGAAGGGAGACACTCCAGCTGGGGCCAAGCCAGCGGGCTCTTCATCCCTGGTTCCAACAGTCCTGCCCATGAAGGATGCAGCTACATAGTGTTCATGTGCTCCACACTGACTTATTATGTGGCCTTCATCAAGCTGCAGCCCCAACCTGTGTTTCCCATCTGTAAAGGGAAATGCTTAGTGATATGCCTCCAAGGGTTGATGTCAGGACAAACACCATAAAGCACTTCATAAATTAAACGCAACATAGGATCATGAGTAGGATATTATTACCTGAGAGTCAATGTCTTTCACACTTAGTCCTAACTTCCCAACATGTCTGTTGACAAACTTCAAAAATACCTAAAGGAATAGAGAATGTTTATCAGGATGGATAAAAAGGATGGAAAAACTGGATTGCGGACTTTGGACCTTGCTGGGATGGAAGGGACTGGCTGGGAGCGGGGGAGGGGGAGGAAAAACCGAGAATAAATGGAAAAATTAAAAACTGGGAAGGCAAAAAGGAGTTAGATGTATGGAAGTACTTGGAAAGAAATTGTGGCAACGGAGGAAAGGAATGTTAATTTGGTGGGAAGTAAGGTGTAATAATTAATTAAGAATATTAGGAAATTATTTTTTTTGAGGGATGAATAATAGAAGGGACGATTGGGCTCTTTACCCCTCCTGCTTTCCCTTGCTTTCTGGGGACTCCCGGTGGCAGGGGGGGGGGGTTCCTGGGGAGGGGGGATGGGGGGAGGGAACTCAATTGGAAAAAGAGTTATTTCGGACCCTCCCTTGCCTCTAGGGACTCATAGTGGCAGGATGGGTCCCGGGGGTGGGGTGGGGGGGATGAAATAACATTAAAAGAGAATTTATCAGGGAAAAATGGTTAGTATGTTAAAATAAGATTGGGAAGTTTGGAAATAGAATGGGGAATATGAGTAGAAAACTGTTTAACTGAGATTCTAAAATGTAAATCTGGAAGGGGGGAGGTAGGGGAAGCCTATACAAAAATGTTTATGAAGAATGAACAGATATTATATATATATATATATATATATATATATATATATATATATATATATATATATATTCTTTTTCTTTGTTTTTTTCCCTTTTCTTTAGTTTTTTCTTTTTGGGGGGAGGGGATTATTTTTCTTTTTTGGTGTGTGGGAGGGAGGGATGGGTT
Organism: Zootoca vivipara; assembly: GCF_965207765.1. Taxonomy (NCBI): domain Eukaryota; kingdom Metazoa; phylum Chordata; class Lepidosauria; order Squamata; family Lacertidae; genus Zootoca; species Zootoca vivipara. Next base: position 783,637 of record NC_142588.1, on the reverse strand, counting down.
TTTTTGTCTTTTTTCTTCTTCTTCTTTTCCATAGTAGATATGTATGGATAGATAGTTGGGTGGACACTCTCCTCTGTCCTGCCTCGTAACCCGGGGCCCACTGGTGGCAGAAGTGGACTCTGGGGGAGGGAGGAGGGGGAGGGGGATAAACCCAACTATAAAATGGACCACCTTCGACTATTCGCCTGGCACAGGACCTTCTCGTGGCAGGAGGGGGCTCGTGGGGGGGTGGAAGAGGGTGGAAAGAATTTGATATGTGTTTTTTATGTTTTATTTTGTAAAATCAATAAAAATCATTTTTTTAAAAAAGGAACAGAGAATGGCATAAAATCACTGTTTCTTGGTTATATATCACATTATAAATTGTCGGGGGGGGGAACAAAACAAAAACCTGAGGGATGTTTGTTTTACCTCTTTCACTGCATCCACTTTCTCTGGAGCATATGTCATTAATTCATCAAAGATTTCAGCTTCTACAGGAAAGGACAGTACCAAAATGATTATTTTCAATACATTTCACCGCATGAGAGTTCTTCTGTATTATGTTTTGCAATGCAGGTCATAATAACCCATATCTTAGCCCAATAAGAAAGGAGGATGGAGGTGGAGTGCTCTGTATATGGCTGCTTTGTGGGCTTGGGGGTATATTATTGCCTCTCTTTATTGCCTTTTCCTCCTAATGCAGTCATTCTATACTACAGTAATGTGGGTCGCACTCCTATACCCATTTCTCTGGGAGAAAGCTGTTTTGATCTCAATGAGATTGACTTTTAACTACTTAGGTTCACACCCTTAGACTGGAAATTCCTTGAGACAGCAACCTGTCTTTCTCTACGTTTATTCGATAAACAGGCACAGTGCTAGGGCTTTTTGCACCCTAAGCAAACACCTTCTGGCGCCCCCCCCCCGGGCGCACATGCGTCATGACGCACGCACGCCGCTGATGCCCCTGCGTCCCCTCCATTGGCAGGAGGAGCGCGGGCCAAGAGGGGAGCTCGGCGCCCTCCTGCCTGTGGAGGGGACGCTTTGAGCTCCTCAGCGGCGGCGGCTGCAGCGAGCTAGCATAGGCAGCAGTGCCCATAGCTGAAGGCTTCAGCTGCGGGAGCTTGCCGCCACTACCACCGCTGCTCGCTCGCTGCGGCCGCTGCCGCTGGGGAGCTCTTGGCGTCCCCTCCATAGGCAGGAGGAGCACGAGTGCACGCCTTGGGAGGGCGGTATGAGCAACTAGGTAGTTAGGTAAAGGTAAAAGTAAAGGGACCCCTGACCATTAGGTCCAGTTGTGACCGACTCTGGGGTTGCGGCGCTCATCTCGCATTATTGGTCGAGGGAGCTGGCATACAGCTTCCAGGTCATGTGGCCAGCATGATAGAGCCGCTTCTGGCGAACCAGAGTAAGGCACGGAAACGCCGTTTTACCTTCCCACCTATTTATCTACTTGCACTTTGACATCCTTTTGAACTGCTAGGTTGGCAGGAGCTAGGACCGAGCAACGAGAGCTCACCCTGTCGCAGGGATTCGAACCGCCGACCTTCTGATCAGCAAGCCCTAGGCTCTGTGGTTTTACCCACAGCGCCACCCGCATCCCAATAATAATAAGGTATTTCCTATGAGCAGCTAGGTAGGTAGTTTCCTTAATAAAGGTTGAATGAGTTCTCTTCGGCTATCACATTATAGCAGGCAGTATAAGAGTACGTGGGCAATTTATTCGATCTCATCTGAATTGCATGGGCACAGTTACAATTATAACGTTATAAGTCTCAACAGCCCCATGTGACTTTCCAGCTCATACCTAACCTCAGAAGAATTATTTTCTGCTGCTATGTGTAGAAGTTTAGTAAAACAATGGTAGTTCTTCATATTTAAGAAAGAGCATCAGGAGATTGTCATTGATGATGAAGATAGGAAGCTTTTTGCAGGGAACATTAACTGCCACAGAGCTTTTCAAAACAGATCATGGTGGAGACACACTGGAATAAGTCCTGAGTTCCGTAACTTACGTGAAGAACGTTCGTCAGGTTCCCTAAATACCCAACAAAAGGAAAAATGAGTTAGAAAACAAGCAAGTAGGCATCTGAAGTAGTAGGTTGCAGCCCACAGTGTCTCAGGTTGAATACAGTGGTACCTCGACATCCAAATGCCTCGACTTACGAAGGTTTCGACTTACGAAGTCGGCAAACCCGGAAGTCTTTTTGGCCCACGCATGGTCTGCGCCTGCGCATAAGCGGCGTGCGCAGTCTGCGCATGCGCAGAAGTGCAAAATTGCGCTTCGTGCATGCACAAAATGAACTCTTCGACAACCGAAGGTTTCGACTTACGAAGAGCGCCGCGAAACGGATCGCCTTCGTAAGTCGAGGTACCACTGTAGTTAATTTCTGGGCTGCGACAAGCCTCATATGGCAGAAGTCTACATGTATTTACTTGGACATAATATTGCACAGCATTCCAACCTGTTATTTGTGTGGCAACAGATTCACATGCCTGCCTTTCTAGAATTTGTCACTATGAAATAAGAGACTGAAATATAAAATGTAGCTGTGACCTGAGCCTCTGGCTCAAAAGTCAATAAAGGTTTATCTTTTAAGCGTAGTTTCTCATATTAGAAATCGTCTAACATAACAGATTATAAAAGAAATTGGTAAGGACAAAGCCTTAGAAGGCAAGCGACATTTCTGATGTTTGAAGCAAGGCGGAAAGAGGCAAGATGGCCTCTGTAGCCTGGTGTCATGGCATTAGAACACAAGGCGGTCTGAGCGCAGAAGGAACCAGGAGTCGAGGATCCAGCAAATAAGGGATGAATTTCCAAAGCCACCTAAATAAAGAACTCTATGGGATTTACAAAAACCAGTACCAAATGCAATACTTTTTCTAACTCTTTGTTGACTTTTATTTGCACGACAAAACTGGCACGTAAGTAGAGACAAATGTAATTTCCATCTTTGTACTTCTCCATTCAGAGTTCAAGCCACTTTTTGTCTTTTACCTGCTCCCGGTGATGTACTCAACTGCATCTTCTGTCTTAAATCCGTTGACGGTATGCTATGAAATAGAAAGAAAGGATGCAAAAAGAAGGTATCATCTACTAACTGCAAAAAAAGAAGGAAAGGGGAACAATATACCTCAGGCATGTGTTGTGCAAGATTCTTTATAGTGAAATCTTGGGCATTTTTACACAGAAGGAAGACTGGCCAGGTTACTCCCAGGTAACCAGGTATAGGATTGCATCTTTAATTATACCAAAATCTTAGGCAAAATCTACACATTCTGGGGTCAAATAACTAAAATTAATAAAGTGGGAGCAGTGGCTGGGGATCTCGCTCCTGCCACTGCAAGCACAAACACACACACACTAAACACACCCCTTAGAATTATGGGAATGTTAGGGATGTGGATTAGGATATATTATTAGATAGATCCTATCCAAGCTTGTGTTAGCAAGCTTCCAATATCAGCAGAGTGACATTCCCCTTTTGTGCGCAGCAAAGCATGTGCGTTAGATTCGCTAGAATCTCTATAACAATATTACACTTTATAGTTCAATATTACACTTCCTGGCAAAGGTCCCCTTTGTCCCTCTTAAAAGAAATACACAACACAGTGTTTATAAAATAAGATAGAGTTTACTTACAGTTTCATCCTGAGTTACAGCATAATCTCAGAAAGGCAGGCTTGCTTAGAAAAGTTACAAGTATATATATATCTAGAGACTACTTAGTAAAGTAAGACTCCATTTGGTCTCACTCTTGGCTGCAGGCCTAGAGTGAGAACCATGCTAACTGGAGATTCTCTGGAGATGTGTTCCCATCGAAGGAGGAAGTGGCTAAGAGAGAGAGAGTGATTGCAGGCTAGGGCTTTTGTCTAATCCAACTCATTTGCATGTCTGAGGGAACAGGAACTGACCTGTAGTCAGGTGTCCCTCCAGGTGAGTTCCTGTTAGTGGACACTCTAGGAACTGTTGTGACTTGTCTGCCCCAGTGTTCCATCCCACAAACCCCTTCTCAGGCAATTCACAACATTCATTACATACAAAACAAAACATAAGCAACTTTATTCAACCACCCAAGAGTCCCAGCTTGACACGCAGGTTCTGGAAACTCTGTCTTGGCAGGGGTTTTGTTAGGATGTCTGCTGTCATCTCCGATGTGCAGCAGTACGACAGTTCGACAAGTCCATCTTGTATCATCTGGCGAACGTAGTGGTACCTGACCCCAATGTGTTTTGAGCGTGCTAGGAACTTCTCATTCTGCGCCAGCTTTAGACAGCTTTGGTTGTCCTCCAGCAGGCTTATAGGTTCCTTTCTCTCCACGCCAAAGTCTGTTAGGAGTTGGTCCAGCCAGGAAATCTCTCTGCACGCTTCTGTAGCCGCAACATATTCCGATTCTGTAGACGATAAAGCTATACATTTCTGTTTATAACTGCCCCATGTGATAGCTCCGCCCCCATACATAAAGACATGCCCGCTTGTGGATTTATAATCAGAATTATCACCCGCCCAGTCAGCATCAGTGTACCCAATGAGCTTAGGGTCACTGACAGCTGGTAACTTTAATTTACAATCCATTGTACCCTTAAGATATCGAACCACCCTCTTCACACCAACCCAATCATGCTCAGTGGGACTACTCACTTTCCTGCTGAGAATCCCTACTGCATTGGCTAAATCAGGTCTGCACGTGGTAACTAAATACAAAAGTTTACCAATCGCTGAACGATACTCTGTGTTGTTTGGCAGTAGCTTCGAATCCTCTTGGTTCTTTAAGAAGTCTGTAGCCATCGGGGTGTCGACGGGTTTTGCATCCTGCAATTGCATACTCTCCAACAGTTCAATTATCTTTTGCTTCTGATTAAGTAGAAATGAACCATCCTGTTCTCTTTCCACTTGAATCCCGAGGTAATACTCAACTGGTCCTAATTCCTTCACTTGCACTTCCTTGTTGAGGTGCTGGACTACATTTTTATAATCCCTGTCATTTGACGTTGCGATTAAAAGGTCGTCAACGAAGGCAAGAATATAAGAAAATTGTCCATTACTCTGCTTAGTGTACAAACACTTGTCAGCTTCACCTTGCTTGTACCCAAGTTTCACCAGCATTCCATGCAATTTCAAGTTCCAGGCTCTGGCTGCTTGTTTTAAACCATACAGTCCCTTTTGAAGCTTGCAAACCAAATGTGCCTCATTTGGCTTTATAAAACCTTTAGGCTGCTTCATGTAAATTTCTTCAGAAATTTCCCCATGCAAAAACGCAGTAGCTATATCGATGTGTTTCACCTCCATCCCTTTAGATGCTGCGATGCTTAAAAGTAATCTTACGCTACTGTATCTCACTGTCGGTGCAAAGACTTGGTCATAGTCGTGGCCATATTGCTGTGAAAAACCTTGTGCCACTAGTCTTGCTTTGTAACGTTGCACCTCCCCTTCTGAACCCCTTTTAACCTTGAACACCCATTTGCTCCCAATTGCTTTCTTACCAGCAGGTACTTTTGTGAGTGTCCAGGTCTTGTTCTTGTGCAGTGCGTCAATCTCTTCCTGCGCGGCTTTCCTCCAGAGACTGGCTTCGGTGGCTGGCATCTGCTCTACCTCTTCCCAAGTGGAAGGTTCTGGTGGAGACGCCGACCCTGCAAAGTAGGACAGTCGTAGTGGCGGAACGCCCTTGTTGGTTCTGGATGAGCATCTGACCTCTGGTTGTGCAACCGCATCAGCATCCTCATCCTCCTCCAACGCTGGCATGTCCACGTACAGCTCCTCCTCTTCGTCTCTGGTGCCGCCAGGGGTCTGGACCTCTGCGTCTTCTGGGGTGTCGCCTGTAGGGGGTGTTGTGACACTAGAAGGTATATTAGTTCCTTGTGCTAAAGGAAAACTTATAAACTCTTCATCTGGTGACTCTCTAGAACAGTCAATAACAGTGTCCTTTGTATCAAACTTTCCTAGTTCATCAAAATGAACCACATGATATGGGTCTACTCTGCTACTCTTTGGATCTAAAACTCTATATCCCTTACCTCCAGGAGCATATCCAACCAGGATACCTGCTTTTGCTCTGGAGTCAAGCTTGTGTCTGCGCTCTTTGGGCACGTGGTAATAACAGACACTTCCAAACACACGTATGTGCTGCAGACTTGGGACTCTCCCGTGCCAAAGTTCAAATGGTGTGCGTTCTGCACCCTTTGTAGGCAATCTGTTTTGCAAATAAATCGCCGTATTCGCCGCTTCACCCCATAGCTTCTGTGACAAGTTGGCCTCTTTTAACATGCACCTTGTCATCTCCATAATAGACCTAAACTTTCTCTCAGCAATGGAGTTCTGTTGAGGCGTGTAAGCAACTGTAGTTACATGTGCTATGCCTTCTTGTGCCATGATGGCCTTCATCTGCCGTGAGCAAAACTCTCCACCATTATCCGAAATTAAGGTGGAAGGAGCTCTCTGGAATTTGTTCTTCACCATGTTTAAGTACAGTTTGAACAATTCCGGTGTCTGACTCTTTTCCTCTAGAAAATATCCAACACAATATCTTGAGAAGTCATCTATAAATATCAGAATGTACTTATTGTTTCCTAGGGAAGGTACATTCAGCGGACCACATAGGTCAGTATGAACAGTGTCCATGACTTTTGTGCTTCTCTTCTCTGTACAACGTGGGAAGGAAGGCTTGACTGCCTTTTCAGTTATGCAAGTTGTACAGTTTGGCATTGGTGTACTGCAATTCTTTACCTGTAGACCTTTTACCAGATTTTCCTTCTGCATTTTCAGGATAAGGTTGGTATCCCTGTGTCCAAGCCTTTTGTGCCAGAGTTCCAGATCTGGTTGATCCTTTCTGCTGGGTTGTGCAACCCTTGCAGACTCATTCTCTGAAATATCAATCTCATACACATCATTGATTAGTTTGGCTTGAATAAACACTTCACCATCTTTTATCACATTGCATTGTCCATTTTTAAATATAATTTCAAAACCTTTCTTGTCCAAGCTAGACACACTTATTAGATTACAGTTCAGCTTTGGTGCATACTTAACATTACTCACTGTAGTATCAAAAGACTCATTGTTCACTTTGAAATTCAAGTTCAAAGATCCTGCACCTATTGACTTTATAACATTTCCATCAGCAATTTCAATCTCAGACTGTTTATTATTGTCTATTTCATTGAAATATTCCCTTTTATAACAGAAGTGGCTGCTTGCTGCACTGTCCAGAAGCCACTTATTGCGCTTTCCTTCACAGCTCTGGAAAGCTACATTTCTTTCTTGCAATATCATTGCACGCCCACGACCCCCCTTCTTTTCGCCTTTTGGTGGAAAGGGGTGGGATTTATTCCTAGGTGCCCGGCATTCCTTCGCCATGTGCCCTTTTAAATTGCAGTTAAAGCAAATTATTTCCTTTGGCGTTTGTCTGGACCTTTGAAAATGCTTGGAAGCATAATTAGTGTCCTTTCTCCCTGTATTCCTTTCTGAAGAATCAAGGTAATCTCTGCATTCCTCTCTCAAATGATCAATCAGTTCTTCAAAAGTCAGGTCCTTTTTGTGATCCATGCAACTCTTGAATGAACTGAAGCTTGGTCCTAGAGATGCTATCAAAAATGAAACCTTTGTTTCTTCATCAAGGGCTTTAGTAGTAAGATCAATCCTCTGAACAATTTCACTAAATTTGCTGATATGGTCAGTGAATTCTTCTCTTGAATTCATCCTCAGCGCAGTTAATTTGCTCATCAAATTCCTGTAGGAGTTCTTAGTAGATGCTCCATACCTGCGCTCAATATCTTTTAAGATTTTAGCTGCATCATCTTTGCTATTAACTGATGTTAGATGCCTGTTGCGAAGTCCACTCAAAATTATGTATCTGGCCTCGCTGTTCATGCGTTTCCAACTTGCTATCTTAGCTAAATCCTCCGCTGTTGTGCCAGTAGGCATAGGTTTTTCAATGGCATCCAAAACATTCCTTGCATCTAAAAATGCTATCAGGCGTTGTTTCCAAAATACATAATTGTCATCATCTAGAGCCATGAATCCTGGCTTAACTCCACTATCAAAATCTGCAAAAGCCATCTTGGAATCTCAAAATTCTAAAAATTTCTCAAAATTCAAAAATTTGCCAAAAATTCCAAAATCAAAATCTCTAAAAATATCTCAAAATGCAAAATAATCTTCACTGCCTCTGAGTTCTCAGTGCTGTAAACTCTGAGGGAGGGTAGGGGTAGCTAATCCCCTAGGCACACTGGAGAACAATAGACCATGTGCTCACCAGGAAGTTCTAACTGAAAAAATCCTACTCAGTTCAAAATCACAATCCAAAGCAATCCTTCAAAAATACACAAAAATACGCAGTCCTGGGCCGTAATAACCCTTTATGGGAATGTTAGGGATGTGGATTAGGATATATTATTAGATAGATCCTATCCAAGCTTGTGTTAGCAAGCTTCCAATATCAGCAGAGTGACATTCCCCTTTTGTGCGCAGCAAAGCATGTGCGTTAGATTCGCTAGAATCTCTATAACAATATTACACTTTATAGTTCAATATTACACTTCCTGGCAAAGGTCCCCTTTGTCCCTCTTAAAAGAAATACACAACACAGTGTTTATAAAATAAGATAGAGTTTACTTACAGTTTCATCCTGAGTTACAGCATAATCTCAGAAAGGCAGGCTTGCTTAGAAAAGTTACAAGTATATATATATCTAGAGACTACTTAGTAAAGTAAGACTCCATTTGGTCTCACTCTTGGCTGCAGGCCTAGAGTGAGAACCATGCTAACTGGAGATTCTCTGGAGATGTGTTCCCATCGAAGGAGGAAGTGGCTAAGAGAGAGAGAGTGATTGCAGGCTAGGGCTTTTGTCTAATCCAACTCATTTGCATGTCTGAGGGAACAGGAACTGACCTGTAGTCAGGTGTCCCTCCAGGTGAGTTCCTGTTAGTGGACACTCTAGGAACTGTTGTGACTTGTCTGCCCCAGTGTTCCATCCCACAAGAATGCCATCAGCAAACATGGGATTGGGAATCTTGGGTTTCTTTCTGCTCATATAGCTCTGCCCAATACTCTCCCTGCTCTGCATACTTTGGCAATGCAACTTCACACGTTTTCTACCGATAGAATTCCTATAGGACATATGGTTTCTCTGAGTATTTATACAAGTTAGTGCTTAATTGCTTTTTAATGGTTTGGAAAAAAATGTTTGTAACTGTTTCTCTTTTATCTGTAAGCCACTTTGAGTCCCTGTCTGGGGAAAAGGTTGGATTAAGTAAGTAAGTAAGTAGGTAGTAAATAGTCCTCATTCACACGTAGGAAATCACAGCCAATTTGCTCCTCGCCATTCATTCTGCTGCAGTACTCCACTGAGCTAAGTTATGGTTTGGCTTAGCATGCAATCCAGACAAAGCACCAGTTGTAAACCATAGGGCAAAGTTTGTCTGGAGACAGCGAAACCCTGAGCTTGGGCTTGGACAACACATTAAGCTCAGAGCCATGCTTTAGCTTAACATTACACATGAGCTTATTAACAGTGTGATAAAATGATGAATTAGTGCAAATTTTGATGTTAATTACTCATTGCATACATATTTTCTCAGTATATTTACTATATATGCATGCAGTAAATATTTGATATATTATTATTATTATTATTATTATTATTATTATTATTATTATTAATTGGCCAAATACCAACATACTTGGAATTTTGCTTCAGCTACATTGCAATGTAAATGTACCTTATACAAACATCAACTATCTCAACTTCAATTCCATTGATATTTCTTTTGAGACATGGCATTTGATTTCAGAATTAGTTATTTGACAGTGAACATTTGACAATATTTTATAGTCAGCATGTAATGTTTAATTTAATTTAATTTAATTTAATTTAATTTGATTCAATTACTGGTATGCAATGGTATTTAACATTTAACAGATATGGCATAAAAGTAATAGTATTTAGTATGTAGTGCTGCTTTAGAGTCAACAGCTTATAACAGGCATCCCCAAACTGCAGCCCTCCAGCTGTTTTGGCCTACAACTCCCATGATCCCTAGCTAACAGGACCAGTGGTCAGGGAAGATGGGAATTGTTGTCTAAAACATCTGGAGGGCCGAAGTTTTGGGATGCCTGGCTTATAATATTCACATCTAATAATAAAATGTCAAGAGAATCATAATATTATCCATTTCTTTTTGTTAGTTGCTTTTCATTATAAAATAATTCTAAAGCAGATACTATATCAATCAAACACAACGAAGCCATACAACCAGTAAACAATAGAGCACAGTTAAAAGGGGAGAGCACAAACACAGTCAAACAACTATTTATAAAGTGCAGGAATACAGATATAGCCCAAAGTCTGGGTTAATAAATAGGGCTTCAGTTGGCTTAAAAGACTTGGCACCAAACAGCTGCAAAGTCCAATGTAATTGAATTTTGTTATAAAATATAATATATTATGATGAGCCAATGGGAAAGGCTGTGGAAAAGAGATATCAAATTTACAGCATGCTATAATTTAAGAGAGAATGTAATGAAAATGCAATACAGATGGTACCTGACTGGCAAAAATGTATAAAAAATTTAGTGATGTCTGTTGGAGATGCAACAACGGGGCAAGAACCTTTCTACACATGTGGTGGGAGTGCAAAGAGATAGTGGGATTCTGGAAAATATCTATAATGAATTGAAAAAATATGTTTAGATTTCCATTTGGAAAAAAACCAGAATCCTTTCTCCTAGGTATCCTGTCAGAGGAAATAAAAAGAACGGTCAGACCAATATTTATGTATGTGACTACTGCGGCAAGGTTATTGATTGCCAAAAATTGGAAAAGCAGCAGCATCCCAACTAAAACAGACTGGCTATCTGAAAATGATGGAATACTTCCATGTTGCCAAACTAACAGGGAGGATAAGAGGAGATATGGTACAAAAAGTGAATAAGGAGTGGGCTATCTTTAAGGAATACATCAAAATATATGTGGAAAAAGTAGAATTTCTGACAGATATTGAGTGAATCCAGAAAATGATTAGAGTGAAAGGAGAGTAAAGTCAAGATAGAAGAAGAGATTAAAGAAATAATGAAATGCGTTTAAGCTAGTTGGAAAAATAAAGTAGCGTAACAAGAATGGCTGGAAGTCAAGTCACTTGGTGGGTGTCCATGTGGGGTAGGTGTGTAGGTATGTTGATATGTTGATATGTTTTATGTTATGAAAATAAGGTACTGTGTTGTGTACCTCGGTTTATGAACACCTCAGTTTACAAATTTTCGGTTTACGAACGCCGCGGACCCATCTGGAACAGATTAATTCACTTTCCATTACTTTCAATGGGAAAGTTCGCTTCAGTTTATGAACGCTTCAGTTTATGAACAGACTTCCAGAACAAATTGTGTTCATAAACCAAGGTACCACTGTATGTGTATTGTGTAAATGTAAATGTGTGTGTTTTATATGTAAATAAATAAATAAGAATTTTGTTATAAAATTCACATTAAGGATTTGAGGATTTGAATCGGACATTTTGTTTCCACCATTTGAATTTGACATCTTGCATTCATGTTTTTAATATTCCTAATAGGAATCAGAGTTCTAGAAACAGCCCTGAGAGTATATTTGTTTGTGACCCACCTTGTACTAGGGTCCATGACACAACAGGGTCTTCCAGGCACTGCCCACTGCCTTGCAGCCTGTCATGTGGGCTGCTGATTCTATAATAACAATACAGTGGTACCTCTATTTACGAATTTAATGTGTTCCGAACGCACATTCGTAAGTCGAAAAAATTTGTAAGTCGAATCCCATAGGAATGCATTGGGAGAAAAAATTCGTAAGTTGAAGCAACCCTATCTAAAAATCGTAAGTAGAAAAAATCCTATCTAAACTGCATCCAAGATGGCGGACGGAGCTCCATTCGTAAGTAGAAACATTCGTAAGTAGAGTTATTCGTAAGTAGAGGTACCACTGTAATTTATTATTTATACCCTGCCCATCTGGCTGGGCAAGTGAGAAAGAGAAGTGTGGACCTACGAAACCAATCCTGGTCCCACTCCTTCTTCACCAAATGGTGGTGGTGGCGGCACTCTTAACAATATGCTGCAGGATGGCGACATGGTTGCCACAGTGCAAGTGAAAGTGCTCTCTCCAAATCCCTCCCCCCCCATCCCTACTCCACAGCACTTCTCTGAGGTCGGTGTGTGGATGAGAACTGGGGCTATGCTCAGCTCCTGTCCCTGCAGCCACAACCATCAAAAGCAGTTTTTCTAATTGCAACATGCTTGCCTCAGGGTGCAAAGACAACCTTAAAAAGCTCAGCAGAGAGCAGAAAGAAAGCAAAAAAATGTTCAGTTACCTCTACGTTTATAACATCCACCTTAACGTTTGGAGGTATGGCGAGCTCTGGTTGAAAGTGGCCAGCGATGGCCACCAGAAGATGCAACGTGGACAGCAAGTCCTTCCTGAAGATGGCTAAAATAAGAGCATGAAGTGCAAACCAATTAATACCTTGGTTTACGAATTTTCGGTTTACGAACGCCGCGGACCCATCTGGAACGGATTAATTCACTTTCCATTACATCCAGTGGGGCCTCGCTAGACGAATTTAATTCGTTCCACAGGTCTTTTCTTATAACGAAAAAATTCGTCTAGCGAATCCCATAGGAATGCATTGAAATTTTTTTTGAATTTTTTTTTTGCCCATAGGAACGCATTAATTGAATTTCAATGCATTCCTATGGGAAACCGCGATTCGCTAGACGAAAACGAATTCGTCTAGCAAGGCAACCTCCGCTAGAAAAAACCTTTCGTTAAGCGAAAATTTCGTTAAGCAGGGCATTCGTTAAGCGAGGCACCACTGTACTTTCAATGGGGAAGTTCGCTTCAGTTTATGAACGCTTCAGTTTATGAACAGACTTCTGGAACCAATTGTGTTCATAACCCGAGGTACCGCTGTATTTGGAAATACTGTATAAATAAACTGTATCCGGAAATGGTTTAAATTAAGGTTACCAGACGCCCCTTGGATTTACAAATCAGTCCCCATACAAAATCCACTGAAGTTGAAGAGTGTCCCCGATTCATTGAAAAAAATCTGGTAACCTTAGTTTAAATGCTAGCAGGTTTCGGTACAATGGTACTCTTTTGAAAGCTGTGGGGAGATGCAGCTCCTGCTGGCGCCAGGGTGGGAGTGAGGACGGGGCTTTATAGCCCAGTGGGCCAAGATGTCCTAAACAAATGCACCCTTAGGCTGGCCCTGAGTCTCTATTCCTCAGAATCCCTCGTCAATGGAACTCTTGTTGTTTTAGCTAGCAAAATGGTCATCCTTATGACAGAAGTGTGTGTCTGGAGACCCTTGAGGGAGTATAAAATGCACCCTTTATCAGCAAGCGCCAGGCTACGGAGAGGCAGAGATGGGAAGTCATTTTCCACCCACACTCCATCTTGTCTCCAAGTGCAGCAGTAATTTTCCTCCACAGGAATTAATGCTCACCACTCATTTATGTATCTGGGAGGAAATATCTGCTGCAGGGCTAAACTTGCATTTAGCACCTGGGGACTCCAGCAATTAAGAACCAATGCTGTTTTTATCTCTATAGTCCAGTGATGGTGAACCTATGACACGCGTGTCAGCACTGACACGCATAGCCAATTTCGGTGACACACGGTTGCATGCCGAGACCTCACTTCCGGCCGGCGGCGGAATGCTGCAGGCGACGCATCTCTGGGGGCCTTGTGGACTTCCGGCGAGGCAAGATGGTGGTTGGCACAGAGCCGTGGAGCTCCTGAAAGTGACCAGCGCTGCAGGAGCTGCTGGACGGGCTCCTGAGCCACAGAAACCGCCACCGCCCAGACACTGGGGGCCACCAGTGCATCAACTGGGGAGCTGCCGGACCCCACCCCCATCCCACGAACCTGACGGACAGCCTCGAGGCACTCCGGAGGCCGGAGGAGGAAAAAGGAAGCCCCGGCACAGGCCCAACCCGAGCCCACCTCCCCAGCGGCAGACCCACTAGAGGAAGGCCTGAGCCCAGACTGGGAAAGACCTCTGGGTTTTGCCTTATTTTTTTTCCCTTTAAATTTTTTTTAAAAAAGAAAATATTTTTTTAAAAAAACTTTAATAATTTTTTTCCTCCCCTTTTTCCTTTTTTTAAAGGGGAACAAGTATACATTTTTGTTATTTAAACTATCAATATCACAAAATTTTGGTTTTTTCCTCGAAGTGACACACCACCCAAGTTACGCTCATTTTTTTGGCGAATTTTGACACACCAGGCTCAAAAGGTTGCCCATCACTGGTATAGTCCATACCTGGGTGGTTTGTTTCTTGGGAGACTAGGGTGCTGGTGACTGGTTTTTATATAAAATATTACTTTCATGCTGACATATTTTTGTGGGTGGATTTGTGTTTCTACTGCAAATGTTATAAGAGACCTAGTTTGTCAGGAGTTACAACTTTTGTCTGGGGTATTTGGTTTTTTTTACTTCCAGTCTAGAGGATCTTCTTCCTTTATACCACTAGATTTCCAAGATAAGAAAAAGGAAGGAGATACATTATTATTCAGTATCCGGTTTGTGTTTTGCATTTGTACATACAGTCTACACTCCATTTCAGTTTGCTTTCTTCTAGCTGTAAACACTGGTTCACAGACTTCAGGATAATGTCGAGTTTGAGCCTTTGCTTCTTCTCTGTCAATGCAATTTTCTCTACTTCCAGACTGAGGGATCCAAGTTTCTCTAGGAGTTGAAAAGGAGACAAGAAAGAAAGATGGAGAATATAGTCTGACTTCTGATTCAGCAATTTATTGCAGGGTATTACAATTCCTCCAAGAAGCCCTGGCACAAAAGTGTCTTATTTTAATTCACACACAACACCTACCTCCAGCATTGTATACTGAATTTTAACTGGTCTGAGCCTCTTCCAGAGCCATTTTGTGCCTGAAAAGCTGTAGAAAAGCCTAACAGCTAATAGCTGTGTGTCCTTCGTTCACTTAGGCTTAGGGCATTCAGGGCAACCATTGAAATGAAAGTGAAAGGTCATTGACAAAAGATCCCCTTGTGTATCTTATAGAACACTCAGGGGTCTGGATTGTAAATACTGTTCGATTTCTATGATTCCACATTTATCCAAATACTTATTTTTAGATGCATTTTTGCCAAATCTACACAATTTTTTCAAGCAATTTATCCAACAATGCATTTTGCAAGTTATTTTCACTAATACAGTAGTGCCTCGCTTAACGAATGCCCTGCTTAACGAAATTTCCGCTTAACGAAAGGATTTTTCGAGCGGAGCTTGCCTCGCTAGACGAATGCCTTTTACGAAAAATTCGTCTAGCGAATTGCGGTTTCCCATAGGAATGCATTGAAATTCAATTAATGCGTTCCTATGGGCAAAAATAAATAAATCGCTAGGCGAATTTTTCGCTATAAGAAAAGACCCATGGAACGAATTAATTTTGTCTAGCGAGGCACCACTGTATATGTATGCACACATTTGTATACTGTACTGCATAATTTGGAGCAGTTTGAATGTTGAAAGATAGCTGTTGTTTGGTTCAAGAAGTGCAAATTAGCCACATTTCTCCCCTACCCTAACTCTAAACACACACAAAGAAAAGGTAACAGCAAATAAAGGACTCGTGGCAGGAACCACGAAGCCGTATGAATTACCAGTCACTGAAGCCTAGTGCTTACGGTATGTTTTATCCTTTTCGAGGGTTAGTCTTTGTCTCTGCTTTTCCCCTTCTGCATAAAATCCTGCCATTGGCAAGGCCTTCCTCTCTTAATTCTATATCAGGCATCCCCAAACTGCGGCCCTCCAGATGTTTTGGCCTACAACTCCCATTATCCCTAGCTAACAGGACCAGTGGTTGGGGAAGATGGGAATTGTAGTCCAAAAAATCTGGAGGGCCAAAGTTTGGGGATGCTTGTTCTATATTCTTCAAAATTATTTTCTTTTGCTGCTCCCTTCCTGTCAGGCTCCCACAATATCTCCTCATGATGCTCACACAAGAACATCATGCTACCATTATGCGTGCATGCATGCTATTTCAATGAAATCTTCCTGCATAGGGTGATCTTGATTCTGTGCAAGTGTTTCAATGATGCAATTTGTTCCTGCCACAACTTAGTGTAAGAAAGCAAATACATAGAAAATTTCAAGAAGGCCAATACATCGAAAACTAAATTTTCAGAGGGTGTGTGGGAGGAGAAAAATGTC
Source organism: Zootoca vivipara (assembly GCF_965207765.1). Lineage (NCBI taxonomy): Eukaryota > Metazoa > Chordata > Lepidosauria > Squamata > Lacertidae > Zootoca > Zootoca vivipara. The sequence continues at coordinate 767,452 of NC_142588.1, read as the reverse complement.
ATTCTGGCTTCAGAATATTTCAGTTATCTAGTCAGGGCCGTTTTAAGCTTATCTGGCACCGTGGTGCAAGGATCCCTCTGGCGCCCCCAACCCCCACCCCACGCCGTGCATTGCTCCCTTGAACACCAAGATGGGTCGTGGTAGGGGGTGGCCGGCATCTCCCCACTGCGGCGGCTCCCCAAATACCCTCCCTCCTTCCCCGTTTCAGCCGCCTCTCTGGCACGCTTACCCGTCCTTGCTACGCCCGGCGCCGGCTTGGAGACATGGCCGGCCATCTTGGAGCAAGAGGCGGGAGGACAGGTGCCCATAGAGCAGGTGCCCAGGAGCTGGCGGGGAGCACAGCGGCCCGGGTGCGAGGCGCAGCAGGAAGACCCCCTTGCCAGAGCGGCCACTGCCGGGTGCCAGAGCCAGCCGGTCGGCCAGAGCCAACTGGCCCCCTGCACCTGGCGTGACAAGCAGCAGCCGCTTGGCGGGGTCACCATCGAGGAAAGCACGCCGAAGCGGCCGCGCTTCAGGGCTCCCCGCGCAGCACTCCCCGCGCTCGGGCTCTACGCGCAGGCTGCTCACCATACGTGCCCCCAGCAACCGAGCCCGGGGATCTGTCTCAGGGGGTGCTCTCGAAGTCTGCCTCGGGCTCCTCGCCCCCCATGCTAGCCACCGGCACTTCCTCAGGCCACTGTTTGCGGGGCAGAGCCGCTGTTGCTTTGGGGCACTTACCCACCCACACTACGCCCGGCACCGGCTTGGAGAGAGCAACGGCTGAGGGGATCCCCGCGGCCGGCGGAGAGGAGGCGGAGGATGAGGAGGAGCCATAGGGTTTAGTGGCTCGTTGCACTCCGCCAATACTGGGGCGCCTCTCAAAGGCCCGGCACCCTGGCGCAACGCACCACTAGCCCCTATGGGAAGGACGCCTCTGTATCTGGTTGATCTGCATGTAAGCTAAGAAAAAGAACTGGTAATAAATATTAATTATAGGAAGTCACTCTGTAGTGGGATTTATTCCACAATACAGGTACTTCCAAATACCCACATTTAAAACAAAAAAGGCTTACCTATGAGATGGTGAAGTACTAATCCATCATACATGTCTTGTTCAAGGCTTTTCACCAGAATGTGTTCATGCTTCAGAGTTGTGTTAATCCAATCCATAAAGAACTGTGGGGGGAAATGTTGACTTAAATAACAGCATTTGGGTATTTTCTCACTTCTTCTTTTTTAAAAAAAAGATAGAAATCAGATTTACTTCAACAATCTGTGCCAAAGTATCCTAATTCTGTAATTGGTGGTTACTGTAATGTAAAAGTAAAATGGACATAGCTGCCAAGTCTCCCGTTTTCCCTGGGAAATCCCCGTTTTTCCAGCTGTTCCTAGCTGAAAAAACAGGGTGTTTTTTTTGTTTTTTCCCGGTTTATTCTGGCGCGGTGGCCATTTTGGAACTGGGCGGAGCATACTCAGAAGCAACTTTTGATGCTGCTCTGCCCAGTTCCAAAATGGCTGCAGTGCGACTTCTGGCGCGGCAGCCATTTTGGAACTGGGCAAAGCAGCATCAAAAGTCACTTCTTTTTCTTTTTTTTAAACATACTTTTTATTAATTTTACAAAATACAAAAAAAAAAAACGGTACATACATAAACACCTTTTCCACCTCCTTCCTACCCACCCACATGGGTCCTCCCCTGCCACAGAAGTATTAAAAAAAAAAAAGTCACTTCTGAGCATGCTCCGCCCAGTTCCAAAATGGCGGCAGCGCTACTTCCGGTCTGCTATTTCCGGCCCGGTCCCTTATTTCTCTGACAGCAACTTGGCAGGTATGAAAATGGAAGAGCCCTAAATTTAGCATATATGTGTGTTTCTAATTAAATTTCATGCACAGAGCACTTGACAAGAGTTTTTGTACACTGCTTATGAATTATGAATATTAAGCAGCATATACGGTAAGTATCTGAAGTGAAGAAATAAAATACATATTTTAACATTTTAATTCATTCCAGTATATATTTTTAACAAAAAAAGTTCATAAAATCATAGAGTTGGAAGGCACCACAAGAGTCATCTAGTCCAACCCCCTGCAATGAAGGAATCTTTTGGTCCAACATGGGGCTCAAACCCACGACCCTGGCATTAAGAGTCTCATGTTGTACCAAGTGAGCTGGCATATTATCCCTGAATTGCTGAACCGTCGCACCAGCATCTTGCAGAGAGCAAGGCCTAGTCTAGTCCATACTTAGCCAGAAAAACCAGTGGCAGAGAATGAAGCTCACATTGTTGAATGCTCCTCTAAACGAGGTGTGGGATTATAATAAAACAATATATCCTCTCTCAGAGAGACGAGGAGTCTCTGCATGCTGAAAATGGACACGTCAGTAAAAGGGCTAAGCTAGCATCTTCTTTAGTTTTGGAGGTGGAGATATTTTCTGTATGTGGGAGAACTAAGCTACCGGCAGTCTGAAGTAGTAATAAGCAGTTTCCTCTCAGCTGGCTTTGACACCCAAGGGGGTGGGGGGTGTCTCAAGCTCTTCTGCAGAATACTTTAATAATCCTCGAGTGTTTTCATGAAAGCTTAAAAAATGGTTGAAACAGCTCTGGGCTGCCAGTCCTCTCTTCCAGAAAGAAAGAAAGAAAGAAAGAAAGAAAGAAAGAAAGAAAGAAAGAAAGAAAGAAAGAAAGAAAGAAAGAACCCTTATTTTTAAGAAAGCAAAGATGGTTACATGCAAAGATGAGGCTTGCAAGCGACAGGGGTGTCATTTCCTGTCAGGGAATTTGGGATCTGTCGTGTCTCCTGCCTCCTAAATCAAATAAATAAATACAGCTCCCAGGACCATCCCAAGACATTTTGGTCCTTGAGATGTACTACAAAATGATGCCCCCCCATCCCCACCAAGGAAGAAGGGGTGAGTGAACATCTGCATCAAGAACAAGGGGGACAATAAAGATCTACATTGGGATCTGTTGCCCCTGTGGATTCTGCTGCCTGAGACGGTCGCCTCACCTTGTTTAATGTGTGGGTCGGCCCTGACAGGTCCCATGGTTCCCAAGCATCATTTTCTGCCCAGGAGCCCATAGTTTTCCTAGCAAGTGATTCTTCCCACCTGCCCTCCACATTTGCTTGGGGAATGAGAGAGAGATGGTCTATTCATCTAGGAAAGTATTTCTATACTGTTCTCTCATAAAATATCAGAGTGGCATACAGCAATATGAAAACTTTATGAACCATTGAAAGTGGTACAGAACAATCATTGGCTCCCAGTACGTTTCCGAGCACAATTCAAAGTGTTGGTGCTGACCTTTAAAGCCCTAAACGGCCTCGGTCCAGTATACCTGAAGGAGCGTCTCCACCCCCATCGTTCTGCCCGGACACTGAGGTCCAGCGCCGAGGGTCTTCTGGCGGTTCCCTCGCTACGAGAAGCCAAGTTACAGGGAACCAGGCAGAGGGCCTTCTCGGTAGTGGCACCCACCCTGTGGAATGCCCTCCCACCAGAGGTCAAAGAGAACAACAACTACCAGACCTTTAGAAGGCATCTCAAGGCAGCCCTGTTTAGGGAAGCTTTTAATGTTTGATTTCTGTATTTTAATGTTTTGTTGGAAGCCGCCCAGAGTGGCTGGGGGAACCCGGCCAGATGGGTGGGGTATAAATAATAATAATAATATATTATTATTATTATTATTATTATTATTATTATTATTATCATCATCATCATCATCATCATTAAAATGACCAGCTAAGGCTATTCATGAACATTTTTAACAACCCCATAGGTCTGTCTTGAAGAGTTCTGTGAAGGAAATGGGGCTCTCCAACAACTCTCGGCACCCTTAGCAAACCTCCTTTCCCAGGCTTCCTTGGGGGAAGCCATGGCTGTTTAAAATGTATAGGGCCGATGGAGCCCTATTGCCAACCCCAGCCCCCAAATGAGTTCAGTTAAGAAGGCCTAGCCTGCCCAACAAAATATTCCTCAAGCATACTGTTTGTCAACTTGGAATTTTATCTTTGAAAATGCAGTTGTTAAAAAACCATAAGCTAAATAAAATAAGGAGAAAGTGCATTACTGTTTGTAGAGCTTCTAGTTTAGGGTCATTTCGAGAAGCTGGCTTAATGTATTTCCTCTTTTCTCCTGAAAGAGATATAAACAAACAGCAGTTACAATTATACAGGCTAACTCACCCAGGCCCTGAAAACAACCGTCGCCATTTCATCACCAAATTGCCAATTCAAGCAAAAAAAGTCTAATCATTTGGACTTGTGAAGGAATCCCAGCACAGCAGAAGGCAAATTGTTAATATCACAAATTTGAAATTATAATTAAGGGAATAGTGATGTATGGAAGTGAGAGCTGGACTATAAAGAAGGCTGATCGCCGAAGAATTGATGCTTTTGAATTATGGTGCTGGAGGAGACTCTTGAGAGTCCCATGGACTGCAAGAAGATCAAACTTAAGCATTCTGAAGGAAATCAGCCCTGAGTGCTCACTGGAAGGACAGATCCTGAAGCTGAGGCTCCAATACTTTGGCCACCTCATGAGAAGAGAAGACTCCCTGGAAAAGACCCTGATGTTGGGAACGATGGAGGGCACTAGGAGAAGGGGACGACAGAGGACGAGATGGTTGGACAGTGTTCTCGAAGCTACGAACATGAGTTTGACCAAAATGCGGGAGGCAGTGGAAGACAGGAGTGCCTGGCGTGCTCTGGTCCATGGGGTCATGAAGAGTCGGACACGACTAAACGACTAAACAACAAATTAAGGGAATACAAAGTGACATAATCTTTTTTGAAGGGTGATAAAGGAGGCACTTCCTAAAATAATTCGTTAAAGGAAAGAACATAATAAAAATGATGCCACATTTGTTTGACTTAACGCTGTGATAAATTAACCTAACTGAGAATCTATCAATTACATTTGCATTTCCTAAACTGGAAATGGCAAGTGGTGGTGGAGACACAAACCTATCCTACAACAGACTGGATTAAGTCTAGAAATAATATTGAAGTAATGAATCTCTTTTGTACATTTGGTCACACTTTCTATGGCGCCTCTTAACAACATACCTTGCACAATGTCCTCCTCTTCTGAGAATGGATTGACTTGAAACTCTGGGAAAGCTTTGAGGAAGCTTGGCTCCATTGCTTTGTTTTCCTTCCCCTTGCAAACAGGAAGTCTGGGCTTACTTCCCCTAGAAACCATGGCAGAAAGATACAGGTGAGCAAGCCGTTCCCAGGTGAGAGCATCCACCTTGGAGCAGTTTGGTCATAGGCTCTACTTCCACAGGTACAGAAAAGAGCAATTCTAAAGCGGTGGCAATAATATCTATGTAACTGAAGCAAATGGGTTGATGGGACCTTACTTTGATGACATAAGACTCCAGACCCCAAGGTGTCTTTCGAAACATTTAGCTCCAGTAAAATGGGGCTCTACTGGGAATAACCGTTGACTATTCAGGGATTCAAATCAGCAGGGGGGAGGGGGGCAGCACTGCAAAATTGATGAAAGGCTTTCACACCAGGCTCACAAACCAAAACAAGCATAAATCCTGGCGAAAGCAAAGACTTTAAAAATGGACTTGACAATAAGAAAATAATTGGGAGGAACGAGGAAATTGACCATCTGGTATAAATTAAACCCTGAAATGCCTGATGAAAGCTAATATAAATAGGACAGGGAGATGTGGGAGGGGGAGACATGAAATCTACTTTTCTCTCTCTTTTTTTACAATAATGCTGCAACCCACACGACGACTTTCTCTTAACCTTTTGATATTAATACCAGCCACCTTTTGGAACCTCCAGTTTTGATTTAACTCAATATAAAAATGCTCATAAAAAGAAGTCCTAAGAGGAAATATAGAGAATGAGCTGCTGTCTAAACTCTGAATCCAGAGCTCAAGGCTCCCAGTTCAGAGCTCAGCGAACACAAAGAAATCTAGGACGCCTTCTTTCAACACTGCAGCTGGATGGGAAGGTGCTGGCATATCAGTAGCAGAGATGGATGGAGCGGTCAGCTTCCCTTGGTTTCCCATTTTTAGAAACTCTAGTTTGGACATTTCCTCATCAGTTTGCAAACATCCTTTTTAAAAGGATCTGAAGAAGTGTGCATGCACACGAAAGCTCATCCTATATAATAATGTCCATGTTGTCCCTGCGTCCAAGCTGTCCCGTGTGTCCCTGGGGTACTGCGCATGTCCCCCAGAGACACAGGGATTGGACGGAGGGACAACCAGGGACACAGGGATTGGACCCGTGCTCTCGGGACACAGGAAACAGCCAACTGCCGCTCCGCCAACCGCCGCTCCGAAGCCCAGTCTCATGCTGGAGGTGCGCGGTGAGGCGGCGGGGGAGAGAAGCGCTCCCCCCCCCCCGGCAGCCTTGCCGCACACCTCCGGCATGGGACGGCGCTTCCTCGGGGAACCCGAGGAAGCCGAAGCGGCAGCGGGCGCGGAGGGAGGCCCGCTTTGGCTTGGCAGCGGCGGGAAGAAGGGGAGGAATTCCTCCCCTTTTCCCCGCCGCCGCCAAGCCAGTCCCGGAGCCGAATTGCGGCGCGGCGGGGTTTTTCGCCGTTTGCCTCCCCCTCGAGGGAAGGCAAACGGCGAAAAGCCCCCGCTGCGGACTGGCTTGGCGGTGGCGGGAACATCCCGCCACCGCCAAGCCAGTCCCGGAGCCGAATTGCGGCGCGGCGGGGTTTTTCGCTGTTTGCCTCCCCCAGGGGAAGGCAAACGGCGAAAAGCCCCCGCTGCGGACTGGCTTGGCGGTGGCGGGAACATCCCGCCACCGCCAAGCCAGTCCCGGAGCCGAATTGCGGCGCGGCGGGGTTTTTCGCTGTTTGCCTCCCCCAGGGGAAGGCAAACGGCGAAAAACCCCCACTGCGGACTGGCTTGGCGGTGGCGGGAACATCCCGCCACCGCCAAGCCAGTCCCGGAGCCGAATTGCGGCGCGGCGAGGTTTTTCGCCGTTTGCCTCCCCCAGGGGAAGGCAAACGGCGAAAAGCCCCCGCTGCGGACTGGCTTGGCGGTGGCGGGAAGACCCGCCACCGCCAAGCCAGTCCCGGAGCCGAATTGCGGCGCGGCGGGGTTTTTCGCCGTTTGCCTCCCCCTCAGGGGAAGGCAAACGGCGAAAAGCCCCCGCTGCGAACTGGCTTGGTGGTGGCGGGAAGACCCGCCACCGCCAAGCCAGTCCCGGCAGGCCGCTTCCTCTAGCGCCCGTTTTTAAACGGGCTAAAATCCACTAGTACCAAAATAAAAACTTAGTTGGTCTTTAAGGTGCTGCTGGAAGGAATTATTTTTTATCCTTTTTTAAAAAATGCAAGTAATTTTCTCTAATATTTTCATAGGCTATTTTTGCTAATGTGTGCATTTAGGCACACTTTCCCCTAATGCACACTTCTGTACATATTTTTTTTGTTGGAGAGTGGCAGCAAAAATTCAGAGAAGAGTGGATTTCAATGGCTAGTTCTGTTTTGGCTCATGCATTGTTTTGGGAAGTGCAAATTAGGTAGGTCTGCATTAACATGAGAACCAAACCCATCCCTGTCACTCACGAAAACCTAAATAGGAATGTGCAGAGCAGTTGCTGCCTTTCAACCACACAGTAATTGGCTTTTTGCAGACTGCCCAGATGTGTGATCTGAGCACAGGAAGCTCAGTTTGAGATGTTTCCTCTGTAAGGTTCTAAGTATTTCACACTTCCCCTAACCTAAGTAGTGGGAAGTTACAGGGCAGCATTTTTACAAGGCCATTCTTTTTTTTTTTAGATAAGTACTGAAGACTTACTGTGAACTTTGTAAGAACCACCCTTTAGAAATGCCCAGGCTGAGCAGGTGAAGAGAAAGCAATGCTTGCTTCTCAGCAATCTTCTGTAGCCAGTTCGAAAAACTTTCTCCCCCCTCCCACAGTCGGATACTTTACAAACTGTTCTTTTCAGCTGTGCTGGACCTGGCAGACAGGTGTGGCTTCATGACATTTTTAAACTACCCTGATGGTGGATCCTTAACAACTAGAGTAACAAGTTGAATTTTAAACAAGATGAATTTTAACAAGGAGAAATGTAAAGTACTACACTTGGGCAAAAAAAAAAAATGAAAGGCACAAATACAGGATGGGAGACACCTGGCTTGAGAGCAGTACATGTGAAAAGGACCTAGGAGTCTTGGTAGACCACAAACTTGACACGAGTCAACAGTGTGATGCAGCAGCTAAAAAAGCCGATGCAATTCTGGGCTGCATCAATAGGAGTATAGAATCTAGATCAAGGGAAGTAATAGTACCACTGTATTCTGCTCTGGTCAGACCTCACCTGGAGTACTGTGTCCAGTTCTGGGCACCACAGTTCAAGAAGGATACTGACAAGCTGGAACGTGTCCAGAGGAGGGCAACCAAAATGGTCAAAGGCCTGGAAACGATGCCTTACGAGGAACGGCTTAGGGAGCTGGGTATGTTTAGCCTGGAGAAGAGAAGGTTAAGGGGTGATATGATAACCATGTTCAAATATATTAAAGGATGCCATATGGAGGAGGGTGAAAGGTTGTTTTCTGCTGCTCCAGAGAAGCAGACACGGAGCAATGGATTCAAACTACAAGAAAGAAGATTCTACCTAAACATTAGGAAGAACTTCCTGACAGTAAGAGCTGTTTGACAGTGGAATTTGCTGCCAAGAAGTGTGGTGGAGTCTCCTTCTTTGGAGGTCTTTAAGCAGAGGCTTGACAGCCATATGTCAAGAATGCTTTGATGGTGTTTCCTGCTTGGCAGGGGGTTGGACTGGATGGCCCTTGTGGTCTCTTCCAACTCTATGATTCTATGAACAACTGGAGAGGCAGTGAAGTACAGTGGGTAGATTTAGACTGGAGACACCTGAGTTCAAATCACCATTCATTCTCTCTCAACCCAGCCTCACAGGGCTGTGAAGATAAAGTGGGAGAATCACACATATGCTACTCTGAGGATTCAAATTGGGAAATAAAACAAATAAAGAGATATCTATAGTTCATCATCAACAAAAAGGCTGTGTAAGAACCTAGAAAGAGAGAGCCGTCCCTTTGACACAAAACAAGAGCAGATGCCATCCATAACATCACTTCTTCTTTTTTGGGGGGGGGTGGAATTTGCAGAATATTTTCAGTCAGTCACATTTTGTATAGCCAATGGCATTTGCAGAATATGACACTCTGAGCTGCACTTTCATTACTGAAATCAGAAAACTGATGAATTCTATAGCAAAGGCTGTTTCCCGTAGTTCTAACTGTTATCATTTTCCCTAGTGTTCGGTAGGAGTTTCTGAGTTAGTGCTTTATTAACTACAAACCCCAGAGAAATAGATCAAAACCACTTACTTTTGCAGATTCCACTGAGGAATGTGGACTCCCTCTTTTCTTTTCTGCTAAGGAAAAAGCAAAGAGAGACAAAAGACTCAGAAATTGTCCCAAAGGGGGGGGGTGCTCCATGGACATTTTAGGGGGAAAATATTAAAAACTCCTCCAGTATCCAAATCATAGCAACTTTTTTCAGACATGATGCGTCAAAGGAGCAAACCAGCTGAAAGCAACTTCCTTGTTTTGTTCTGTCCCCAAAATAAATTTGCAGCAACATTCGACGGCAAGGAGGCTGCATTTATACAGGAACACAGGAAGAGACTCAAGGAAATCTTTTGAAGCACCAACCTAATTTCCAAAGCAAGATCTTTGGAGAGCTGTGTTGAGGCAGGCAATCTGTTTCGACCTCAGTGGATCAGTTTTGCTTTCAGAATGCTGCCTTTGTGTGTCGCGCAACCAGGGAGAGGAAGTTGGTGTACATCCTTCCTATATAGGTGACATTTCAAAAACAAAACCACCATTCCTCACACATTAGCGCAACCTAAGCAACTATCTGACTCAATCCCTGGAAACTGCTGTCTCTAGTTAGCTTTTGAGAACAATTGTGAGGCTGCTTCTTCTTTTTAGAATAAGTGCTTATAAGTACCAAGTACATATTCTGCAATAACTAAAAACACTTTCTGTAAATTCAGCCAGAGCTAATGTGAGATGAAACAAAGCTCTTCCTTTTTAAAAGAGTGCTACTGTCATTTTGCCAACACACCCCCATTTCAGAAGAAAGCAAAGGGCAGACTAGAATGGAATATATGAATGCAACAAACAGAAAACAACAGTGAACTGTCAACAATGTGTTGTTGCAGCAGGTGGGGGGGGGAGGAGAGGGGGGGCAGGAGATGCATAGACAAAAAGATACCATTTTCAGCTATGGGAATATTGGCGGATGAACATTCCTACTATTCAGAAACGTTATAATTGCTTCATGTGGCCCAAACAAAAAATTGAGTGGATCTGGATTAAACATGCACGTTACAATGGGGTCAATAATGCTGGTGTGTGCAATTGACATATTTAAAAAAGAATGTTTGGTCTCCTGTAGGCACAGCATTGTATCTAATGCTGTGTGAGCAAAATTCTGCTTGTGCAACAGGCTTTTCCCTTCTCCTTCTCTACCTAATAATAATAATAATAATAATAATAATATTGGGCAGCTTCCAACAGAAAAATAAAACACAATAATCTATTAAACATTAAAAGCCTCCCTGAACAGGGCTGCCTTCAGATGTCTTCTAAAAGTCTGGTAGTTGTTTTCCTCTTTGACATCTGTTGGGAGGGCGTTCCACAGGGCAGGCGCCACCACCGAGAAGGCCCTCTGCCTAGTTCCCTGCAACTTGGCTTCTCGCAATGAGGGAACCGCCAGAAGGCCCTCAGTGCTGGACCTCAGTGTCCGGGCAGAATGAGGGAGGTGGGGACGCTCCTTCAGGTATACTGGACCGAGGCCATTTAGGGCTTTAAGGGTCAGCACCAACACTTTGAATTGTGCTCGGAAACGTACTGGGAGCCAATGTAGATCTTTCAAGACCGGTGTTATGTGGTCTCGGTGGCCACTCCCAGTCACCAGTCTAGCTGCCGCATTCTGGATTAGTTGTAGTTTCCAAGTCACCTTCAAGGGTAGCCCCACGTAGAGTGCATTGCAGTAGTCCAAGCGGGAGATAACTAGAGCATGCACCACTCTTGCTAGACAGTCTACAGGCAGGTAGGGTCTCAGCCTGCGTACCAGATGGAGCTGATAGAAAGCTGCCCTGGACACAGAATTGACCTGCACCTCCATGGACAGCTGTGAGTCCTAAAATGACTCCCAGGCTGCGCACCTGGTCCTTCAGGGGCACAGTTACCCCATTCAGAACCAGGGAATCCTCCACACCTGCCCACCTCCTGTCCCCCACGAACAGTACTTCTGTCTTGTCAGGATTCAACCTCAATCTGTTAGCCACCATCCATCCTCCAACCGCCTCCAGGCACTCACACACACACACACCCAAAAAATCTGCTCCAGAGGGTAGAGGAGGGGCATGTTCTGCTGTGCCAGCAGTAATCTCCTTCCAGGGGCGCCAACTCCAGGGGCCCCCAGGGGCTCGTGCACCCAAAAAAGTTTTGCTGTGGGTGCCCAGCCTCCGCCCTCCTGCTGCCACGTGTCCTCAGCTGCCGCCTTACCTCTGGCACTCCAGCACCATGGGCGTGACTGAGCCAGGGCCTGCGCCTCCACCATGGGGCCTCTGTTGGGGTCTGATGCGGCCCCAGCGGCCCCAACAGAGGCCCTGCCGCCCAGGCCCCCACCTAGTTGATGCCGGAGTGCTCATGCGCCCCATGCTGCACCACCATGATGTCACATCGTGCCTCAATGTCATGACATTGCAGTGTGGCGAGCGTGAGCTGGGTGGGCACCCACAGTCTGGGGCCCCAGTCGGCACTTCTGTCTCCTGCGCAAGCAGAACAGCAATGTTAGATGCATCGAGGGTCTCCCACACTGAATGGTTGTGCTAGCATTGAATTTATATACCATTGAATTTATATACCGCCCTTAGCCGGGGCCCTAGGTCACCTGCCTCACCCCTTGGAAACTTACCTGGCTAGGGGGCAGCAGAGGAGGGCAAGCAAAGTGACTGCAGCATAGAATTACATTGGGATCCACAGGTAGCATAGAATAGATAGCAGGTGCAGCTGCTTCACTCTGGTCAGCGCTCTGGGACCTGCCTTCACCCCCCCCCCCATCACACCACCTGCTGACAGGGGACCAGGTGGTGAGAAATGATTTTGGTGTCCTTTGGAAAAGCACAGCAAGTTGTGCGCTTCTTAGGTTGTGGGTATCTTGTTCCTTGCCTGGGATAAGAACTTATGATAATTGGTTGTTATTTTGTATGTACTGCTTAAACACTAGGTTTAGGTTAGGGTGGGCTATTAGGTAAAGGTAAAGGTAAAGGGACCCCTGACCATTAGGTCCAGTCGTGACCGACTTTGGGGTTGCGCGCTCATCTCGCATTATTGGCCGAGGGAGCCGGCGTACAGTTTCCGGGTCATGTGGCCAGCATAACAAAGCCACTTCTAGTGAACCAGAGCAGCACACGGAAACGTCGTTTACCTTCCCGATGTTTATGTACTTGCACTTTGACGTGCTTTCAAACTGCTAGGTTGGCAGGAGCTGGGACCAAGCAACGGGAGCTCACCCCGTCACAGGGATTCGAACCGCCAACCTTCTGATCGGCAAGCCCTAGACTCTGTGGTTTAACCCACAGCGCCACCTGGGTCCCTATTTTATTATGTATTTTATTATGTATTATGTACATTTTATTATGTATATGTGCATTATTATGTTTGAAAGAATTCAATTTTTAAAAGTGAAAAAGAAGAAAGAAATTATACCACAACTGTTTCCACTGTACTTTCTGGTAGTGTCTCACTACATCTTGCTAGAGGTTGCCTTAAATATTTGGTGCAGGCTAAATTCACCACTGCAAATATTGAAATTGTATTTTTAACCATAATGTGACATCCCCTAATAATAATAATAATAATAATAATAATAATAATAATAATAATTTTATTTATACCGGGCTCAAGACCGGGCTCAGGGCGGCTAACAGCAAAAATATCAACACAAGTATAAAAGAAACAATTCAATTAAAATGCAGATTAATACAATATTAAAATTCATTTTTAAAATTAGAAATCTACAAGTAAGATAAAACCATTATAAGATAAAACCTTAGGGGAGGGTAACCCCGGAGTCAGACTGCATCAGTCCAAAGGCCAAGCGGAACAGCTTTGTCTTGCAGGCCCTACGAAAAGATGACAAATCCCGCAGGGCCCTAGTCTCCTGAGACAGAGCGTTCCACCAATACTGAAAAGGCCCTGGCCCTGGGAGAGGCCAATCTAGCCACCTTATGGCTCGGGATCTCCAGAGTATTATTGTTTGTGGACCTTAAGGTCCTCTGCGGGGCATACCAGGAGAGGCGGTCCCGTAGGTACGAGGGTCCTAAGCCGCATAAGGCTTTAAAGGTCAAAACCAACACCTTAAACCTGATCCTGTACTCCAGTGCTCCCCAACCTTTTTATCACCGCGGACCAGTCAACGTTTGATAATTTTACTGTGGCCCGCTGAGGGGGGGGGGCGTTTATTGTTTATATTTTATTTAGATTGTTTTGATTTAATAATTTTAATTTAATTGTATTTAATGATCCTTAGGCGGCCCGGTACCAATTGATCCACGGACCGCTACCGGTCCGTGGCCCGGGGGCTGAAGACCACTGCTGTACTCCACCGGGAGCCAGTGCAGCTGGTAAAGCACTGGATGAATGTGATCCTGCGGCTGGGACCCCGTAAGGCAGGCATGTCAAACCTGCGGCCCTCCAGATGTTTGGGACTACAATTCCCATTTTCCCCAACCACTGGTCCTGCTAGCTAGGGATCATGGGAGTTGTAGGCCAAAACATCTGGAGGGCCGCAGGTTTGACATGCCTGCCGTAAGGAGTCTCGTTGCGGCATTCTGCACCCGCTGGAGTTTCTGGGTCAGTTTCAAGGGCAGCCCTGCATAGAGCGAGTTACAATAATCAAGCCTAGAGGTGACCATCGCATGGATCACTGTGGCCAGGTCAGGTTGAGAAAGGCAGGGGACCAACTGCTTAATGCGGCGGAGATGGAAAAATGCCACCACGTATATTGAAGAAAAGGGACAAATATAAATTCATAACAACGGCACTGAGGAATAAGAAGATATTGTTTAAATGGGAATTCCCGGAAGGACTATCGTTCACCTATAAAGAAAGGAGACGCTACTTTAAATCAGTAGAAGATACGAAGAGCTTTTGGAGAAAATACTGGAAGAACTCGGTGGAGAAAAGCAACCGGAATAAGAACGACAATCGATATCCTCAAGTAGCAGATAAATAAAACTGAAAACCAGACTCTAGGAGGTGTTGAAACACCTCTCCGGTTCCAGACACCCTGTGCCATACCCAACTTTTTGGTGTGTTTGTTTTGTCTTTGTCTTGTTTTGTATGGTTCGGTCTGTTTTGTTTCGCCTGTCTTGTTTTGTTTTTTCCCCTTCTCCCTTTCTTTCCCCTTCTTTTTTTTTATTTTTATTTTTTTACCTAGTCTTTGTTTTGCCTTGTTTCCTTTTTTAGGTCAAGTTGTTTTGACTGACTCTCATTCTTGCTTGGCCTTTTACCCTTGTTTCTTGTTTATCGGTTGGTCTGTCTGTCTGTTTGTTTGTTTATTTGTGGCTTTCTGATCTGCCCTTTGAAATCTGCAGGGGGTACCCGAAGTTGAAGAACACTACGCTAGAATTAGATTTTATTAACATAATAAAGGTACTGTACAATGATGAAGTGTATATCGTGGAATGTGAACGGGATGAATGGGAAATTTAAAAGAAACAAAATAGAACATCTGCTGAAGAAGAAAAAGTGGGATATTGTGTGTTTGCAAGAAACGCATATATGTAAAAACCATGTAAGAGTATTACAAAATAATAGACTGGGGATAGAATTTGTGGCAGCGGGCAGGGAAAAAAAGAGAGGGGTGGTATTATATATCAACCCAACCCTAAGACTGCGGATGCTATTTAATGATGAAGAAGGTAGAATAATAGGAGTAGAAATTTGTACAAAGATGGGAAATGTGGTTGTAATAGGGATCTATGCCCCAAATAATAGAAAAGATGAATTCTATAAAAATCTTGAAGAAATGATGTGGGACTACATGGGGGAGAACATGATATTGATGGGAGACATGAACGGGGTAACCTCCATGGATTTAGATAAAACGCCAAAAGATAGAAATAATAATTCGGGCAGGTTGCCTCTTTCCTTTTTTCAACTTGTCGAAGATTTCGAACTATATGACACCTGGAGAACCAAAAATCCTACGGCAATAGATATTACACATTATTCTGATGCAAAGAAATCTGGGGGAAGAATAGACTCAATATGGATAACAAAAAAATTAATGTTAAATCTAGAAAAAGCAGATACAAAATAGATCTATTTCAGACCACAATCCGGTATCAATTCAACTGGATTTCGGACGAAAGACAAGAGGAAGGTGGAGATTAAATGACGAGATTTGGAGGGATGAGCAGAGGGTAATGAAAGCAAAAGAAATATTAAAAGAATTTTTTGAAATAAATGAAAAACAGGATACAGATAAGAAGATAATCTGGGAGGCAAGTAAAGCCTATATGAGAGGTTTTAGTATTCAACAAATGAAAAGGGTAAAAAAAGAGAAAGAGAAAAATATAATGGAAATGAACAAACAAATAAGAGAGAAAGAAAAAGACTTAATAAAAGACCCTGGGAATGATGAATTAAGACAACATATCAAGAGATTGCAAAACCACCTCACAGAAATAATAAGTAAAGAAGTCCAAAATAAAATATTGTGGACAAAACAAAGGTATTTCGAACAGGCCAACAAGCCTGGGAGAATGCTTGCGTGGCTAGTTAAAGAAAAAGAAAAGGATAAGATAATTAACAAAATAGAGGTTGAAGACAAAGAAATAACGGATTCACAACAAATTAAGGAAAGTTTTATAAACTACTATAAGAGGCTTTACAAAGAGGAAGGAAAAGATGAGACAGAAACCCAGAACTATCTGACCCAAAATAAATTACCAGAAATAAATGCAGTGGAATATCAATATTTAAATGCAGAAATACAAGAGGAGGAAATTAAACAAATTA
This sequence comes from Zootoca vivipara, assembly GCF_965207765.1. Classification (NCBI taxonomy): domain Eukaryota; kingdom Metazoa; phylum Chordata; class Lepidosauria; order Squamata; family Lacertidae; genus Zootoca; species Zootoca vivipara. The sequence goes on along the minus strand of NC_142588.1, from coordinate 751,425 downwards.
TAAAGAAAATGGTAGAAGGAAAGTCGCCGGGACCCGACGGGATTTCGGTAAAATACTACAAGGTACTAGAAGACCTGGTAATCCCGAGATTAAAAGAAATAATGAACGAAATCTTAGAAAAAGGTACAATACCGAGGTCCTGGCAGGAGGCTTTGATAACATTGATACCCAAAGGAGACTCGAATTTGAAATTAATTAAGAACTATAGACCGATATCCTTACTCAATATAGACTATAAAATATTTACTGGGATATTAGCAAACCGACTAAAAAAGGTATTAAACAGAATAATTGAAAAGGACCAAGCGGGTTTCCTCCCCGGGAGACAGATAAAAGATAACACCAGGGTCATTATAGATCTGATAGAATATTTGGATTTAAACCCTAGCCTAGAAACAGCAATGTTACTAGTAGACGCGGAAAAGGCGTTTGATTGCGTATCATGGAATTTTATGATAAGAACCTGTGAAAAGTTAGAACTGGGTCCCAAATTTTTAAATGGAATTAAAGCAATTTACAGAGATCAGAGGGCAAAACTGATTATAAACAACGAAATTACAGAAGAATTTAGTATAGGGAGAGGCACAAGACAGGGCTGCCCCTTGTCTCCCCTATTGTTTATCACAATTTTGGAGACCCTCTTGGTGGCAATCAGGAAGAACAGAACAATAAAAGGAATAAAGTTGGGAACTTATTGTTTTAAAGCCAAAGCCTTTGCTGACGATTTGATTATAATGACTGAGAACCCGGAGGAAGGAATTGTGGAAGGGTTAAATGAGATGGAGAGATTTGGTAAAGTGTCGGGCTTTAGATTAAATAAAGACAAATCGAAAATGTTAACAAAAAACATGAGAGGAAAAGATATAGAGAAATTGGAAAAGATAACTGGGATAAAAATAGAAAACAAAGTTAAATATTTAGGCATTCAGATAACAAACAAAAATACAAATTTATTAAAAGATAATTATATTGAGACATGGAAAGAGGTGAGGAAAAAAATGACAAAATGGAAACATATGAATCTATCTATTTGGGGCAGAGTATCCATGAGCAAAATGGTAATTCTACCGAAAGTTTTATTTTTATTCCAAAACATCCCGATTATAATTGGGAATAAATATCTAAAAGAGTGGCAAAAAGACCTGACGAATTTCATCTGGCAGGGGAGAAAGGCGAGGATGAAATCGGAGATACTAACAAACTCAAGAGAAACTGGAGGATTTGCTCTACCGGATTTGACAAAATATTACGAGGCAGCCTGCTAGACCTGGATAAAAGATTGGTTGACGTTAGAAAAATCTGATATCTTGGAGCTAGAGGGCGTAAACAAAATCTTTGGGTGGCATGGGTATTTGTTATATGATAAAGGAAAGAAAAACAAAGAATTCCAAAATCACATTATAAGAAGGGCCCTATGGGAGGTGTGGAATAGAACAAAAGAAAAAATCATAGACAGAACCCCCTGGTGGGCCTCACCAGTGGAAGCCAATGCCACACTAAGATGCTATAAGAAAGAAGTCTGGCCCACTTACAGAGAAATCACTGAGATAGTAAACGGAGATATTAAGCTTAAAGGATATGAAGAACTTAAAACAAAAGGAATAGCATGGCTTGAATACTTCCAGCTGAAAGCAACGTTTGAAAAAGATTCTAGAACTAGGGGATTTGGAGAAACAAAAACGAGATTTGAGAAAGAAATCCTTAAAAGTAAAGAAAAAATCCTCTCGAAAATGTATAGATTGTTAAATGAACAGGAAAGGGAGCAGGGAGTAAAAAATAAATATACAGTGGTACCTCGGTTTATGAACACAATTGGTTCCGGAAGTCTGTTCATAAACTGAAGCGTTCATAAACTGAAGCGAACTTTCCCATTGAAAGTAATGGAAAGTGGATTAATCCGTTCCAGACGGTCCGTGGAGTAACCGTTCATAAACTGAAGCGAACTTTTCCATTGAAAGTAATGCAAAGTGGATTAATCCGTTCCAGACGGGTCCGCGAAGTACTTAAACTGAAGCATTCATAAACTGAAACATGGGTGTAATTGGTTCCAGAAGTCTGTTCATAAACTGAAGCGTTCATAAACTGAAGCGAACTTTCCCATTAAAAGTAATGGAAAGTGAATTAATCCGTTCCAGATGGGTCCACGGCGTTCATAAACCGAAAATTCATAAACCGAGGTGTTCATAAACCGAGGTTCCACTGTATTGTAAAATGGGAGCAAGATCTAGGATACCCTATAGAATATGAAAGGTGGAAAGAATTCTGGGAAAAGCAAATCAACTTTACAGCTTGTTATACATTGAAAGAGAATTTCATGAAAATACATTATAGGTGGTACATGACCCCGGCCAAAATAGGAAAAATAAATAAAAACAACAACAACAAATGTTGGAAATGTCAGCAGGCCGTTGGAACGATGTTCCATATGTGGTGGTCATGCCCTAAAATTAAATTATTTTGGGAGATGATCCACCGAGAAACCCAAAAATTAATTAAAACCTCATATGGGAAAAAAGCGGAAGCATATCTATTAGGTATTCTAAACAGAGATATTCCCCGAGATAAGGTAGATATATATCTATACGCAACAACAGCGGCAAGGACGCTTATTGCAAAAACCTGGAAGGAACCAAGAACACCAACAAGAAGTGAATGGGTCGACAAACTTTGTGAATACCTAGAACTAGCAAAGTTAACAGATTTGATACGGAATAAATCTAAAGACAAGATCAGAAAACAGTGGGAGTGCCTCAATGATTATTTAAGGAATATGGGAGTGGGGAACAGAACATGGCTGTGTTTAGACTAACTATACAGGATTGTTTATAAGAAGTTTAGAGTGTTTAGTTTTTTTCTTTTTTTTCCTTATAGTACTTGTGATAAGATGTTAACGACTTGGGGTATGGGATCGGGATCAAGTACGAAGGTTAATGAGACTATGTGTGGTAACTAGAGGACAGTATAAGAAATATTGAAGTGTAAACTCCTGTGTATAGCGCGGTGGAAGTGCTAGAAGATGAAATGTATTTAGTTGAGAGATGACTGTTGAATCAGTCTGAATTGCCTTTCCTTTCTCCTTTTTCTTTTTATTCTTTGTTCTTCTTTCCTACTTTTCTCACGACCTTTTCTCTCCTTTTTCTCTTTTCTCTCCTCTTTCCTTTCTTTCTGCCTTTTTTCTCTTTCCTCTTCTCTCTCTTTCTTTTTTGTTCTTTAACCTTTTCTTGTATTTCCCTTTCCTGGGATACTTTTATAAACCTTTTCTATTAATACCAAAAAGATATCTCAGGTGAAGCTTCAGTGGCTGTCCAGCCTGTCTACTGCTCTTTTCTCCTCCTATCGAACTTTCCTTAAAACTGTTCTATTGGATTTTCGAACTTTGATAAGAAATTTGAATATAATAATAGTAATAAAGTCTTATAGGTAGGAATGTAATGTGTGTAGGTAAGGCATGTCAATGTAGGTAATTGATTTTTTGTGTATGTCTTGTATTCTTTGTCTAAGCCTTGCATGTCTTGTATGATGAATGGTATGAATGTATGTATATGTATCATTCTCTGTTTTACCTATGTGTAATAAATAAAATTTTCTTTTTTTAAAAAAAAAAAGGAAAAATGCCACCTTGGCTGTGCACGCAACCTGTGCCTCCATGGAAAGGGAGGCATCCAAGGTTACTCCCAAGCTTGTGACAGAAGGGGCTGACTGTGAGGAGTAACAAGTAACCAAAGAGTTAACTGTGTACTGTCCACCTGACCACTGAGGAAGATATCATGTTACAGAATGTACTGGAAGTTTTTCTTTGTGTAACAGTTGGTTTCGTTTTTGCCTGGGAGACGGTCGCAAGATGTCTGCGAGCTCACCAGGTTGTTTGTTGTTTTCTCTCTAAAATAAACTTCAGTAGTTATTAGAACACCTTGGACTCTGTGTGTTCTTAAGAGACTTTTTATCCAACGGCTATACAAGTTTCCGCTGTGTGTGAGAAGAAGAAGAAGGCTCTGCTGTATGTTTTACTGCCAGCCCGGGTCTACGGAGCAGAGGCGCTAGAGAAAGCGTGCCGGGCGGTTTTTAGTGGCTCCTAATTGAGTCATAAATAACTCAAAGGAGTCCTATATTCGTCACAGGTTATGGATGACAGGTTCTGGGAGATAAGAGGTCCTGAACCTAATCAATCACCAAAGCAATAAAAGGTGATTGCAGCTGTAAAAGCCTTGGAGAAAGAGCTAGCTGGGAGAAACCTGTTATTTTGCAGTCGGCACTCGCTAGCAGAAAGACCCTGGACTGGAGGCTGGGATCCGCAGTCTACCCGGAGGAGCAACGTCAGCTATTCTGAGTGAGTACAGTACAGTGCTGGACACGGAGCCCGGGGGTAGACAAGATGGCGGAGCAGCTCCAGGAGTCATTTGTCGTGCCGTTCCAGAGGTTGAATGGCGACAACTATGCAGAGTGGAGAGAAAGGGCAAAAATGTGGTTGCTAGGAAAGGATTTGTGGACTTGTGTGTCAAATCCTCCAACCCCTGCCGCTGATAATTCAGCAGCTGAAGCGCAGAGGTTTGCGGCAGAAACCAGGAAAGACAATAAGGCTCTATGTGCCATTGCCATGAGCTGTGATGCTACGCAATTGCCCTATGTGCAAAATGCTGAAAATGCTAAGCAAGCCTGGGACAGTCTGGAAAGGGTCCATCAGAGAAAAACAGCTGGAGCTAAGCTGCATGCTATGAGGCATCTCTTTGAGTTGAGACTGAGACCAGGGCAACCCAGTAAGGAGCACATTGGCAATGTGATTGATGCATTCCATAAGCTGCAGCGGCATGAGCTTGTGTTCAAAGAGAAGGAAAAAGTTTATATCTTGCTGTCTAGTCTGGGAAACGTCTATGAGCATTTGTGCCTAACGTTTGAGGCAATGCCTGAAGATGAGCTTACGCTTGCTTACGTTTCTGGTCGTTTGGCGGATGAGGAACTGCGACACCAGAAAGAATCGGCTGAGAAGGGGGGCCGTGGGCGCAGAGAAGCCAGTGGGGGTGCAGGAGAAAGCACTGAGGAATCCACTGTGAGTGTGTGCGCAACAAGGCTTTGTTTTCGGTGCCAGGAGCCGGGGCACGTAGCGAGATTCTGCCCAGCTCCGGAAGCAGCCAAGGTCACTCAGCCAGGTGCCAGGCAACCCAGCGGACGTGGTCGTGGGACCAGCCAGCAGCGCCAAGGCAGACGGCGTGGGAAGACTACAGATAAGCCTGTCAGCCAACATCTTTCTGCTGCCTTAGCAACGGTTAGAAACAAAGGACAGGACAGTTTCACTTTTATTATCGACTCAGGCAGCACCCATCATCTTGTACCGCCTTCAGGACAGATCCTGAACTGCAGGCCACTTGAAGATGAAAAAAGCCTGCATCTTGCTGATGGTTCTTCTGGAACAATTAAAAGCAAGGGTGTTTTTTATATGCAATGCTTAAACACTAACCTTGATGTTTATGTTGTACCAGGCATGGAACATGGTCTCTTAAGTGTGTCTTGCTTATTGCGTGAGGGTTTTGAAATAAGTTTTGCCAATGGTGTTTGCAAAATTGCCAGAGATGGGGCTGAGCTGGTAAGCGTTACTGTTGGGTCTGATGGTCTGTTTGTCCTAGATGGGAGGGGGCAAGCAGGTGGAAGTAACACTGGTGATGCTCAGGCTAAAAGCGCTAATACCCCTAAGGGCACAGAGGGCGCTATCCATAAGGATTGTATTCATGCTTGGCATAGAAGATTTTGTCACATGTCTTTTCCTTATGTGGAAAAAGCCCCTGATTTTGTCAAAGGTTGCAGGTTCAAGGCATGCCATAAACACCTGCAGTGCCGCGCATGTGCGAAAGCGAAGACGAAGAGATGCTCTTATCCTAGGTCTGAAAGGAAGAGCACAAAACCATTTCAGTTAGTGCACTTGGGTATTTCTGGGCCTATGTCTACGTCAAGTTTAGGTGCTTCAAAATATGTTTTGTGTCTTCTGGATGATTTCAGCCATTTTTCTTGGGTCATAACACTGAAAGAGAAAGGGGAGGCTGCCAGAGTGATAAAAGAGTGGGTAGCCGAAGTAGAACTGCAGTTCTCCGTCACTGTCCAGTGTTTTCAGAGTGACAGGGCGGGGGAGTTTTTGAGTGCAGAACTACAAGGGTTCTTCCGCAGCAAGGGAATTAGGCACAGGAAGACCGCCCCTTTTAGTCCCCAGGAAAATGGTTTGGCTGAAAGAAAATTTAGAACGCTGTCTGAACTGGTAGAGGCAACGTTGTTTGATGCAGGATTACCCCAGAAGTTTTGGGGGGAGGCTTATAAATTTGTGAATTATTGTTCAAACCGCGCTTTTAATTCAGTTGTGGAAAACACACCCTACTACATGTTGCATGGCAAAGTTCCGAAGGTGCACTATTTCAGAACTTTTGGGTGTGAGGCTTGGGTTCTAATTCCAAAGCAGAAGCGCAGAAAGGGAGGATCAAGATCCAGGAAAATGATCTTCTGTGGTTACGAACCAAACTCAAAGGCTTGGAGGTTTGTACCAGCAGAGGGGGACCAAACCCGCATTCACATTAGCAGGAGTGCTACGTTCTGTGAACAAGAGGGCTGGAGACGCATTCATGCTAACCCCGAAGTTCTTCTTGACTGGTCTTCAGGTTTTGACCAGGAAGAGGAAACTCAGGTGGCTGATGCTGGAGTTCCAGGTGCTGCAGGACCAGATCCAGGTCAGGCAGCTGGTCCAAGTGGTGTAGCTCCTAGGGAAGTGAAGCAAGTAGTCAGAAGCGCACCGACTTCACCCCAGGTCAAGCCTGGGAAGTATAGCAAACGTGGTAGGTCACCCACTTCACCCAAAGCAAGCCCAGAGGGGGCTGCAAAGCGTAGTAAGTCTCTTGACAGTGCTGCTAGTCCGAGAGAGCCACAGTCAGAGACAAGCAGTTCGGATTTAGAGGGGGAAGATGTGGGACCAAGGCGTTCAAAACGCACCACGAAAGGTAAACCACCTGAAAGGTTTTCAGCTGTCAGTGTATGAACCTGAAAGCTTTGAAGAGGTGCAACAGTTGTCAGTAGAGGAAGCTAGTAAGTGGAAAGTTGCAATGGAGAAAGAGTTGAACTCCATGCAATCTCTTGGTGTGTATAGCTGCCAGAAGGCAAGAAAGCAGTCAGTTGTAGGTGGGTCTACAGGCTGAAACCCACAGTGACTGGAGAGCCTCAGTACAAGGCTAGATTAGTGGCTAGAGGTTTTACTCAGAAGAAAGGAATCCACTACACAGATGTCTTTAGTCCCACTTCGAGGTGTGAATCTTTCAGAATGCTTTTAGCGACTGCAGCGCAGAGAGGCCTAGTGGTCAACCACTTTGATGTGGACACCGCTTATTTGAACTCTGACCTCCAGGAGGAGTTGTACATGTTGCCTCCTCCAGGGTTTGAGAGTGACGTGCCAGGTCAGGTGTGGAAGCTGCACAAGTCGATCTACGGTCTGAAGCAATCCGCTAAAAATTGGAATTCATGTCTTGATTCTGTTTTGAAGAGCCTAGGTTTCAGGAAGAGTCTAGCTGACAGTTGTCTGTATCTCAGAGGTGAAGGAGAACAGCACGAACTGTTGCTTGTCTATGTAGATGACCTGATCTGCTTAGCAAAGAGCCAGATGCAAGTGCAAAAGTTTGCAAAAGAGCTAGGCAAGAGGTTCAAACTCAAGAATCTAGGTGCAGTGAATGTTTATCTAGGTGTGCAGATAGACAGAACTGAGGATGGAAGTTTTTTGCTCAGTCAGAAAGGCAAGATTGAACATTTGCTTGAGAAGTTCAGAATGTCTGACTGTAAAGGGGTCATAACACCCATGGAGACAAACTTTGTGAAAGAGTCACAAGTGAAGGACAAAGTAGCGTTTGAGAGTCCTGAAGTGTTTCAGTCAGCGCTAGGGAGTCTGTTGTATTTGTCACAATGGAGCAGACCAGATATTGCTTTTGCAGTCAATTTGCTCAGTAGAGAAGCATCGAAACCTAGCGTGCATGCTTGGAATGGCATTAAGAGAGTACTTAGGTATTTGCAGGAGACCAAAGAGTATTGTTTGGAGATGTCAGCGCAAGGTGAGCCACAACTCACTTGTTTTGCAGATGCTGATTGGGCCAATCAGGACGACAGGAAGTCAGTGAGTGGTTTGGTAGTCAAGTTTGGAAATGCCCTGATTGGTTGGCGGTCGCGCAGGCAAAGCCTAATAGCCATGTCTTCCACGGAAGCCGAATTCTGTGCGTTGTCTGCGACATGCACTGAGTTGGAGTACTACAGATGTTTGGTCCAGGAAATCTGGGGTGATTGTAGCCAGCCCATCACTGTTTGGGGCGACAATCAACCATCTTTGAGACTGGCGGAGTCTGGACAGTTCAAGGCCAGAACCAAACACTTAGACATCCGCTTCCCAAACGTATGTCAGAGCATACAGGCAGGCTTGGTAAAGTTGAGGTATTGTCCAAGCCAAGAGAACCTAGCAGATGGGTTCACAAAACCCTTGAGTTTCCAACGGCATGGGGAATTCTGTGAAGGGTTGGTTTTGGGGTAAGTTTGGATACCCGCTATCCCCAGTGTTCAGGTGAGAGGGGGTGTGAGGAGTAACAAGTAACCAAAGAGTTAACTGTGTACTGTCCACCTGACCACTGAGGAAGATATCATGTTACAGAATGTACTGGAAGTTTTTCTTTGTGTAACAGTTGGTTTCGTTTTTGCCTGGGAGACGGTCGCAAGATGTCTGCGAGCTCACCAGGTTGTTTGTTGTTTTCTCTCTAAAATAAACTTCAGTAGTTATTAGAACACCTTGGACTCTGTGTGTTCTTAAGAGGCTTTTTATCCAACGGCTATACAAGTTTCCGCTGTGTGTGAGAAGAAGAAGAAGGCTCTGCTGTATGTTTTACTGCCAGCCCGGGTCTACGGAGCAGAGGCGCTAGAGAAAGCGTGCCGGGCGGTTTTTAGTGGCTCCTAATTGAGTCATAAATAACTCAAAGGAGTCCTATATTCGTCACACTGACACCAATTGAGCCCCATATCAGGCTCAGGATAGGACCCGTCGAATGCTTTTTGTCCCAGGAGAGTAGCCAAAGGACAGACAAAAAAGGATCCACTGAGGTGATTAAGCTGCCTGAGAGAAGCTACCAAGAAGAGACTTTTTGCACAGCCGTTTGCATTTCGGCCTATGATCCCTAGAATCATAGAATCATAGAGTTGGAAGAGACCACAAGGGCCATCCAGTCCAACCCCCTGCCAAGCAGGAAACACCATCAAAGCATTCTTGACATATGCCTGTAATCCTGTCAGGTACAATAATTTAGCATATGATTGTTCAGGCAGTTGGTGGTAGAACAAGCAGCTAAAGGGTGGGTAAAAAATCAATACTGGGTATATTTGAAGGTTCTGGGGTGGCAACTTTGCCCTCAAATATGAATCATAGAATCATAGAGTTGGAAGAGACCACAAGGGCCATCCAGTCCAACCCCCTGCCAAGCAGGAAACACCATCAAAGCATTCCTGACAGATGGCTGTCAAGCCTCTGCTTAAAGACCTCCAAAGAAGGAGACTCCACCACACTCCTTGGTAGCAAATTCCACTGCCGAACAGCTCTTACTGTCAGGAAGTTCTTCCTAATGCTTAGGTGGAATCTTCTTTCTTGTAGTTTGAATCCATTGCTCCGTGTCCGCTTCTCTGGAGCAGCAGAAAACAACCTTTCACCCTCCTCTATATGACATCCTTTTATATATTTGAACATGGCTATCATATCACCCCTTAACCTTCTCTTCTCCAGCCTAAACATGCCCAGCTCCCTAAGCTGTTCCTCATAAGGCATCGATTCCAGGCCTTTGACCATTTTGGTTGCCCTCCTCTGGACACGTTCAAGGAGCTATCAAGGAGACAGAAAGATGTGAGAGGTTTCCCTGCAAGGCCCTGGAAATGGCTCGAGGTCCCTCCAGGTCCCTCAGACATGGAAGACTCCTGAGACTGGCAGCAACTAGACAGTATGACTGTGAAAACCAGCAACAACTTTGAAACAAATTATCTGAAACTAAATGGATAAGAAATTTATAACATCCTGGTTCTTTCACGTATACTGTACTTCTTTTCTTCAAAAGTTCAAATAAAGGCTCGGCTGAATTTTCAGAGATTTACCCATACAAGCCATCTAACAGGGCTGGTTTGGTTGCTGTACCCCCCCCCTTCAACAATTGATGTACACTATGAGATTTTGGGTGAAGAAAAAATGTCATATGCATGGAACAATCGTATTGGTCACCCATGGACTTGACATTAAATTGTGCTTTCACAAGACATAAAAGGGGCCTCTGATGAGCCAAATACAGGGGCTTCTGGCTCAGTTCCAAGACGTGACCTTCATACTCATACATACTTGGGTGGACAGCAGCTTGTTTGGTACAGAGTAAAGGAAATGTGTATATGTATGTGCGGAGAAAGCGAGAGAGAAAATTCAGAAAAAGTACAAACCTGCTTATTGACTTGGCAGTCTTTGTTCAGGTTCACAATACTCATTGCACAATACATTCACTATTTCATTCTGCCTTCCTGAAGTTTAGTACCTAGACTAACACCCAGGCTTTAACATCCAGGAAAACACTTGAGTTTAGTTAGGGTGTGTGTGTTTATTCAAAAAGAAAATCCTTCAGGCCTCACTTTAGTACCACAGATGGTGGTGCAGAAAGCAGAGATTATTATTTCCCTGTGTTGAGATAGAGGCCTGGTCCTTTGCCCTTTAACACAGGGCAGCCAGACTGAGTCCCAGCGTCAGAAGCTTCACATCACTCACAGCATTGGCTTTCCATCAGTTTCGAAATGGGCCAGGCAGCGGATTCCCACACTTCTTTTCAAATGTTTCAACATTCTGTGAAAAGCTTCGTTCGAAAACAAGTCAGCTCGAAAAATACGATCGAGCTGCAAGATGAAAAATGTAGCCATTTAAATAAGTGGGTTGGGTGGGAACTGGGTACCTGGCAATGGCCTATTCCCCTTCCCAGGTGTTGCATAGGGCAGAAGGTAGGGCCCATGAAGCCTGAGCCCTTCAGGAATGGGAGTGTGCTGCTGTGTTGCTGCAATGGGCAGAAATGTTGAATTCCCAAAGCGGCTTGAAAACAGAAAAGTATTCTTTTGGCTGGGATTTAAAGCCTTGCTGAAGGACAGCAAGAGGTCCTAGGAACCTAGCTGTCAAGGGTGCTTCCCAGCCAAAGGAATGCACACGGCAGATGGTTACCTCTTTATTGCCAAGCTGACACAGTCGTTTCTACGGTTCTGAAGACCCACACACACCCATCTAGTGTCTGGGCAGCTATTCCCAGGTCCACGCTCAATGGAACAACTGCAGGAACAGGGGACCACTCTCTCTCTCCATCGCTTTGGTATGTACCTGCACACACACAGCGGAAGACTACTCCCGTGTGACAACTTCCTATGCTCATCCCATTTCAATCCCCTCCTGGTTCTGGGAGACAGTGGTACAGGAGAGGGTGGGGAAGCCCCGGCCCCCTGCTCCCTTTCCCTTGCCTGACCTGCCTCTTTCTCCTCTTCTTCCGACCCATCCTGTGCTCCACCCTCCATCTCCGAAGCTTCCCCCTGCCTTGACCCTTGCCTCCTGCCGGAAGTCATGCCACCTTCTCCCAAGTCAGACTCCAACCCCGCTTTTCCTGGCGCACTCATCAGCCTGTCCTTTACATTCGTGAGGTTAAGGAAAAGAGAGCCTAAAGGCAAGGATTTGGCAGGAAAGGTCTCTGTAATCCTCACCATTTACATGTTTAGTAACAGCTTCAATCCAATAATCCCACCCCCTGTTAATAGTCATGTCCCTCAAGGAGCCTTCATCCAAATTAACATGCCAGCATAATCCTCTTTGTACATTTAACTATACTAAGCTCTCCTTAATATTGTTGGGCACTGTGATGAAACCCACCAGTTGTTCCAAGGGGGCTCCAAGCTCTGCAGAAATGTTATCTAGCTTGCTTTTTTTAAAAAAAAAATGACAAAATACCAGCTGGAGAAGGAAACCGAATGAAATAAGCTCCCCACAGCATGTGAAGGGAAACAAAGTGTTTTTCTATCATCCAGAAAACAAGAGGGCTTGAAATTCACGCCAATTATGTATGGAGCAAGCACAGAGATTGTTTGCATAATACAATTGCCATAGAACAAATCATTATATTCAGAAACACTGTATTAGCTTAAGTATTGTACAGTGGAACCTCGGTTTATGAACACCTCGGTTTACAAATTTTCGGTTTACGAACGCCGCAGACCCATCTGGAACGGATTAATTCACTTTCCATTACTTTCAATGGGAAAGTTACAGGTAGGTAGCCGTGTTGGTCTGAGTCGAAGCAAAATAAAAAAATTCCTTCAGTAGCTTTCGTGTGCATTTGGTATGAGCTTTCGTGTGCATGGTATCTGAAGAAGTGTGCATGCACACGAAAGCTCATACCAAAATAAAAACTTAGTTGGTCTTTAAGGTGCTACTGAAGGAATTTTTTTATTTTGTTTCAATGGGAAAGTTCGCTTCAGTTTATGAACAGACTTCCGGAACCAATTACACCCATGCTTCGGGTTAAGTACGCTTCAGGTTGAGTACTCCGCAGACCCATCTGGAACGGATTAATTCATTACTTTCAATGGGAAAGTTCGCTTCAGTTTATGAACGCTTCACAGTTTATGAACAGACTTCTGGAACCAATTGTGTTCATAAACCGAGGTACCGCTGTATGAAGCTTTTGACAGCACCTCATTCAGCCCCACAATGCTCTGTGTGGGTCTTCCCCCATCCTGGTGCCCTCCATATGTTTTTGGAATGCATCCTCCTACTTCCTTGACCAGGGTCCACAGTGCCTGGGACAGACAGGAATTGCAGTCTAGAAAAATCCAGAAGGCATCAAGTTGGGGGAGACTGCTCTCTGACAGCAATTTTCAAGCAGTTTACCTCAGGGAACAACTTATTTCTGAAAAATGTACAGTCCATGTTCCAATATCTGAATATTCTCAAAGCAAATAAACACTCCTGAAAAGATTCCAGGTTGTATTTTAGTGCAGCCAGTTTACCCAAGGCATCAGTCAGCCTACTGAGCTTATTGAAAGTGCACCCTAGAAAACACCCCCAAACCATCCCCAGAAGATTTGAGCAGTTAAATGGTATGCAACCTGCTTTTCAGGGAATCTCATCCATCACTGAAGACCCTCTCATGAGCTTCCAAAACCCTGTTTGAAAACCAGCAAAGTAGGGAGGTTTGTTTTCGACACATTCGCCCATCATCAATGCATGATCGGCATTTCATTGGATATAACCAAAGCACACCAAAAACTCCAGGCAGCCATTCCATCTGAGATTCACAGTGTATTTAGTGGCAATAATACTGAATGGTAGGAGGGTAAGACAGAAAGGTAGACAAGGACTCCAAAAGTTACATAGAAGAGTTCCAGGGCACAATCTCAAAATAACAAAATATAATTGAAAAGAGATCGTATTATGAATTAAGCTGTACAGTGGCTTAATGAATAGGGTTGCGGTAAGGTAAAGGGACCCCTGACCATTAGGTCCAGTCATGACCGACTCTGGGGGTTGCGGCACTCATCTCGCATTATTGGCCGTGGGAGCCGCGGGAAAGCTTCCGGGTCATGTGGCCAGCATGACTAAGCTGCTTCTGGCGAACCAGAGCAGTGCATGGAAATGCCGTTTACCTTCCCGCCGGAGCGGTACCTATTTATCTACTTGCAGTTTGACGTGCTTTCGAACTGCTAGGTTGGCAGGAGCTGCGACCAAGCAATGGGAGCTCACCCCGTCGCGGGGATTCGAACCGCTGACCTTCTGATCGGCAAGCCCTAGGCTCTGTGGTTTAACCCACAGTGCCACCCGCTGTAGGTTGGGGTACGTATGTCTGAAATCGGGGTGTAAAGGAGGGAGCAGAGGAGATGCACGCACCCCTCTGAAAGTTTGGAAGTTGGAAGGAGAGAATGGTCCTTTCACAAACAGATTACGGCTACTTCCTACCTCATAGCTGCACACATTTGAAAATGAATTAAATTCCACACTCCAACCAACATCGGTTTCACCCATACCTTTTTATATGCGTCAACAGTATATCCTGGAGACAGGAAAATGCAGCTACTTACTGGTTAGCATTCCTATAGCACTTGGAAGTCTTCAAGGTGCTTCCCATTCATGATCTCAGTGTTTACTTACAATGACCCTGTAAGTATGATTACGATTATCTCTTTATTGCATATGTGGACCCTGAGAGTGGCCAGCCTAAAGCCTCCTAGTGGGTTCACTGGAGAGTTGAAATAGAGAGAAGGACCCAGAAGCCCATTACCTGGATAAAAGGCACCCTAGCACTCCTTCATCAACCACTTCAAATCTTCTCATCACCAGAATTCATCCTAACTGCAATCTACACTAATGGAAGAAGGTGTTTGTGTTGAATGCAACACATGGGAGCCTTCTAGAAGCAACAGGCACACTGTGGGTAGTTCAAGGAATTAAAGCTACATTTCAAAGTGGGTTCAAAGCATAGAAGAGTTACAGGCAGATAATGCTAATAAAAGAAGAGGCACCATCATGCACCAGGGAGCACAGCAAATGGCACAGAAGGAAGAAAAAGGGAAGGTCTCTTTCCTCCTCTCCACGCTAAAAAGATGCTGCGGAGATTAGAGTCTCGGGAGGTCTCCAAGTCATTCAACATTCTTGTATTTTGTAAACAGGTTGTACAAAACTCTTAGGGTAGATTTCAGGTCCAAGTTGACAACATCTGAGGGATTAAAAAGAGAGAGAGATTTTTAGGTTAAGAGCTTGACTTTTACGAAATTAAAAATGGTCTTCTGCTAAACAAGCTTTTTTTTAAAACCAAAATGCCCCCGTGCAATTCCCTTTATACAAAATTATGAGAAACGTCAACAACAACAATAAAAACTCCCGTTAAAACAACTCTCTTAGGAATGGCAAATGAATTTTATTTGAACACTGAACTGAAATGCCTTTTCCAGAGACTCACTGGGAAGTTTAAACACATAAGCACATTTGAGAAAATAGTCAAATTTTAGAACGTTACAGAATATATTATTCTTGTAATAAAGCTGCTAAACTGTTGGACCAACCGCCTGAAAATTTAAGGCAGCTTCATATTTTAAACCTGTACCTACACAAGCCTGCTCCAAACAGAAAAGTATTTACAATGCTTCTGGAAACTATTTGGGGGGGGGATTTCCAAATTTGTAGGGGATGGATTATTTGGGCAATCTTGGAGGCCGATGAGCATCTGTAGGCAAACAGGAGAAAGTGCTGGTCCATGCTTTCCCTCCTAATGAGGGGATTTTGTAAACAAGTCCTTTTGTGGGCCATAGCACAGGAACCCTTCCCAACCACAGCTCATTCACTCAGCTTTCATTATCTTTGCATGAGGGACAGAAAGTTGTCTTAGCCAGCACACTAAACCTCCGCATTGCCCACAAATCATGACTAAGCAGAAGATTAAAAACACATTAAATGTTATGGCATCAAATGACATTTGATACAAGATTAACAGTGCAATCCTGGACGTATTTACTCAGAAGTACAGTGGTACCCTGGTTCTCAAACGCCTTGATTCTCACAACGCCTTGGTTCCCAAACGCCAAAAACCCAGAAGTAAGTGTTCCGGTTTTCAAACATTTTTCGGAAGCCAAAAGTCCAATGCAGCTGTTGGCTATTGTTTTGTTTTATAAGCACTGTGGTCTAAACCACGGAGCCTCTTGGGCTTGCTGATCGGAAGGTCAGCGATTCGAATCCCTGCAACGGGGTGACCTCCCATTGCTCTGTCCCAGCTCCTGCCAAGCTAGCAGTTCGAAAGCACATCAAAGTGCAAATAGATAAATAGGTACCGCTCCAGCGGGAAGGTAAACAGCGTTTCCGTGTGCTACTCTGGTTTCGCCAGAAGTGGCTTAGTCATGCTGGCCACATGACCCGGAAAAACTGTCTGTGGACAAACGTCGGCTCCCTCGGCCAGTAAATTGAGATGAGCACTGAAACCCGAGAGTCGTTTGCGACTGGACTTAACTGTCAGTGGTCCTTTACCTTTTACATTGTTTATTGCTTTCATTTTATGGATCAATGGTCTCATTAGAGAGTAAAATTCATGTTAAATTGCTGTTTTGGGGTTATTTTTAAAAGCCTGGAATGGATTAATCTGTTTTGCATTGCTGCCTTGGTTTTGGAATGCTTTGGTTTTGGAGCAGACTTCCGGAACGGATTAAGTTTGAGAACCAAGGTACCACTGTAAATTCCACTGAGTTCAGGTGTGCCAACTCTAGAGGGCGGAAGTGCCGCCAGCCCCCTCAATATTCCTCAGCAGGGGACTCAGCTCCCCCAATATTCAGGGGTTGGAGGAGGCCGAACTGCTGAGCCGAGCGCAGGAGCCCATCCAAGGCAGGCGAGAGAAGAGGAGACACGGCCATTGAAGCTGCATGGTGCTGGGCAAGGCCCCTGCAATATCTGGTCCAAGGTGGCTCCTCTGAGTTCCATGGGGCTCACTCAGTGGTGGTCGGTGGCTATTTTGCCTGGTGGGTGGAAGGCAAGGAAGCCAACGATAGATGGAGACAGAGCCAACGAGAGGCGGAGCCCACTAACTCCAGCTTTCTCACCTTCCTCATCTCTGCTGAGTTCTACAAGAGCAACAGTGAGACTAAGGAGCAGGAAGACAATCAATTGTGCCCTCCTCTAAGCTGGTTGTTAGCATGAATACAGGGAGATGGGGGCTCTTTGGGAGCAGGATGAGATGGGTGGGACAGAAGCTCATTTGCCCTGATAGACCAGTCTCTGCTAGTGACACTGCCTGGAAAACATGGCCATGGAAATTCAGCCTTAGACTACACTTTATGGCTGTTAACCATCTTGAGAATGAAGCCTAGGAGAAAGCTGTAGAAAAACAGCCCACGTGGACATGGCTAGAGATGCTGCTGCAGTTGGGAGAACCAACAATTTAAATCCCTCCCATGCTTGCCAACATGCATGCCCAGTTGAGCATGTGCTTGTTTCAGTGAAACTCAGGCCTGCGCACGATACCTTCTGGTCGAGCTTTGGGCTTCTTCAGCCCTCCGTCCTGCATCAGTTCAAAAGCAAAGGAAACATTGTGAACCTGCAAAACAAACCAGCCACACAAAAAAAAAGTTCTTAAATTTTCATAGTGGGATGAAAAGACCCCCTCATCCCCCCGTTTCCCCCCTCATATTGCTTAGCGTACCCCTGGATGCGTGTTCCCCAGGATTCTTAAGTCAGTCTACGTGGTTAATGTATCATCTTTTTTCAAGAAAAATCACATTGCTTAAACCCTTTAGGACTTGTTCAGGTGACCCCACGGATCAATGTAATATGCCCGGTGGAAGCTCATTCATTTCAGCCACAGACATTGTCAGGCCTGGAATTGAATTCTAAGCACAGAAATTTCATGCGGCTGAGTCCCTGCTGAAGGTGCTGTTGGCATCACATGTATGTGTGAATACTTCATGTAAAAAAAAAGAAAAAATGAAGCAAAAACCCTGCATATATGAACCCTTGGACATCAGAGAGGAACACTCTCCCTGAAATGCTAGCTTTCCAAAAACAGAGACTTTCAATATCTGTGCGGCAGCATTAAACACATCCCCCCTCATCCCCGCAACAACTGGAAGTGCTAAAATCCAGGAAATGTCACATGAAGGGTTGTGGGTTCGAGCCCCACATTGGACAAACAATTCCTGCATTGCAGGGGGTTGGACTAGATGACCCTCATGGTCCATTCCAACTCTGCAATTCTATGATTCTATGACTGGTACATCGAGTTCAGCTGTCAGAAGTGACGGGAGCCACAATAACTGTTATTGGTAATTAACTGGCCCGTGCAAGGAGATCATATATGAACCGGGCTGTAAATGACACATCAGCGTCATTCTGATGAAAACAGGCTTCATTCATGATATATGGATCAAAGTGCAGCGAATGGGAATGGGAAGAATATTCTCTTTGATTAAAGACTGGAGTAGGTTGTCTATAAGGCAAGCTTTGGAGGAACATTTTGTTTTGTGCAAATGCACCGCAGTGGGTGGGGGGTCTCTTTCTGCAGTTACGGTAGATAAAAAGAGCTCGCTTCCTTGCTGCCATCTACCTTGAAAGGACCAATTCTTGCAAGGGCCACACACAGGAGGAAGGGTTTTAATTAAAACTACTCACAGTGGGTGGCGCTGTGGTCTAAACCAGTGAGTCTAGGGTTTGCCGATCAGAAGGTCGGCGGTTCGAATCCCCGCGACGAGCTCCCGTTGCCCGGTCCCTGCTCCTGCCAACCAAGCAGTTTGAAAGCACCCCCCAAAAAAGTGCAAGTAGATAAATATGTATCGCTCCGGTGGGAAGGTAAAAGGTGTTTCTGTGCGCTGCTCTGGTTTGCCACATGACCTGGAAGCTATACGCCGGCTCCCTCGGCCAAATTTTATGGTTGGACATGTTACTTGACTGAGAGGCGCCTGGAACACTGTGGGCAAATCAACGTACAAGTCCTCTAAATAAACCAACACAAAATAGAATCATAGAATCATAGAGTTGGAAGAGACCACAAGGGCCATCCAGTCCAATCCCGTGCCAAGCAGGAAACTCCATCAAAGCATTCTTGACATATGCCTGTCAAGCCTCTGCTTAAAGACCTCCAAAGGAGGAGACTCCACCACACTTCTTGGCAGCAAATTCCACTGCCAAACAGCTCTTACTGTTAGGAAGTTCTTCCTAATGTTTAGGTGGAATCTTCTTTCTTGTAGCTTGAATCCATTGCTCCGTGTCCGCTTCTCTGGAGCAGCAGAAAACAATCTTTCTCCCTCCTCCATATGACATCCTTTGATATATTTGAACATGGCTATCATATCACCCCTTAACCTTCTCTTCTCCAGGCTAAACATGCCCAGCTCCCTAAGCCGTTCCTCATAAGGCATCGTTTCCAGGCCTTTGACCATTTTGGTTGCCCTCTTCTGGACACGTTCCAGCTTGTCAGGATCCTTCTTGAACTGTGGTGCCCAGAACTGGACACAGTACTCCAGGTGAGGTCTGACCAGAGCAGAATACAGTGGTACAAACTGAGTACGAACTGAGGCTCTATCCTTCCTTGGCACACATACAGCTTCCCGTCAGGGGCTCCAAGGTCTCCTATGCAAGCCAGCCTATGAATTAATACTCATTCATACATGTTATAGTGGAATTTCGATATTTTTATAATGCAAGGTTGGTTCAGCAGTTCCGGCGCACATAGAATTCATTGAGCTACAGACTTCACTGTTATTATTATAATACCCTATTACTGTATCAAGGTTAGGGTTATCCTATACCCTTTTAAAATGCAGGGTTTTTTGGAGGGGTTATTGGGTTGTTGTTGTTTTTATTTTGATTATGTATTTTGCGGTTTTATATTTTTATGGTATGGGGTGGCATATAAATTTAATAATAATAATAATAATAATAATAATAATAATACCACTACCCTATACCTGCAGGTCTCAGGGTTGTTCACAGGGGAAAATCAGAATATAAAACCACAAAGTACATAATCAAAATAAAAACAACAACCCAAATAACACCTCCCTCGACCTATTTTAAAAGGGCATACTTCTTTGCTATCAGCAACAGAATTGCAAAGCTTTCCCCAGCACTTGAATAAATAGAATTCAGACAAGTGCCCAGAATTTTGCTTTAAGGTGACCAATGAGAGCTTCTCTCTGTACACTAAAGAGTGACTCGGCTGTTTTATAGTGTACACTGTGTGATTGGAGGCTTTCGAATTCTGCTTTTTAGATTGCAATGTATCGATTTACTTTTACTATGCAAGTTGGTTGTTTAGCATTGCTGTTGCACACCACCTTCATTTCTTAGGAACGGTTTTATAAATCCTCAAAAGAAAAATAAAATAAACGGAGAACGCCCACTGTGTGCATGTGAGGGGGCTTTCTCCTCCTCTTCAGTTAGGAGATACGTCCTCGTGGAAGATGGGGGGGGGCAAGATGGATCAACAGGCACTGCCCATGAGATTTTTCAGTCACATCCAAGGAGAGGAGGAGCAGCCAAGATTCCCCCCACCAGCCATTTGTGTGAGAGAGCGGATTCTGTCCCCTTCACTTGCCCATTGTCCCTCCCAAAGGATCAGCAGGATCATGGCCTTTTCAAGTGCCCTGTGCACACAGATCCAGCTGCTCTATTGGAGCACAGTCTGTGAGATAAGGGTGACTCGAGAGACTTTACTTTCTCTTCAAATTATATTTGCAGGCCATTTTATCTTTAGATTTCTCTCATACACCCCTGCAGCTAATACATCATTGTGAAGCTGCGGGCTGCACAGTAGCTGCTGGATTAATTGGTTTTCCAGGTAAGATTCATGGCTAAGCTTCTCAGAGCCTTTAACAGAATTATAAAATGCTAACCATGCAGCTTCTCTGCCGCCATTATGAGAACCTGCTGGTTTCACTCTGGCTTTAGTGGCAAATATGAAGATGGAAGGCTCATTTGAATGCGGCAAACCATTCACACAGGAGAATGAATATGTGTTAAATCTCATTTGATGCTTATCTCAGCAGCTGTGGAAAAATTGAATGAAAGAAAGAAAACATAGAGGGACTGTTGGGAAAGATCGGGATTATTACGGATTTTGAGTGAAGATTTGGACATTAGAATAAAGACGGCAGTGTGGACAGTTATCAGCAATCCCCAAATTTTGAAGCATGGGAACTCAAAAAAAATTTATGATTTGGCATAACATTCGGTTTAATTGATATGTATTTGTATAATTTGAAATAATGGATGTGATATAATTGTGTTTTAATTGGAAAATTAATAGATTTTTTTATTAAAAAAATATGAATGCAGCAAACCAAAGTTGCCTGGCTGGGATTCCTACCCACCTTCTGATCAAAACTTTCAGGTGTTAAATAGAAATGGTGGAGCGGAACAAAATAGTCCTCGAGGAGACCCATCAGCAACACCAGGTAGACGCCATCTGCAAACTGAAGAGAAACATGAGTGACCCCAAGAGAAATCAATCGAGTGCTGCCTGCAAACTATCAGCTGAATCAATAATCAATATCTCCTGGGCACATCAGCTCTGGTCGGAATTGCTGGCATCAATTGGTGTTTGCAGGGATTTTACTGATTTATTATTACCCCACAGAGGATGGAGGTGAAGAAAAATGCAAAAGAAGAGCGAGTGAAACAAGAAAGGGTGTTTCCAAGTGTGCAAGGGGGGGGGGGTGGACCATAGCTGTCAAGTTCTCCCTTTTTTCCAGGGAAATTCCCTTATGCTGAATAGGCTTCCTCGCGAGAAAAGGGAAAACTTGACAGCTATGGGGGGGGGGGACGGACCAATCTATCAAATGCCAACTTTATATTCAACTGTTGTCCTTCCAAGGCAGCCGTATTTAATTCCTCGTGCCGCAGCAAGAGATGCAGAACACAACAGGTTAAATAGGAACTTGGCTTGCCTGTTATTAGGATAAATACATTTCGGGCAAGACTGCGATGGTGTCCAGCAACTAAAATGGACAAGGTGAGTTTATTTGCTACAGTGCAAATAAAAGTTTACAGACCCCTTTTACCAAGAAATCCTGAGACCAATAAGATTGAACTCATTGGTCTTGTACTTGCCTCTCATTTTCAGTTTAAGGTTTTTCTGTTTGCCGCGTCTCAACTGCGCATACCCTTTCTACCACCTGCTTGCATATTTTGACAAGCCAAAAAGAACAGGGGGAGCACGACAGGAAGCTGAGTTTCACTACTGTTGCTAATATTTAAGCGCTTACATTACTTCTGCCTTCGTCTGGACCTGGGTAGCTAACCTGTGTCCCTTTACGTCAGGCAACCCCAAACTTTGGCCCTCCAGATGTTTTGAGACTACAATTCCCATCATCCCTGACCACTGGTTCTGTTAGCTAGGGATCATGGGAGTTGTAGGCCAAAACATCTGGAGGGCCGCAGTTTAGGGATGCCTGGTCTAGGTGCTGAGGGGCCACCTTAGACCCTTGGAATAAAGGGGTGGGAGATGTGGAGACATTTGTGGCCCCCTTACAGGCCCTCCATAGAAGTAAATGGAGCTACCTTTCCATTTGCTTCCATGGAAAAGGGAAAGGAGTTGAAAACTCAGAAAGGAGGGGGGATCATTTTCTCTCCAGACCATGTTGCCTCAAGAACAAAGATGGGGATATTTTATGTAACTTCAGTCCTTCCCCTTTGCCCCGTTCAGCTACATATAACAGGGAAATT
This sequence comes from Zootoca vivipara, assembly GCF_965207765.1. Lineage (NCBI taxonomy): Eukaryota > Metazoa > Chordata > Lepidosauria > Squamata > Lacertidae > Zootoca > Zootoca vivipara. The sequence goes on along the minus strand of NC_142588.1, from coordinate 729,185 downwards.
GGGTTGAAATTGGGGAAAACTCTCCAGGGGAGAAAGACAAGGGGATGTAATATTTACCTACGGCAGAGATGTAGCTTAAACTGGTCCTGTATTCAGGCTCAGATATTTGAGTGGGAAAGCAGCTTAGAGAGAGAAGTTTTTTATCAGCAAAAACAGTCTTGGAGGAAAAGTTTACATGCTTAAACCCCAGTCATCTAATAACATTTACAGCCTCCTGCAGATACTTTGATTCATTTCTTGATTTTAAAAAGGAAGATGTTCAAAAATATCTGAACGCATGGTTTGACTGTCAACGCTGGGACTGAGGAACGCCTCTTACCTGGGTTTCTAATTCTGTCACTTCCAGATTAAGTTTATTTAGGTGCTTGTTCACAAAAGTGATCAGGGACTGAAAAGGAAAAAGAACACAGCAGGTAAGGAAATTAATGAACCAGCGATATGCAGATCAAGGCTGCAACCCTAAGCCCATCTACTGGCGTGCCTAGGACCGCACCGCTATTCATTTGACACTTCTAAGAAGGAACGTAAACACTTTCACAGTACAAAACCACCCATTTGTAAACCTTGTGCTTATGGAGAAGGAAACTTTGGCAGGTTTATTATATTTGGAATTCAATGGAACGTGGACTGATTCCCATGAAGTGTCTTTTGCCCACGCAAGCGGCATCCTCCAGCAAAGCTGCTCCCCTGGGGAAATGTGCTCTGGAAGCATCTGATGAAAGACAACTTGGACCTTTCAAGGAGGCTTGCTTTGAAACATTTTTCAGCACAAGAAAGCTCCTCAATCGACAGACTCACCAACAAGCAACAGGGAGGGAGGAAGAATGTAAATCCTCAGGACTCTACAAACCGCCTAAGGCAAAACTTTCTTACACGCCTCTGCAGCCTGGCTCTTGAGGGTTTTTGCCTGGCTGTCCTTTGATGAATGCCTCTTGCTTGTGAGGATGGAGGGGCGAGTGAGTGAGTGAGTGAGTGGGTGTAGAAACTTGCCTACTGCACAAAATGTAAACGTTGCATTTGCTGCTCCACCCACCCCTTCCTTTGGCCCAGCCGCCCTTGGCAAGTGGCTGCCAGAAGGCTGCCCAGAGGTGGCCCTCAGACCCAAATAGGTTTCCCTGTCGTGGTTTGACTCTTCAGGGGTCAAAGTGTAGAAAGGAAGGAGAAGTGGAGTTCAGCAAAGGCTGAGGTAGAGGCACTTCACTTTTTGCTTCATCCAGGCTGCTGGTCATTTTAAAGTTTTTCATCCCAGGAAAAACACCCATTCTCAGTAACGTGACAAAAGATCTTTGCCAGAAACAGTAAATAGAGGGCAAATAAAGGCTGGAAATTTTGTGCCAGCAACTTCGCGTGGAGGCTGCAAAAAAAGTCGTAATCGTGAGGAGCAGGCATCCTGCAATAATCGCCCAGCACCTAAAAAGCCATTGCTCCTTCGTGTCCTTAGACGAATCCTGGTGAAAGCAAGACATCTGAAGAGAGTGGGGGGAAATGCCCACTGGCCCATTAAATTTAAATTGTATGTATTTTAACCCGTATTTTAATTAACTGTTTTTTTCTTTTACGTTTTATTGTAATTTTATTGGATTTAGCTGCCCTGAGCCCGGTTCTGGTCAGGGAGGGTGGGGTATAAATAAAATATTATTATTATTATTATTATTATTATTATTATTTACAAATGGCATGTTACCTTTTTTACGACACTTAGTTTATCTGGAGCGTGGTCAAAGAGTGTATCAAAAGCATCTCGTTCTGGTTTGAGAAAGAGAACAAGGTTTTAACAAATCAATAAACACTTTAGTGAAAATTCACAGAAGCAAGATATGCATGATGACTACTTTTATTCCGTACTTTTTTTAGGAACCCTTGTAATGGACTCACTGAGCAAGAGGAAAGCCAGTGTCATGTGGTGGTTAGTGGATCAGACTAGGGTGTGGCAGGCCAAGGTTCAATTCACCAGTCAACCATGAAACTCACAGCCTAACTTTCCTCATCAAGTTGTTGTGAGGATGAAATGAGAAGTATGTATGCTACCTTGAGCTTTGTGGAGGAAAGTTGGGATATACTGTAAATGAAATGAATGAATGAATGAAAATAAGCACAGAGTGCAAGCGTAAATAGCCTTCTGAGAAAATGGGATGCAAGAAGACAGAGCAAAAGGAGAACGAGAGAATTGTTTTAATGTGCCACCTTGGACAAAAACATGATTTAGGGCAACTCCTAAATGGTGAGACAAACTAAACAAGAGACAGCATTTGAAATGCAACTGTATTTTACTGCTTTTCGAAACTTGCACACGGATCATTATTATGGGTTTATATTCCGAGTTAAAATCTTGTACTTACCAAATCGACCCATCATCATCCTGCAAATCAGAGTTTTAGAAAATGCTTTGTTAGTGCATTAATAATGGGTTCCTAAGAGCCCACAACTGAATAAGAAAACCCAGGTATCTCCCCACCCCACCCCAGACCAAGATCAATCTTGCTACACAATCTTTTATGAAAGGCAAAATTATTACCCCATAAGGCCAGAGAACAATTTTCTTATATACCACTACCATTATACTAAAATCTGAGCTCCAAGGAGGATGACCAAGGCCGGTGCTAGGGCTTTATGCGCCCTAGGCAAAATCACCTTCTGGTGCGCCCCCGGGCACATGCGTCATGACACACGCACAGCACTGCTGACGCCGCTGCGTCCCCTCCATAGGCGGGAGGAGCGCAAGCCAAAAGTGCAGCGAGCGAGCGAGCGAGCGGCGGTGGCAGCAGCAGCACCCATAGCTGAAGGCTTCAGCTACGGGCGCTGTCGCCACTCGCTCGCTACAGCCACTGAGGAGCTCACAACGTCCCCTCCATAGGCAGGAGGAGTGCGAGTGTGCGCCGTGGGAGGGCGGCGGTGGCGCAGGGTATTTGCGGGGCAGGCTGGCCAGCGTCCCCTCATTTTCGCGCCCTAGGCAACTGCCTAGTTGGCCTAAATGGACGCACCGGCCCTGAGGATGAATTATGGGAATTCCAAGGCCCTGTGCCCCCCGGGGGGGCAGTCAGTGCTGGCCCAAGACGTATTGCTGCCTGAATCAAAGCATCCAAAGCTGGATTGTATCCTTCAGGCATCAAGTTCTGCCTTCTCCTAAATTCTGATGCCTGAAGAATTCTCCTTCACTTCACTGTCTGTCTTCCTGGTGCTACTCAATGAATGACGATATATAATTCTGGGCAAGTGCCCCCAGTCCCGAGACAGGTTGCCCACCACTATGACGCAACGTAGATCAGCAGGAGGGCCACTAGATGTATCTTAGCTTTTATTTTCCGTTCATAGAAGGCAACAGAGGCCCAACAGGTCTGTCTGATGCCCCACCTCAACCAAGGGAAGACCCTAGAATATGTCCGCAGAAACGTCTGCAGCACGCACGAGTTCCTTCAAGGCAGAAAACCACTGGAGTACATACTACAATAGGGACCCAGGTGGCGCTGTGGGTTAAACCACTGAGCCTAGGGCTTGCTGATCAGAAGGTCGGCGGTTCAAATCCCTGTGACGGGGTGAGCTCCCGTTGCTTGGTCCCAGCTCCTGCCAAGCTAGCAGTTCGAAAGCACGTCAAAGTGCAAGTAGATAAATAGGAACCTCTACAGTGGGAAGGTAAACGGCGTTTCCATGTGCTGCTCTGGTTTGCCAGAAGCGGCTTTGTCATGCTGGCCACATGACCTGGAAGCTATACGCCGGCTCCCTTGGCCAATAATGCGAGATGAGCGCGCAACCCCAGAGTCGGTCACGACTGGACCTAATGGTCAGGGGTCCCTTTACCTTTACCTACTACAATGGTCTACAAAGGTCCAGATAACTATTTAGTGGGCACAATGGCTGTCCCAGATGATCCCAGGCGAGAACTTTCTGAGCACTCCCCATGAGCGAAGGGTAGGAGAAGGGCTTACTCGGTGGTGGTGGTGAGTTCTTCTGTGACCTGGGCTGTCTGGAGAAGACCTTCCCGCTTCTGGAAGACAGAAAGGAGAATGTTTGTGGCACAACACTAAATTCTGCCTAAATTGCGACTGAAAAGGCTGCTTGCCCCCATCACAAAATCAGGCGTCGGTCATGTAAAAGCAATTAACAGTGCCCGTTATTTTTTAATTTAAAGTAGAAATGAAAGCTATGGGTGGCAGTCACCCGTCTCTGAAAAGGCCGTCTTCTCTCACAAGCGGAAGAGGCACACCGCAGACATGCATTATCTTTTTTTTAAAAAAACACCCTTTTTTCTTCAAAGTGACTACATACAACTGAAACAAACAGTTGGTTAAAACAAACAGGAGTTCCTTAACAAGATGACAGCCCTAATTATTAGCTGATGATTCCAGAGGAGAAAGAAAAAGATAAAAGTAGTGTTCCAATTGAAGGCAAAGTCCTTTGTAAGCTCTTCTTCTCTGTCAGAATCTGTATTGGCCCATGGCGAATGACCATACAAAAGCATTCTAAAATATGTGTTCTTTTGCTTCTCTTGAGCAAGAGAAAGCATTCATGCAGGCTCTGAAATCCCCACTTAACCTAAAAGTTGTGCCACCTAGGGGTGCCTTTCTTAAATACTGTACTTTCAAAAGCAACAAGGAGATTGACGCCCTGTTTAAACTACCGTATGTTGTTTCTCCTGACAGGAGTCTCTTCTTTTTCCCTCCTCCAACAAATGGAGATAATCAAGCAGAGGCATCTTTGAAAATCCAAAGGCCAGAAGGCAGCCGCACTCTCCTTTGCCTTCAGCAAAACAATTTCACCCCACTCCCAAGTGACCACAGCTTTAAATGAAAGACAGGCCTCTGAAGCCAGGGAGATGTATTAATCTCTCACATTCTGTGGAGGGTTTATAGATGCGAGGAAATTGCCCTGCACCCTTGGGGACTTTGCAAAGTTACACCATCAATCTATCGACCGGTGCCGTTTATGGCAAATTGTTTTCTTCTCCCACAACCCCTAAGAAGTAACATCAAGTCACAGAAAACAACCACCGTCGGCAAACGGTTTGTTTAGCATATTACAGCTACAGCTGTTACCAATACAGAAGTTAAAAAAAAATCCAAACATAGCACAGACCTTCCTCAATTATGAAATGTATGCAGCTCTTAACAGCCACAGGCAAGAAAAACAGGAGTGCTTCCATGCAGCGATGATTTAGGGGCAACCCAACCCTTGCTTTTCTCTTCCTTGATTTCTGCAGAACCAGAAGAGCCACTTTGCTCCCAGATTTCTGGAATCCAAAAAGCCCTCTGTATCTAAGGCAGGCACCCCCAAACTCGGCCCTCCAGATGTTTTGGGACTACAACTCCCATCATCCCTAGCTAACAGGACCAATGGTCAGGGATGATGGGAATCATAGTCCCAAAACATCTGGAGGGCCGAGTTTGGGGGTGCCTGATCTAAGGGATCAGATCCCTTTCCCCAGCTGGGAGTGGGTTGTGTGTACAATATTTCCGCTGGGACAACACATTTCATAAGTCAATCTTGTAAAGAGGTATCTCTAAAAAAAAGGCTGGCAGCCAAATTACAAGCCCCGGAATGTATAGAAACAAGCAGTTAGAACTGACAGCAATTTGTTAACAATTAAATCAACTAATTATTTATATTTAAAATGATTCCAACTAGAGAGGAAACTATGAATACCTGTTCTATGTGACTTGTTGACCCTTGAAAAGTGCCCTAATGCCCTGACATCTGGCTCCATGTGCCAGAACAGACAGACCAGAAAATCTCAGGTATGCCTAAGGCAGGGGTGGTTTTAATGGGGAGTGCTAGGAGTTGCTGGACTACAACTCCCATTATCCCTGAACTCTGAGCCACACTGAATGTGGCATCTGGCAGTTGGAGCCCAACACCCTCCTAGTGGTACAGCAATAAAACGGCTAGCACATTTGTGAAACGAAGCTGGGTCTGGTATGGTTTCAAATTGGATGGGAGACTGTCATGTGTCAAGATTCCTGCACTGGAGGGGGTTGGACTAGATGACCCTCTGGATCCCTTTCAACTCTATGATTCTATAACTGTCTAGAAGGCCACAGGTTAGCCACTCCTAATCTGATGGCAGGAGAACATGTGGCCAATAATGCTAAACCACGACTGCCTACGCTTCCCCATTTCTTCTCAGAGCAATTGTTTATTGTATTATTATTTCACTGACTGATTATCGCTTGACTCTTAAAACAAACCCCAACGCCTCAAAGCAATTTGCAAAAAAGATATAGCAATAAAATTATCAATAAGAATTAAGAACCATTTAAGACTTTCACAAAAGTTAAAACAGCAACAGAGTAAAACCTGATTAAAACGTTCATCAGCTTTCTAGACGTTATTATTTGCAAACCTCCCAAATTAGGTCTAGGCCAGTTCTGCAGCTTGATCCCACCCCCGAGTACTGTTATTCGGCTATGGAGTCCAGACATCTGAGGTGGTATGTGTGTGAGAGAGAGCACTTTAAAGTGTAACCAACTTTCAGAAAACAGGATAACATTTGTAGGAAATACATACATAAGGATTCAGCATGCCCTTACCCTTACAACAACCACTTGCACAGAAACATGTTCAGGAAGTCGGATGGGAGCCCTGAAATGCATCGCCAGAGCTACCAGCAGGTGGAGAATGGACACCAGGTTCTTGCCGTGGATTGCTTGAAGGGAAACACAGATATATTGAGACACGCAAATTTTAAAAGGCAGTTAAGGAAAAACATTTTCCGGGTAAGTTTTGGATCGGTGAGAGCTTTGAGTGGTCAGTGTGTGGGGCCTCAGGGTCCTGTATGGCAACTTGCTCCTCCCCACGAGTGGCAGAAATCATGCAAAATGAACTAAATGGCATAAATCAAGCCATTTTGCATCATTGACACGAGTTGCAGAATACTGTTTTGCCTTTGCTAACCTGCCCAATGCCAGGGCAGGGGGGAATTCTGTGAACACACCAGCCTGCCTTACGCAGATGTGCGTCTACCTGCCCAGTACTGTCTACTTTGACTGGCAGCAGCTCTCCAGGGTCTCAAGCAAAGATCTTCCCTGGTCTTGCTCTCTGAATGCAAACAAAAGGGGCCTGGCAGTGGAGCAACTCTGCCCCACAACGAACCCAACCCAGACAAGCTTCTTACAGTCAACATTCCACTTGATAGCCCAGCCATGGGGTCGCAGTAAATCGTGGACAGCTTCCAGGACAGTCTGCAGCTTTTGTTTCTGGCCTATTTCTGACTGCGTCACTTCGGCCACGTTCAGCTTACGGCCAGCTAGTTTCTCTGGGTTGGGAAAACAGACAAGCAGAAACGAGATTCTTCAGGTAGTGCAAAAGGGATGGGGGACATGGACCCCCCCCCTGCAGCCAGTTCCTCACTTGGCCAGATACAAACCCACCAGCTTTTTAAAATTGAAATTTATTTATATTTTAAGGTGGTTATAAGCCACACTTACATTTCAATAAGAATAAAATCAGCAAAAGTATCCACTAAAATCTGATTGGTTAAAAAGAGAAAAATTATTCAAAGGCCTGTCTATAAACAAAGATGGTTTCCAAAACATGTCTGAAAGAAGGGAGGGGTAGCTTCTGCCAAATGCCCAGGGCTAGGGAGTTCCACAGGACAGGGCCTGCAATACTAAAGGGTTGGCCGCCAGCGGAGGCCAACTAAACCCCAGGGATGGGGGGAACCACCAGGAGTGACCCACCAGAGGATCTCAGTGATCAGGGTGGAGCGCAAGGGATCAGACAGTTCTTAAGGGGTTTCGGCTCCTGCCCAACGGTTAAGCTTCCTGACCAGATACAAGGGCAGCGCCACATAAAGCATATTACAGTAATCAATCATGGACCTCAGGGGTCAGGCTACCACAGACCCAAAACTAAGGCGGTCTCATTCATCTGGCTCACACCACTCAAATCCTGGCTTCATAAACCAGGATCTGCACCTGGACGCCCCCTTTGCTCACCCCTTTCATGAGAGTCAAGCTTCCCATTATGTGTAAACTGGGAATGATGGTTCAAGGCTTTCAAAGAAGCCAAGAATCGTAAACTGTGGCTTCATGCACTGGCTTGATTCAAAGACATTAACCAAGGAATAGTTAACTGCAACTTCCTGGCTTGTTTCCCTGCTAGCTAATGCAAAGAGAGGAAATGGGCTATGTTCATGGTTGACTGTGCAAGCGCAGACAATGACTTGACTGGATCTAAAGCGATACTCACTGGGCCACTTTGGACATAACGCTAAGCCACAGTTTAGCATTATGAGAACCATCTCTCTCCTCACCTGGCATGGCCACAAGGAGAGACTAAATTTAGAGTCTTGTGCTTCCACTTTTTGATTAATCAAAGCTTGCCAAATCTTGGTTCGGTTTGACAAACCATGGTTAACCTCAAACCATGGTTTGCACAACTGGCTTATCTCAGAAAACATACTGAAGATTGACCAGTTGAAACTATGGATATACTGTAATAGTGAACTACGGTCAATCAAAAATGGAAGCAAAAGTGTACGGTTGCCTCCTTTTCATTAGTCTGAAGTCCAAAACACAGCCCTTTTGTTTTAGCAAAGCCTGCTTTTCCTCAGCGACCAACATGGCTGAGTGGTGATTCAAACCCAGATTCCCCTCGGTCCAGCTCCAGCACTCTGTCCACTGCCCCCTGTCTACAGCAGCAGCAGCTCACCCAAGAGCTTCTGTAGCACCTGCCCGTCATAGACATCCTCCTCAAGCTGCTTGACAATGATTCTTTCTTCAACCAGGACATCATTTATCCAGTCAATTAAAACCTGGGACAATAAAGAAAAAGTATAGATTACTTGGTTGGTCCTAATACATTATTTAGTTTCTATCCTTTAAGGGGTTGGGGTGAGAAAACCTCAAGTCAAGCAGACTTTTCTGGGAAACTAAGAAATCTATTATGGTGCCAGCTTTCCTGTATTAGATTTAAATTCTTCAGCTGCATCTCACAAAAATAGCACTTTGCAAAACACTTGTAAGCCCCATGCAGGCAAATAAGGATTGTCTGATGTCACTGTGACATCAAGTTACATGTAGGTAGCCATGTTGGTCTGACGTAGTCGAAACAAAATAAAAAAAAATCCTTCCAGAAGCACCTTAGAGATCAACTATGTTTGTCATTGGTATGAGCTTTCGTGTGCATGCACACTTCTTCAGATACACTGAAGCAGAAGTCCTCAGGCGCTTATACATAGTCAGATGGGGGGGGAGGTATTACTCAGAATGGCAGAGAGTGAGGACTGCCACTTTTTCCTGTAGACCATTTGCAGTCGTTAACGGTCATCAACAGCTATGAGTCTGTCAATCACCCACTCCCTCCACCCTTCTGAGTAATACCTCCCCCCCCACCATCTGACTATATATAAGTGTCTGCTTCAGTGTATCTGAAGAAGTGTGCATGCACACGAAAGCTCATACCTATGACAAACTTAGTTGGTCTCTAAGGTGCTGCTGGAAGGAATTTTTTTTTATTTTGTTTCGACTGTGACATCAATTGATTGACAGGTTAGCTCCACCCACCAGTCAGAACTTAGCCCACAAAAGGTGGGGAGATAGCAATCTGGCTCACCAACTAGATCTAGTTCCTCATCCCTGACCTATACCCTAGAGAACCAACTAAAAATATCAGTATCAGCCAAGCAAATGGACAAACTGGGAATTTACTTTACTCAGTACAGTATATAAATGCTACTTGTGGATTAACAGATGTAAACAAAAGAAAGCTTATGTGTGGCTAAGTTATGGCTCTGCAAAGAGAGAAGATTTTTCAGGCAAGGTGATTTTCCAGTCCTGAAGTTCTGTAAATTACGGGGGTGTGCATAATTTTAAAACCAACATACATTGGAAGATCCAAAACGATTTGCAAAGCCATTGTGCACTACAGAACTTAATTCAAGATGCATTCCATTGACTGCCACCAGATCGTTCAAACTAGTCTAAGCTATTTAATTAAAAATGATCATATTATTCCATCTGAGCTACCTTCCAAGTTATGGGGAAACTTGCAAGTCAGCTATGACTGATAACCCCAGGGAGATCTTCCTTTAGCCCAGTAAGAAGATAATTCTCTTTCTGTTCTGCACTTGATTCTACAGTTGGTCTTGCCCAAAGCTATGACAGTTAATGTTTTAATCATTTCCAAACACGCACAGTGCCTGCAGCTCTGAATCTACCACCCACATGCTTCCTCGGGTGACAAGACTTAAGCTGCATTTTCTGGGACTTTGCTTTAGAAGAGGTCACCACCAGATATCAATAGCTTCATTACTCCAGTACGTTTCCGAGCACAATTCAAAGTGTTGGTGCTGACCTTTAAAGCCCTAAATGGCCTCGGTCCAGTATACCTCCATCATTCTGCCCGGACACTGAGGTCCAGCACCGAGGGCCTTCTGGCGGTTCCCTCGTTGCGAGAAGCCAAGTTGCAGGGAACTAGGCAGAGGGCCTTCTCGGTGGTGGCGCCTGCCCTGTGGAACGCCCTCCCAACAGATGTCAAAGAGGAAAACAACTACCAGACTTTTAGAAGACATCTGAAGGCAGCTTTTAATGTTTAATAGATTATTGTGTTTTATTTTTCTGTTGGAAGCCGCCCAGAGTGGCTGGGGAAACCCAGCCAGATGGGCGGGGTATAAATAATAAATTATTATTATTATTATTACTCAGGACACACTTTTATCTCCAACTTGATGGTGACTCCTTCTGTGGAACCAAAGTCACAGAGAATGATTCACAGAAATGCTGTGACTTTCCCGCCTGTGCAGTTTTGTTTTTTAATAGGGGGGGGGGACACATTAAAAATGTGATTTCCCAGCCTGCATTGAATCGGAAAGGGTACCGTCCTTTCTACCACCTCCAGGCAGGCAGCAGCAGCTGCAAATCCAGCCAGTTTTCCACTCCAATTTGGAAAAGTGTGTGTGTTCTTGCAGCAAAGAAAGGCAAAGCTACTAATCAATGAAGCCCTTACCTTGATGAGTTCTTTAAATTTGGCTTCCTCCTTTGAGTTGGGATCAATCATGGTGCGTTCTTCATTCTCCTCTGCCAGTTTGGAAGAGAAGCGCTGAGTTAGAGCCATCAGGGGACACACACACAGACAAGCACACTGCCTTGGAGACCAGTTCTCAAAAGCCAGATGCGGCCTGATTCATAAGCGGAAGAACCCAGTCATGGTACAAAGTTAGAAGCGGGATCAAGCCATCACGGGGGACGTGGCATGGCTAAGGATGCGAGATCACACAGGGCTAGTTTCCTCAAAGTTAAACTGGCCGCACCCTTTTGTGAACAGGCCTTTCGATCACACGGCCTGCAACACAGTGACCTGACCCTTCTAGTCCTCAAGGCACAGCTCCTCAGAGTGGCAAGTGGGTGATCAGTTCCCTTTTTCATCATCCAGCCTTTCCTTTGTTGTCTTAAGATGGCAGAGAGTGAGGACTGCCACTCTGCTCCAATGGAAAACTTACCGTGTCAGTGGACTTGGGAGTCCTATAATAAACTCACAAAGCATGTTTTATTTTCTGTACAGTCAAACCTTGGTTCCCGAGCGGCTTAGCTGCTGAACAAATTGGCTCCCGAATGCTGCCAACCTGGAAGTGAGTGTTCCGGTTTGCAAACATTTTTCGGAAGCCGAACATCCGACACAGCTTCCGCTTGAGTGCAGGAAGCTCCTGCAGCCAATCGGAAGCCATGCCTTGGTTTTTGAACCATTTCGGGAGTCGAACGGACTCCCAGGACAGGTTAAGTTCGAGAACCACAGTACCACTGTATTTGGTTGTCCTCACAAAAGTCTTGTGGAGTGGGTTACTAAGATTTTTGTTTCTTTTTTAAAAAAGAAGAAGAGGCAAAAGAAGAAAGGAGGAGGAGGAGGAGGAGGAGACGAAAAAGAAAAAGAAAAAAGGGTGAGAGTAAATCTGCCTGAAGGCACCCTCTCAATACCATGGCTAATAAACATACCCCTGGACACAGTGGCTCCAATTCAGAGGCTGTCACACAATAAGCCTGGTGTTGCCCCATGGCTGAGGATTGAGGGCTGCAGCTGGATGCTGAAACAGGGTGCCAAGGGGCCTCCCCTTCCCACTCTGCAGTGCAGATATAGCAAAATGCAGAAGCCAAGGGGCACATACCATTCCCAAACCTGGGTGGGGTTCGCACAAGGAAGGCTTCCTTCACCGCTTAAGCCTTGCTTTTGCTAAAATGTGTTTTCTTTTTCTTGCCAGGAAATCCGAGCAAGTACTTTGAATCAAATGGCAGTGGACTATAAAGGTGACTCATTAATTTGATTAAACTCAAAGTAAGTGTAATTCCCGGGTGTGTATTTTAACTCTGTTCTTATGTTAATTAAATGTATACTTATCCATGTTTTGCAACGGTCTGTGGGGATGAGCAAGAAATATTTGCTGTATCATAGAATATGCTTCCCAGAGAGGTCCATAAATGCGTATCTCTTTCTTTTTAAAAAAAGAAGAGGGCACAAGGCATTGTTCTAGCAGACTCATTTGGTTGATATCCTTACGCTGCTGAATCTATTCAGAGTTACAGTCCTACCTTGGGTTGCGAACGTGATCCGTGCAGGAGGCACATTTGCAACCTGCAGCGTTCGCAGCCTGAAGCGCCGCATCTGAGCACACACGTGATGCGATTCAGCACTTCTGCGTGTGACATCATTTCGCGCTTCTGCACATGCACGAGAGCCGAAACCCGGAAGTAACCCGTTCTGGTATTTCCGGGTTCAGCGCAGTCCGCAACCTGAAAACGCGCAACCCACAGCGTTCGTAACCCAAGGTATGACTGTATATGAGTGGGCCCTGCAGCAAAATGTTGCAGTGTTTTCCTGACATGCGTGTGTTATCTGGGGGACAGGGAGTTCGCACCAGAGACAAGATTTCCTACTCTATCTTGGAATGTCATGTGCACTTTTTCTGAACATTTAAAAGTGCAATCAGTCTGTAAGTCACTGGAGCACAAGGCTATGTTAAGCAACTGGTTACTGTATTTGGTCTGGCCTGGGAGGCAATATAAGAAACCCCATCTCTCACCTGAAAAAAACAACAACACTGAACTGCATCTTAGGGCTGAAAGCGACTGTCTCTTGGCACAGCCCTCCAGCCTGCAACAGAGGTGTGCCAACTAACCATGCAGCATTTATTGATTTATCTATCTATGTAAAGTGCTTACTGCATATGCCACCACACTAATTAAATTAACACCAAGTTAATGCGCAACAAAACAACAGTACAACATCCAGCATGCAAAAGAAACAACCTAACTTATCACAATTCACAATAGTGATGGACTGTTCAGCTGGGCCAGGGAAAACTTAAACTGAAAGGGTGGTTGTAGATGCTTCTCCCCAAAAATGGGAGATAAGAGTCATGAATAACAATGCAGAGGTGTAACACACTCAGGGGGCACAACACTGCAGGGGTGTCGTAAGTCAACTCTTCTGCAGTAACTGCCCCGTTTGCATTTGGTTTGGAGTTTGCATTAGCAGGCAGTGCTACGCGCTTTTATTTTTTAAATCACTTTACATTAAATAGGAACCGGGGTGCAAAGAAAAGGCGTGTTGCTCTTTTGCCACTACTACGGTAGTGTTTTGAGAGCGAGTGGGATGAGCACACAGTTGCCCAATCCCAGCCAGATTGAAATCCTGGATTTCTCCATCGGCGTCACTCTGCTCCTTTTGGGAAACATTTAAAAAGAGTTTCTCCAGCGTGAACCAGGAAGTGACCTCCCCAGACAATAGTTTTTCTCTCTCCTCCTGTTCCCGTCACTCCATGGTATTGTCAGGGCCCCTGATTCTCAGGCAGCGTTCAGACATTACATTAGCTTTCCTGGTTGCAATGCTAGCACTCCCGTCCCAGTCAAGAATGTTGATTGTGGAAATGCAGTGCTTTCTCACTGCCATGCAGTGCTGAATTTTAAAATGAGGGAAATAACTGCATGCTGGGACTCCACCCCAGATGATGGAAAAGACAGGGAGGCTGCACCACAAAACTCCAGCCCTTCACTGGGACTCTTCCAGATGGATGATGTCAAGCCCCTGATCCCTCTGTTCTCCCCCTCACAGTAACTGAAGCTCTTTTGTTTAGATCTCTTAATCCACAAGTAGCATTTTTATACTGTACCGAGTAAAGTATCTTCCGGGTGCAGATCCGGGACAGCAGGGGACATCGGCGCATTGATGGCATTTTTACCCTCTTCTTGCAGGTCAGTCACTGGAAAAAAGGGAAACCCAACAGACATTAGTAAATGCACAGTTTGTCCATTTGCTTCACTTTTATCCAGAGTAGAGCCAAACATTCCTTAAGTTCATTTTTGCACTGGAATGTAATTGCTTTAGTGAATAGCTCCCCTGCTCACACAAACACACACACTCTCTCTTTTGTGGCTGTGTAAACACAAGGCATTTAAAGCACATCCCCCCCACCTGCAAAGAACCCTGGGAACTGTAGTGTACCCCCCCACACACACACAGAGCTGCCATTCCCAGTACCCTTAACAAACTACAATTCATGGGATTTGGGGGTGCTGGGAATGTGCTTTAAGTGTCTGGTGTGTACACAGCCAGAGACTATTCCCCCTCACATGACCCGGAGCCATCAGATGACGCACTGGAGAGATGATGTCACAACACACAAGGTAGTCAGGGCAAATGAAGCTCCTTTTGAGCGAGGTGACGAGTACGTGCAATTTAGCAGTTCTTTAGTAAACACCAAGTTGACTTACCTACCACACAAGACTCAGTTGTACAGCTGCAAATAAAACATTTTAAGTGTGTTTTAACTGCAATATACAATGAGACACTAGATGGCAATGGTGAGCCTTATGGAAAATGTATTTTTTTAAAATGCTTTTTTTTAAAAAAATATTTTTATATGTATCTAGATTCCACCTGGAACTAAGATAGGAAAAAACTTGAGGACATCACAGCACATGGTTTCATAGCCACTTGCAATTATTACAGATGGGTGGGCTCACAGGAGCCACTTCCTAAGGGCCATGGGGGCTTTGGCCCCCACAATAAAATATTTGATAGTGTGTGCACTGCATCATGTGATGCAGGGCAGAGCTTACCTTGGTCCCCACAATATTCTATTCAAGTTGGCACCCCTGGGCAGGGTACAAACAAACCAATAAAAGTAGTTTGCCATTGTTAGTGACAACTATGTGTCATCCAGGGTAGATAAAAATCAATGATTTTTTTGATTTAAATCGATTTTTTTGATTTAAATCTGATTTTTTAAAATAAAATGCTTTTTGAGGAAAATATATTACCATCCAAAGGTTATTCCATCATGAAATAAAGATTAGTTTTTTAATTATGTAGAATAAGGTTGTATATGTTTAATTTTTGGGGTAAATAAATTCCATTAATCCATTCGCAATGTCATGCTCTTCCAGAGGTTTTTGTAAGATTCTTGGGCAGTTTCTCTGCCTGCAAGATATTATCACAGATGCTTGGTTTACTTTTGCAGTTCTCAAAACTGAATTTGACTCAACAGAGATCACATGCCTCTTCTTCACAGCAAAAATGTTATAACATGAACAGAGTTGAGAAAAAGACCTTAATCCTATTGTTCTACAAACCTATGAATACAGAATCAACCCCTTCAGTGCTAAGTTTCAAGAAGTTCAGTGAATAGAATAGAAACAGTATTTTTCTGATTGTTTGGAGTGGACAGTATTTAAGTTTTTCATGTGTAGGCTGGGCTGACAGTCTAAGTTTCTTAAAATATATATATATATTGTTTTTGTTTAGCCAAATTAGTTAACAAACATGGATGTTTGTTTAAGCAAATAACATGTGCTGTAATGTTATTGTTTCAGTTGAATAAATCTATTTAAATTGTTATTATTAAGGTAATGATTATTTTTCTCCTTCCTAAGTACAACAGTAAAGTTGTCCAAATATGAATGATTAACCTATTAAACTGGGGATAAAAAACTAATATGAAAAGTTGTTATTCTAAAAATCTTCATCTACCTGCATATTGAAGTTATAACAGCAAGAATTAGTCTTTATGTAGAAAACTATGATTTAAATCAAGCCTTACTGACTAGTGATTTAAATCGTGATTTAAATCAGTTTGATTTAAATCAAATCCACCCTGGTGTCATCACATCTAGTTCTGTAGTAAGGCAATTAAAACATACAAGAAAGTGTGTTTTTGCTATGTTTTGAGCAGTTCTTGATTTTATTGGTTACAGGTAGGTAGCCGTGTTGGTCTGGGTCGAAGTAAAATAAAAAAATTCCTTCAGTAGCACCTTAAAGAACAACTAAGTATTTATTTTGGTATGAGCTTTCGTGTGCATGCACACTTCTTCAGATACACTGAAATAGGAGTCCCCAGGCGCTTATGTAGAGAAGGGGTGGGGAGGAGGTGGGGAGGGGAGGGGGTATCACTCAGAAGGGTGGTGGAAGTGGGTGATTGACTGACTGATAGCTGTTGATGACCGAAAACGACTGCAACGTTGATGACCGAAAACGACTGCAATTCAGCAACTTCTCTTTCCAGTCTATTTCAATCTCCCAGGACATTCTATACAAGATCTCAAAGTAGCTGTCTTACTACAAAAGAATTTCAGAAATAGACTGGAAAGAGAAGTTGCTGAATTACAACTTATCACCAAGCTCAAAACCATGGAGGGACCTGGTTTGAACAGAGACATTGGATTCTTATCTCATTATACATGATAAAGCGATCTTCAGCCATCTCCAACCTTGCTTTTTCATGCAAAACCATTTGCAGTCGTTTTCGGTCATCAACAGCTATCAGTCAGTCAATCACCCACTTCCACCACCCTTCTGAGTGATACCCCCACCCCACCCCATCCCCACCCCTTCTCTACATAAGCGCCTGGGGACTCCTATTTCAGTGTATCTGAAGAAGTGTGCATGCACACGAAAGCTCATACCAAAATAAAAACTTAGTTGGTCTTTAAGGTGCTACTGAAGGAATTTTTTTATTTTGTTTTCATCGGTAAGCCACCTTGAGTCTCACCAGGGAGTAAGGGTGTGTATATATATATATCTGTGTGTATAGTGTACAATATCATTTGCCACAGAACTATACACCTCAAAACACATGGAAGTAGGGAAATTGCTCAGTTTTCTATGTTACTTTTAACTGTTTCTATTGTATCTTATACATCTGCATGAGATCTGTGTGCAGGAGGTGATAAGGAGCTGGGTAATTTTAAAGTGTCCCACGTCACAAATCACCTCCTTCTCCCTGGGAGGCCTGCTTTCCACCTGCAGGTTGATGTTTCAGCATGGCAGCCCCTTCAAACAAGCCATTCTTTCCCATGCATTCTGGATCAGTGCAGTGGGTGGACTGTTCCACATGCTCACCTGAAAGTGCCTTTTAAAAGAAAGATATTTAGCAGAAGGGCAGAGTGAGAGCGATTATGAAAACCCCACTTTCCATACTTAAAAAATGCTTACAAGTTCTATAGACCTTCAGGCTGAAGTGAAGACAGTGTTCAAAACTCCCATTGTTCTAGGCCAGTGATGGCGAACCTATGCCGCGTGTGTCAGACGTGACACGCAGAGCCCTCACTGCTGGCACGCGCCCCATCGGCCCATTGTTTCCCCCCTCCATTTGTTCTCCAGATCCTTTTTGTTGTTGTTGTTGCTGGTAGCCAGAGATTGGTTTTTTAACCCTTTCTGTGCTGTTTTTTTCTGGCGCTTGGGAGACTATGATTGGGTGTAACAGCGTTCGTTTTTTAACCCGTTCTGTTTTGGGTTTTTTTGGCACTTTGGCAGATTATGCCGGTGCTGCGTGTTAGTTCCAGCGAATGTATTATTTTTCATTTATTTCTGTTCTCTCCCCCCCCCCAAAAAAAGCGCAGCAGCTTTGGGGCACCCCCCCCAAAAAAGCAAAGCAGCTTTTGCACACACACCCCCAAAAAACCTCCAAAACTTTGGTCAGCATCTCTCCCCAAAAAGCTCAACAACTCTGGGCACTTTGTGATAAATTGTCACGGTCCGGTTGGCGGGCGTCAGGACCAGAGGCAAGATGGAGGTGCAGAAGCAGGAACAGGTGCAGGGCTGAGGGTCCAGTAGCAGGCAGTCGCAGGGTCAAGGAGCAAGGCAGAGACGAAGGTCCAAGGAGCAAGAAGCAAGGCGAAAGCTCAAGGAACAAGAAGCAAGGCGAAGGTCCAAGGGTCGAGGAGCAAGGCGAAGGCAAAGCAAGGGTCCAAGGGTCGAGGATCCAGGCGTCGGCAAGGGTCCAAGGAACAAGGAGTAAGGCGAAGGCTCAAGGAACAAGGAGCAAGGCGAAGGTCCAAGGGTCGAGGATTCAGGCGTCGGCAAGGCAAGGGTCCACGGAGCAAGAATCAATGCGTCGGCAAGGCAAGGGTCCAAGGAGCAAGGATCAAGACGTCAGCAAGGCAAGGGTCCACGGAGCAAGAATCAAGGCATCGGCAAGGTAAGGGTCCACGGAGCAAGGATCAAGAGGCCAGATGCAACCAGGCAGGGAAAGCGTTGCTGTGGCAAAGAGCTGAAGGGAAATGCTGGGCTTTTATCCCTCCCAGCTCCTGCCACCAGGTGCAGTGAGATCTCAAGTGGCCTCACCTGGGTGACTACTCCTCCAGCACAAGCTGAGGTCTTCACCTGTGTGGCCACGCCTTGCTTCTCCAGCACAAGCTGAGGCAGGCCCCAGTCCTGCAAAGCACTACAGCCCCCAGAGCCTGACTCCTGCCCATACTCCTGACATAAATAAGGGTTTTTTGGTTTGGTTAAATAATTATTTTGGGTTTATTAAAAACAGTTATATATTACAATTATACATTTTTGTTATTTAAACTATGAATATCGCGAAATTATGGTTCTTTTCTCGAAGTGACACACCACCCAAGTTATGCTCGTTTTTTTGGCGAAGTTTGACACTCCAAGCTCAAAAGGTTGCCCATCACTGTTCTAGGCGCATTTTGCGACAGGGAATTTCATTAGCGCAAGACGTTTCTGAGCTCTGGGCAAAGTTTTCAGATTAAAACTGCAGAGGGGAAGGAAAGGAGGACCTTTTTCTGCCTCCACACTTCCAGCTACTCTCTGAAGACTGGAGAAGAGTCCCTCTTAAGAATATTAGGGGGGGGTGGGCTGGGGAAGGACCAGACTGTGTGAAAAATGAACATAAGGTTTTGGCTTAAGTTCTTTCATTTTAAGCTTTGTATTCTTGTTATAAAAAGTGTGCCCAGACATTCGGTTGTTGCACCCGTAACCTCCTCGCTTTCTAACTCTGAGTGAAGAAGGCAAAAGTCTCCTAGGATCCTCGGCAGAGTGGGAAGGGGAGAGAGAACATTAGCTGTCAAGTGCTCACAGTGATTTGTACTTCACACCAAAGGCATTATTTGCTGCCCTAAATAGCACAAGCTGAATAAGGAGATTTAAATGGGGAAACAAGAGAGACTTTAGTTGGCCCATATAATGAGGCACACAGCCAGGTATGAGTCCGGCAAGCTCGTTGCTTTAAAATTTTAAAAGTAAAGAACTACCTACTCCTCTGAGTGGTGCAGCAATAAAACTGCCAGCACATTTACAAAGGTATGGTTTCAAATTGGATGTTGAGATTGGTGCATTGCAGTGTGTTGAACTAAATGACCCTCGGGAGTCTCTTCCAAGTCTACAATTGTGTGTTTCCGTTTCTATGTTCAAACATCCACTCAGCTCTAACCTTCCTCTCCCAAATTCTGGACACTGGAGGGGGTCAGTGAGCAAATGCACCCTCTTTTTCCTGCTGTTGGGTTACTCGGGAGCAGAGAACATCTCCAACAATAATGGAACACCTCCATTGGCCCACATGCTGAATGGATGAGAATTATAATTCTTATAACAGACACGCAACGTTTGGGCTCCAGGGGATAAGCGTACAATGATTTAACAGCAGGTTTCCTACTCAAATGTGAGCTCATTCCAAATTATGGCAGGATATGAAGCATATCTGGATTCCTCAAGAATGAGGCACAGACCACAAAGCCAATCCTGCACTTTGCATGTGGGCCTTTAAAAATCCACTGAACCTTGAAATGGCTTGCCAGATGAAGTTTGCAATTGGGGGATCTGAATGAAATGAAGCTCCTTGTTTCTACAGCATATTTTTGCTAAAGGAACAGAAGCAAAATCGCCAACTAACTATGATTTTATGGCACTGGTCAGTAAAACTGCATCCTGGCATGGAACCAGTAAAGGGGTTGTTTCTGTATTCATAGGTTTGTAGAACAATAGGATTAAGGTCTTTTTCTCAACTCAATTAATTCTCAACTTTATTTCATGATGGAATAACCTTTGGATGGTAATATATTTTCCTCAAAAAGCATTTTATTTAAAAAAATCCGATTTAAATCAAAAAAATCGATTTAAATCAAAAAAATCCGATTTTTAAATATATTTTTTAAAAAATCATTGATTTTTATCCACCCTGTTAAGGGGTATCAAAATTGAGACATGGCTGGAAAGTGGAAATGTTGTTGTTGTTGTTTAGTCGTTTAGTCGTGTCCGACTCTTCGTGACCCCATGGACCATAGCACGCCAGGCACTCCTGTCTTCCACTGCCTCCCGTAGTTTGGTCAAACTCATGTTCGTAGCTTCGAGAACACTGTCCAACCATCTTGTCCTCTGTCGTCCCCTTCTCCTAGTGCCCTCAATCTTTCCCAACATCAGGGTCTTTTCCAAGGATTCTTCTCTTCTCATGAGGTGGCCAAAGTATTGGAGCCTCAGCTTCACGATCTGTCCTTCCAGGGAGCACTCAGGGCTGATTTCCTTCAGAATGGAGAGGTTTGATCTTCTTGCAGTCCATGGGACTCTCAAGAGTCTCCTCCAGCACCATAATTCAAAAGCATCAATTCTTCGGCGATCAGCCTTCTTTATGGTCCAGCTCTCACTTCCATACATCACTACTGGGAAAACCATAGCTTTAACTATACGGACCTTTGTCGGCAAGGTGATATCTCTGCTTTTTAAGATGCTGTCTAGGTTTGTCATTGCTTTTCTCCCAAGAAGCAGGCGTCTTTTAATTTCGTGACTGCTGTCACCATCTGCAGTGATCAAGGAGCCCAAGAAAGTAAAATCTCTCACTGCCTCCATTTCTTCCCCTTCTATTTGCCAGGAGGTGATGGGACCAGTGGCCATGATCTTGGTTTTTTTGATGTTGAGCTTCAGACCATATTTTGCGCTCTCCTCTTTCACCCTCATTAAAAGGTTCTTTAATTCCTCCTCGCTTTCTGCCATCAAGGTTGTGTCATCTGCATATCTGAGGTTGTTGATATTTCTTCCGGCAATCTTAATTCCGGCTTGGGATTCATCTAGTCCAGCCTTTCGCATGATGAATTCTGCATACAAGTTAAATAAGCAGGGAGACAATATACAACCTTGTCGTACTCCTTTCCCAATTTTGAACCACTCAGTTGTTCCATATCCAGTTCTAACTGTAGCTTCTTGTCCCACATAGAGATTTCTCAGGAGACAGATGAGGTGATCAGGCACTCCCATTTCTTTAAGAACTTGCCATAGTTTGCTGTGGTCGACACAGTCAAAGGCTTTTGCATAGTCAATGAAGCAGAAGTAGACGTTTTTCTGGAACTCTCTAGCTTTCTCCATAATCCAGCGCATGTTTGCTATTTGGTCTCTGGTTCCTCTGCCCCTTCGAAATCCAGCTTGCACTTCTGGGAGTTCTCGGTCCACATACTGCCTAAGCCTGCCTTGTAGAATTTTAAGCATAACCTTGCTAGCGTGTGAAATGAGCGCAATTGTGCGGTAGTTGGAGCATTCTTTGGCACTGCCCTTCTTTGGAATTGGGATGTAGACTGATCTTCTCCAATCCTCTGGCCATTGCTGGGTTTTCCAAACTTGCTGGCATATTGGGTGTAGCACCTTAACAGCATCATCTTTTAAAATTTTAAATAGTTCAGCTGGAATATCATCACTTCCACTGGCCTTGTTATTAGCAGTGCTTTCTAAGGCCCATTTGACTTCACTCTCCAAGATGTCTGGCTCAAGGTCAGCAACCACACTACCTGGGGTGTACGAGACCTCCATATCTTTCTGGTATAATTCCTCTGTGTATTCTTGCCACCTCTTCTTGATGTCTTCTGCTTCTGTTAGGTCCTTACCACTTTTGTCCTTGATTATGGTAATCTTTGTACGAAATGTTCCTTTCATATCTCCAATTTTCTTGAAACAGATCTCTGGTTTTCCCCATTCTATTGTTTTCCTCTATTTCTTTGCATTGCTCATTTAAGAAGACCCTCTTATCTCTCCTTGCTGTTTTTTGGAAATCTGCATTCAGTTTCCTGTATCTTTCCCTATCTCCCTTGCATTTTGCTTGCCTCCTCTCCTCCGCTATTCGTAAGGCCTCGTTGGACAGCCATTTTGCTTTCTTGCATTTCCTTTTCCTTGGGATGGTTTTCGTTGCTGCCTCCTGTATAATGTTACGAGCCTCCATCCATAGTTCTTCAGGCACTCTGTCCACCAAATCTAAATCCTTAAACCTGTTCCTCACTTCCACTGTGTATTCATAAGGGATTTGATTCAGATTGTATCTTACTGGCCCAGTGGTTTTTCCTACTTTCTTCAGTTTAAGCTGGAATTTTGCTATAAGAAGCTGATGATCTGAGTTACAGTCAGCTCCAGGTCTTGTTTTTGCTGACTGTATAGAGCTTCTCCATCTTTGGCTGCAGAGAATATAATCAATCTGATTTCGATGCTGCCCATTTGGTGATATCCATGTGTAGAGTCGTCTCTTGTGTTGTTGGAAGAGAGTGTTTGTGATGACCAGCTTGTTCTCTTGACAGAACTCTATTAGCCTTTGCCCTGCTTCATTTTGAACTCCAAGGCCAAACTTCCCAGTTGTTCCTTTTATCTCTTGATTCCCTACTTTAGCATTCCAATCCCCTGTAATGAGAAGAACATCCTTCTTTGGTGTCATTTCTAGAAGGTGTTGTAGGTCTTCATAGAATTGGTCAATTTCACTTTCTTCAGCACCGGTAGTTGGTGCATAAACTTGGATTACTGTGATGTTAAAAGGTCTGCCTTGGATTCGTAGCGTCAAAAATTTTATATGCCTTTTATATGCCTTTTATATGCCGTTTAGTCAAAACTCTCCACTATGACCTGTCCATCTTGGGTGGCCCTGCATGGCATAGCTCATAGCTTCTCTGAGTTATTCAAGCCCCTTCGCCACGACAAGGCATTGATCCATGAAGGGGAGTGGAAATGTAGTTGCATGGTATTGTGCAACAGCTAGGAAATTGGGGAGGCAGCAGGGGACGAAGAAGGGAGAGTGGTGGATAGGTGGTGAAAGAGTAGGAATGGGGTGAGGAGTAACAATGGATGTTATTTTCTGACTGATCAAGATGGCCCAAAACTGGAACGACCTATGGAACTGGCTGATTCATCCAGGGGAGTCCAGGGGGGGGGGCTGAATTAGATTTAAGTGTTTAAATGTTATTATGATAAAATAAATAATATTTGAATGTATGGAAAAAATTGGGTATAAATTTGAGGCTAAGGGGAGAAAGAGAGGATAGTAGGATGGGAAAATAAATTTAGATTTGGATTAAGATAAATTATGGGTGGAAGATAGTCGATGCTTTTAAGAATAGAAATAGTTGTGAGATAATGAAAAATGTGTTAAATGATTTAAGATAATAAATGAAAATTGCTAAATTTGGAGTTAAAAACGGACCCAGTGCCAGGGGAATCGAGGAAGTCTACAATGTTAATTAAAATGTTAGAACTGATGTGTTTTTCTTTTTCATGTTTTAATTCCTTTTTTTTGTGAATTTTTGTAATTTGTAATGTTAGAAAATCAATAAATATTATTGGGGGGGGGGACAACTGCTGCAAACGTGATCATCACACCATGACGATGCGTGTTTCATATTTAAACTGGTCCAACACCAGTGATATCTCTGCACTTGGACAGACTCGCACACACAACTCTAGTTAACCTGAAGTGTTGTTGTGCCAGCAAACAAAGAGTGCAGACAGAGCCAACCTAGCGCCACTGCGCCACCGCAAAGCATGCTCCCAGGTTCATAATACAGCACATTTTGATACAGCCGTTCTCAGCAAGCTCATTTTCTGTTGTTGAAACCAATGGTCCTGGTTTCTCTTTCCCTTCAATTATTTGTGATCTCTGGGACAGATCATGTCCTGCATTTCCCAAACACCCCCATGGACTCTGAAGCTGGCAGAGGAACTAAAATGTGGATCTAAAAATAAATCGTGCACAATAATCCTCCCCATTCTGCAATTCAACAAAGAGCTGGCAGGTGTGGGGGGGGAGAAAGAGAAAGAATATGCCCTGTCCTTAATTTTATTTTTTATTTTTAAATCCCACTTGCCAAGACTGCTGAGCTGTGCTCTATTTCTGAACTAAACACTAAGCTTGGCAAGTGAAGAAAACTCCCAAACCTCATCACATTACCACTTGCTCTGGGACGGAAAACCTAAGCTCACCGCCAGGAAATAGTCCTCTTCCATGCAGGTAGTTCTTAAAGGGTTTTTTTGGGGGGGGGTGTTAGTGGAGAGTCACACATTTTCCTACCTCCCGTTTTCTTGCGTTTTTTACAAAGCAGGCCTGCCATTCCAGCCCCTCGGGATGCAAGGCTACGTATTGCTGCAGACCAGCCTTGGACAGTCCCAAATATTTAAAAGGGAGGGAGGCAGATGGACACAGGAACTGACCTGCAAGCCCTGGGTTAATTTGGTCGCAGTGACATGGGAGGAGACGGTTGGGCAGCAGCCGTTGTGAGGGGTGGAAAAAGCACATGGCATGGCAGAGAGAAACTCAAGAGGCTGCCAGCGCCACAGCCAAATCCTCCGCCACTTGCTCCGAGCCTGAACAGAGGAAGAAGGAGGCCCTTCTCCTCTTGCTGCCGGTTTGTGAGCCCGCCTGGTAAGTCATGTGGAGAGCCTGGCTCTGAGCATTGCAAAGACCTCTGGGGTGCAGGAGCGCCTCTGCAACTGTCCCACATCACACTTTCACCTCCGTGGGATTTCCGAGCACGAAAAACTGAGAGGAGGGTGTGCCTTTACTACAAGAGTCCCTCCATTCCCCAGACACAGCAACCCCTTTACACCCCACCCACATGCACTGAGATTTCAACCATTTGCTGTAGGAGAAACCAACTTTTTATTCATTGATTCATTCACTGCATTTATCTCTCACTTTTTTTCTCCGAGGAGCTCAAGGTGGTGTACAAAGTCCACCCCTTCTCCTTCAATCCCGGCAACAACCCTGTGAGGTAGGTTAGGCTGAGGGACGGTGGCCCCCAAGGTGGGGAATGAATGAATGAATCTTTATTCGTGTCAGCCATCGGCCAAAGCAATAAACCAATACGATATACAAAGACTAAAAATAAAAATAAAAAGTATACATTTTAGGGTTTGGGGCCATGTGGGGATTTGAACCCTGGTCTGCCAGGTTCTAGTCCAGCCCTCTAACTATTACACCACTCAAGGGCACCAACCTACTCTCTGCCCCAGGTGTTCCCCAGTGGAAGGAGGAGGTTCAGCACCCTCTAGACCAGGGCTCCCCAGACTTACCCGGCTGTGGGCCGGTGCCCGCCGCACCAATCGCGCGGCGGGCCGGAGGGCGGGGGAGTGTGCGCCCGTGCACATGCGCACACACACTTACTGGAGCGGTGGCACGCTTCCAGGTCGGAAAAATCACTGAAAATCGTTTGTGCGCATGCGTTTGGGCCTCCCCTGACCCGGAAGTGCACCAGAAATGACCTCTTCTGGGTCGGGAGAGGCCCATATGCATGCGCACAAACAATTTTCGGCGATTTTCCCCGATCTGGAACTGCGCTGCCGCGCTGCGCGCCGTAAGAGCGGGCGGCGGCAGCGGGCGGCGGGGGTCGTCGCGGGCCGGATTGGGAGGCCAATTGGGCCGCATCTGGCCCACAGGCCGTAGTCTGGGGACCCCTGCTCTAGACCAAGTTCAAGTTTACAGCCTACTTATTCTGTCACACAGAATTTTGTGGGACCCCTTAGGAACTGAGCCGGCTCCTTCCCTCCGCCCCGGCCAGCCTGGTCCATGGTCTGAAGTCATGGGACTTGGAGTCCAACAACATCTGGAGGTTGACATGTTGATGACACCAGCAATTGTCTCTTGGAGATCAATTTTAAATAGTTTTAACATTGTACGCTGCCCTGGAAATATTTCCATTGAAGGGCAATATTTTTTATTTTAAAAATGAATAGATAATAAAATTGTTTGCCATCACCACCTCACCAGGCTCCAATAACAGATGGATAAAGGAATGACAGTCATGGGGCAATAGTTATGGTTCCTTCCTCTCTATGTTAACATAACAGCTCAGCAAGAATCCACAGGGACGGCTACATAGGAATTACCCCTCAGGCATCGTTAATATGAGAGCATGTGAAGAGACTGGACAGCTCAGTTGGCTACAGTGTGCTGCTGATAACCCCAAGGTTGCAGGTTCAATCCCCATATGGGATGGCTGCCTATTCCTGCATTGCAGGGGGTTGGACTAGCTGATGCTCAGGGTCCCTTCCAACGCTACCATTCTATGTTTAAAATTTGCTTTTAACCCCTTCCCCCTTTTTAATCACACCTTACAAAATACTCTTGGATAAACGAGTTGCAATTTCCCTGTCTACAGCAGACAAAAAACCCCTAAGTTCATAGCCAGCAGCACCTTGAAGTTCGCTGCAGCCACTTTCTAAATCCTAACAATCGAGTTTCTTCTTAATGGCAATCAGTAGTCTGGCTGCTTGGAAAAAGAAGCCGGATGATAACTGCTATTTAATTTTAGCTGCAGTTATTTCTGATCCAAGGTCTGAACCTCACAGTATTGGAAAACAGCAGCTGTCATGATGATGTTGAATAGAGCAGCTAATTATGGGACAGAAGACACAGTATCTTCCGCCTAAGTGAAGCCACAATGGTTCACTGCCCGGCTTTTAGGAGAGCATAAAGGATAGTGGCAGCCCTCTTGGACCTTCCTGGCCGTGTCAAAGACAGTCTTGCAAAGAGGTCCCTCAAACTAACCAGCCCTCTGTTGGGTTCTCTTCCAGCCCACCTGCTGGCATGTGTCAGTCATTTCTGGCAGACATGACCAGCTCATCTCCCGTTTCAAAAGCTTCCCACTCTGGTCACCTGGAGATTTTTACTCCTTGCAGGTAACCAGAAGGATTGAGATTTTTACAAACAGTAAATCCAATCGACTGACAACCTTTGCCCCATTTTTCTCCATTTGTAGAATGGAAACAGGTCCCACCTCCATCCTGGAGAGACTTTGCAATTTGGGTACATGAGCGACACTCAGTGCAGTTTCTGTGCTTCTTTGTACCTTTTTGTCTGTCCAAATTGGCTGGCCATTGTTTCCAAAGCGCTTTGAGATCCTGGAGTGAATGATATGGAGCTTCCTCCAAGAACCGCTACTCTCTCCAGGAAGAGCTACATCCACTGGGAAGACTCACTTATTTGTATGTGGATTGAAGGTCAAGGCATAACGATGACAGAGGGCTATATACATATAATTTTGTGTTTTATTATGATTATTACTATTATTGTTTAGTCGTTTAGTTGTGTCTGACTCTTCGTGACCCCATGGACCAGAGCACGCCAGGCACTCCTGTCTTGCACTGCCTCCCGCAGTTTGGTCAAACTCATGTTCAGAGCTTTGAGAACACTGTCCAACCATCTTGTCCTCTGTCGTCCCCTTCTCCTAGTGCCCTCAATCTTTCCCAACATCAGGGTCTTTTCCAGGGAGTCTTCTCTTCTCATGAGGTGGCCAAAGTATTGGAGCCTCAGCTTCAGGATCTGTCCTTCCAGTGAGCACTCAGGGCTGATTTCCTTCAGAATGGATAGGTTTGATCTTCTTGCAGTCCATGGGACTCTCAAGAGTCTCCTCCAGCACCATAATTCAAAAGCATCAATTCTTTGGCGATCAGCCTTCTTTATGGTCCAGCTCTCACTTCCATACATCACTACTGGCAAAACCATAGATTTAACTATACGGACCTTTGTAGGCAAGGTGATGTCTCTGCTTTTTAAGATGCTGTCTAGGTTTGTCATTGCTTTTCTCCCAAGAAGCAGGCGTCTTTTAATTTCGTGACTGCTGTCACCATCTGCAGTGATCAAGGAGCCCAGGAAAATAAAATCTCTCATTGCCTCCATTTCTTCCCCTTCTATTTGCCAGGAGGTGATGGGACCAGTGGCCATGATCTTGGTTTTTTTGATGTTGAGCTTCAGACCATATTTTGCGCTCTCCTCTTTCACCCTCATTAAAAGGTTCTTTAATTCCTCCTCACTTTCTGCCATCAAGATTGTGTCATCTGCATATCTGAGGTTGTTGATATTCCTTCCGGCAATCTTATTTCCGGCTTGGGATTCATCCAGTCCAGCCTTTCGCATGATGATTACTATTATTACTGGTGTTATTTTTATGTTTCTTATTTCTCTGTTCCTTTCTTCTCCTCCTTTCTTTTCTTGTTCTATCTCTCCTCTATTTCTTTTTTTATTCTATTTGTTCTAGAAACTATTTTTATTGGATTGTGAAAACTTTAATAAATATCTGCGGGGGGGGGGGGGGAGGAACGGCTACATCATGGCACTCAGCCTGGTGCCCTCCAAATGTTGACACATTGTTATCCTAACATTGCTGGCCATGTTGCCTGCAATGGCTGAGAGTTGGAGTCCAACAGTAGCTGGAGGGCACCATTCTGGCAGTAGCATGTCCCCCCCCCTTCTTCAAACCCCTCTTTTCCCATGAGGCCCTTGGCATGACCATCTTAATCCCTATCCACCACCTGAAATAAGGCTTAGATTGATACAACAGCACTTTCTCATATCCATCCCTTATTACCTGTGCTGCTTTATTTCCCCCTTTGCCTAACCCTCAGGCAAAATCTACTGGTTTGTAAGCTCCTCAGGGCAGAGCCCTTTCATTTGGCGGTGTCACTCTGTAAACTGCCACGGACGTTGGTGGTAACAATTATCATCGTTCAGACTTATAAATCCATTGGCTCGTGACTGAAGTATGAAGAGTTGAATTCCATTTGTGAACAAACTACTGTACCACAAATCAAAAATCCACAAAGTGATCATATCACTTTGCCCACTTTCATTTTCCCCTTTTAACCTCCAAAACACACCAGGGTGTGGGTGTGCGTTTAATGATGAGCAAACTGCTCCTCCATGACACCAGCCAACAACCCAAAGAACATTCAGCCCGGTTTTATCAAATTAACTCTGTATCTGGAATGCAATAAGCAACCTCAGCTCCCAATTCCTTTATATTCCCAACAAGCTGGGCATATGTTAGGATTAGTTCTCCCCAAGGATTATAGCTAGTGGCTCTTATGAATAAGCTGTTTTGATCAAGTTCCCCAGTTCAGCAACAGCAGCCGACCCAGCATCAAGCAGCATATCAGCAACAGAAAAGAACTGAAGAGTTCCCATTCAACCTGGAAAAGCCTCATGTTTCCAATGGAACATCTTTGTCTAGATGTGATGCAAAGGAACACCTAATCTACATTGCAACGGCTTAAAAGTCTTCCCAAGCAAAAAGGGAGGAGGAGAAATCAATCATTACAAGACCACAGAACTCACTGCTAAAAAAGATGGTCAATCCGAGGTCAGGGAGAAAGGACAAAAGCTTGATTCCACCCCTGCTTCAGTTTGCAGAAGTCCAACTGCAATGGATTATTTGCAAGCTCTTGGGTAATTGTTAAGAATTTGAAGGATAGGCACAGTTTGGGGAACAGAAGTGACTGTGCAGGAAGGCTAGGCAGAAGATGATAAAACAACATGCTCCACCCTTCTCCTGTTTATGTGCATTTGTTCCCAGCAAGCTGCAACCAGCTAGGCCTGGCAAGTTAGGCAATAATGGCCTGGCTTGCACATATGTTAAGCCATGGTTTGCTGTTGGCTTATGAGCCATGGCTTGTTTTCTAGCAATGCCTTGGCATTAGGTCCAAATCCAACAGCCTTGCTGAACCATGGTTTGGCCGCCACAGATGCTCACCAGGATACAGCAGCTGGAAAAGAAAGCAATGGCATTGTGCCATGGGCTTTGCTATGCTATGGTAGGTACCTGGGAAGGCACAGCTTTACAGCTAAGACCAGGGAAAGACCAGTAAAGCACAGGCTCCCCTAGTTAGTAGACCAGGTTATTCAATTTTGGCACTCTTTCCTCAAGATCCCTGAATGGCATTATTAGGAATTTAATGGACTTATATAGAAAATATGCCTCACAGAGCCTGGGATAAAATAAGAGAGCTGTACAATCTTCTTTCACAGTTCTGGACACACACACACACACACACACACACACACACACACACACACACACACACACACCTCCTGTTACTTTCTTACCCTTTCCAAGTTCCTTTCCTGGCAGGAGAGTTTTCAAGCAAATTATCACTGCAGTACATTCTCCAAATGCAGCAGAGCAGTTTGAAAATGATTTCAGGCAGAACAGCAACTGTCTTCCCAGTGAAGC
The DNA here is from genome assembly GCF_965207765.1 of Zootoca vivipara. Taxonomy (NCBI): domain Eukaryota; kingdom Metazoa; phylum Chordata; class Lepidosauria; order Squamata; family Lacertidae; genus Zootoca; species Zootoca vivipara. The sequence continues at coordinate 698,736 of NC_142588.1, read as the reverse complement.
TTAGACATTATTTCCAGACAAAGTGAACAGATGATGAAGTTGAGGGCTTAGCAAAAGGGTGAAAGTTGTATCCCAACAGAAGAGCCAGGAAGAAGTACACACAACTCAGAAACAAATGAGCAGAAGCAAGCCTTGAGCTCACAGCATCCCAATTCCCCTTTCCCTACGCTTGAGGGGGTGTAAAAGCTCCCTATCCTGATGTGGGGGACGCGGGTGGCTTGCCGATCAGAAGGTTGGCGGTTCGAATCCCCGGGACGGGGTGAGCTCCCATTGCTCGGTCCCAGTTCCTGCCAACCTAGCAGTTCGAAAGCACGTCAAAGTGCAAGTAGATAAATAGGAACCGCTACAGCGGGAAGGTAAACGGTGTTTCCGTGTGCTGCTCTGGTTTGCCAGAAGTGGCTTTGTCATGCTGGCCACATGACCTGGAAGCTATACGCCGGCTCCCTCGGCCAATAATGCGAGATGAGCGCGCAACCCCAGAGTCGGTCACGACTGGACCTAATGGTCAGGGGTCCCTTTACCTTTACCCTGATGTGGAGCAAACCATCACTTGATGGGTGCAGCCCTAAACACACTTCCTGGGAAGAAGCCCCACTGAACACAATGAGACTTAATTATGAGTAAACATGCATTACAATGGCTTCCTCCAATTCTACTGAATTGGGTTTTTAGCAATGTGACATAGGATAACCAGTGGCAGAGCTTCATGCTCCGGCACCGGGGGCCGGAGAGAAGGCGGGGCTGGGGCTGGCGTGTATCCCAGGGGCATGGTGCGCCGCCCGCAGGGGCGTGGCGCGTGTCCTGGGGGTGTGGCACGTCGTTCAGCTGCGATGGCACCCCACCGGGATCGCTCTGCCAGGGGCGATGCACTCCCCCGCACTCCTCTTCCCCTGCCAGTCAGGATAGCTCCCAGGTTCAGTCTCTGTGGAATACAGTGGAACCTCGGTTTACGAACACCTCGGTTTACGAATTTTCGGTTTATGAACGCCGCGGACCTATCTGGAACGGATTAATTCCCTTTCCATTACTTTCAATGGGAAAGTTTGCTTCAGTTTATGAACGCTTCAGTTTATGAACAGACTTTCGGAACCAATTACACCCATGCTTCGGGTTAAGTACGCTTCAGGTTGAGTACTCCGCGGACCCGTCTGGAACGGATTAATCCACTTTCCATTACTTTCAATGGGAAAGTTCACTTCAGTTTATGAACGCTTCAGTTTAAGTACTCCGCGGACGTCTGGAACAGATTAATCCACTTTCCATTACTTTCAATGGGAAAGTTTGCTTCAGTTTATGAACGCTTCAGTTTATGAACAGACTTCCGGAACCAATTACACCCATGCTTCGGGTTAAGTACGCTTCAGGCTGAGTACTCCGCGGACCGTCTGGAACGGATTAATCCACTTTCCATTACTTTCAATGGGAAAGTTCGCTTCAGTTTATGAACGCTTCAGTTTATGAACAGACCTCCGGAACCAATTGTGTTCATAAACCGAGGTACCACTGTATTTACTACCGGTAATTCTCCACTATTCTACTATAACCAGGGGAAGCCACAGAAAGACTCTGCCCAAGCCAGCTTCTGAAAGTTTCTCTCTGAGCTTCTGAAAGTCTATTTCTATGCTTTGGGTTTCATAGTTTAACTCTTCAAATTGTAACTTGCAAAATGAGCAGAAGCAAGCACCCCAATTCCCTTTTCCCTACTTTCTCCTAACTGTGTGCCCACATTTGAACCCACATTTGAACCTTTCTAACCCCAATCCCCAATGTTGCATTAAGATAGAGGACAATGACATTTCAAGATGCATTTTAACTACTGTATTAGCCTTCTCCCACAGCATACATACTTTAGTATAGTGAAAGTTTAACATATGGGAGTGGGGTGTGTGTGTGTGTGTGTGTGTGTGTGTGTGTGTGTGTGTGTGTTTTATAGCCAAGGAACTTCTGTGGAATTTTCCACTATGTGGTTAAAAGAAAAAGAAAGAAGGGAGAAAATTATCTCAGTGAAACCAGAGACAAAATGCTTCCTTTCTCATACACACACACACACACACACTTAAAATAAAGCACATATTTGTGTCCAATGGAAAGAAACTCTCAATATACAGCTTAAACTACCCCTGCTAATTTTGTCATTAATGGTTGGGGATTATCCCGGGTAATATCCCGGGTTATTCCAATTTATCCCCACAGCAGCCAACGAGGTAAATATGGTAGAAATTTGGTAATGGCCCAAGGTCACCATATACATTTCCTTATTAATCAAGGATCTGAATCAAGGTCTCCCGGTCCAAGTCTAGCATTCTATCTGCTATGCATACACAAAAGCTTGCAATGCTGAGAAGCTCAAGCAATTTTGCTAAGTCTGTGAATGGAAGGTGCCTCAGTGATGTATTTCAAACTAAATACTGTCCATGGTTCATCAATACTCATTAAAAACAACCCCCTTTGTAAACTCTCTACATGCCATTTCTCCATGGCCAGGTATCTCTCATCAGGTCTGGTCAAACGTGGGGGCGCAATGTCGCAGGGACTCTGCATATTCAAAAGCACTTTTTACTTTGCATCAGAGATGTGGAAGCTGTGGCCCTCCAGAAGCTGTTGGAGTACAACTCCCAACATCGCTGGTCCTTGATCTTGCTGCACCAGGCAAAAATGTTTCTTTCTAACCAGACCTTTTATGGCCTTTTAAAAGTGTTTCTGGGAGGCGGGGGGGGGTTGTTATTGGTTTTCATTTGACCCCACAGTTCTCAATCTCAGGTATAGCGGTTAGTGCTGAACCAGGACCTGAGAGACCAGGACTCAACTCCCCACTCAGCCATGAAGTCCAATGGGTGACATCGCACCAGACATTGTCTCCATCACTCTATCCTATCTCACAGGCTGTTGTGAAGATAAAATGAAGAGAACATAAGCTATGGGCGTCCCCTTGAGCTCCTTGGAAGAAAGGTGGGATAGAAATGTAGCAACAGCAGCAGCATCCAAGTGCTACAATGCCCGCTTAACAACTTCAACAGCCTAAACCAGGGGTCCCCAAACTAAGGCCCGGGGGCCGGATGCCGCCCAATTGCCTTCTAAATCCGGTCCGCGGATGGTCCAGGAATAAGCATGTTTTTACATGAGTAGAATATGCCATTTTATTTAAAATGCATCTCTGGGTTATTTGTGGGGCCTGCCTGGTGTTTTTACATGCGTAGAATGTGTCCTTTTATTTAAAATGCATCTCTGGGTTATTTGTAGGGCATAGGAATTCGTTCATATTTTTTTTTCAAAATATAGTCCGGCCCACCACATGGTCTGAAAGAGAGTGGACCGGCCCCCTGCTGAAAAAGTTTGCTGACCCCTGGCCTAAACTCAAATTCAGCCTCGTTGGTAAAGCTACTTCTATCAAAAGAAAAGAGGGAAAAAAGCACAGTGCCGCTTACTAAGGCAGCCCACTTTGTTCCTAGCTAATTAAAAAGTGGCCTCAATTCAGCGGAGAAGATTCCTCCAGCCAAAAAGCTTTGCTCATAACACAACCTGGCAAAACAACAGCCAAACTCAGCAGAATCCAACGCATTTGGTGGTTGCTGAGTGCAGCAATAAATTCACAGGAAGCAGGATCCAGCATTATGGATTGTGCGTGCTTGGTTACAAGGCAAACTTTTACAACCCAAGAAGGATCTTCACATAAACAATGCAACATTCACCTGTTGCTCCATTCAGCTTTCAAATTAGACTGTTTCACACAAACCTTTACTCTACAAGCAAGAGGTCTGGCTGACACATTTAAGGTAGGCAACGTAAAGTGTGAATTGCCTGCCTTGGGTCTCTCTGGAAGGGAAAGATCAGGGAAGATCTTCTATGAAGACAAGAGGGGGCGGGCAAAGGAGTTCCACCGATACTGGGATGGTCATGGCACAATAATTTTAAAAGCATGTGCATAGACACCAGAGTAATATATGGGAGAACAGTTTGTGCAAGAGTGGGCAGGCCATAGATCGGGATCTCCGTATAGTAAATAGGCAAATATTTCTGGCTTCCAATTGTTTGACAATGGCAACAAGAAAATGAATCCCAAGTGGAAATTAATCAGCTGAAACAAAGAAAAGTCAAGGAACTGATTTGTGGGCAGAAGGACTGTGGACCCAGCTCCATCCTGGCACTAAAAGCAAAGCCCTCTGCTCAGCAGCTGCTCAAACACACCCAGCTCCTTAATTCGGAGTGTTTATCTTCCACACCTGGCTCTTACTGGTGGATCAAATGAAACACAAAGTGGATCCCGCAAGCCTGAGTCAGGAGGTCATGAGAAACAAACGTTAAAGAATCTTGTGTGCATCCACACGCAATTGACTGCTCTGGTCAATTTGCCGTCTTCCCACTGAGGACCCAAAATTCCTCTGCAACTGTGTATGAGGCCCACTGCATTCATACCCTGACCATCAGGTCCAGTCGTGTCCGACTCTGGGGTTGCGGCGCTCATCTCGCTCTATAGGCCAAGGGAGCCGGCGTTTGTCCGTAGACAGTATCCGGGTCATGTGGCCAGCATGACAATGCTGCTTCTGGCGAACCAGAGCAGTGCACGGAAATGCCGTTTACCTTCCCGCTGTAGCGGTTCCTATTTATCTACTTGCACTTTGACGTGCTTTTGAACTGCTAGGTTGGCAGGAGCCGGGACCGAGCAACGGGAGCTCACCCCGTTGCAGGGATTCGAACCGCTGATCTTCTGATCAGCAAGCCCTAGGCTCAGTGGTTTAACCCACAGCGCCACAGCTGGAACCATTCTATGGCCTAGGCACATGGGTAGGCAAACTAAGGCTCGGGGGCCGAATCCAGCCCAATCGCCTTCTAAATCTGGCCCGCCGACGGTCCGGGAACCAGCGTGTTTTTATATGAGTTGAATGTGTGCTTTTATTTAAAATGCATCTCTGGGTTATTTGTGGGGCATAGGAATTCATTCATTTTTTTCCCTTCAAAATATAGTCCAGCCTCCCCACAAGGTCTGAGGGACAGTGGACTGGCCCCCTGCTGAAAAAGTTTGCTGACCCTTGGCCAATGGCATCAGAAAGGGCACAAAGGCCAAACTGACTCACCAGCATTGGTCTGTATGGGAAACTGAGCAACAGATTAATGGCCGATAACCTTGGCTGGCAAGCACTGGATCAAATTAAGCCCCAGCTCCATGCACATCATTTTACAGCTTGGGAACAGATGATCTAGAGAAAACAGCTGCAAACCTTTGCATTTTAAAATGTTAATAATGAAAGGAAATGTGGCAAGCTAGGAAGTCCGGCAGGAAAGGGAGGGGGAAGGGAAGCAACTTCCTTTGATCCACATTTGGAAGCTATGCGCTTGTATTTATCTTCTTGAAATTAAGAACTATCCTAACGAGGCAATGAAAACTACAGTTCTCAGCATGCTTACAATGGAGTAAGTCCACCTGCACTCGGTGGGACTTAATTTCCAAGAGAACATGTTTAAGGTCAGGCTCCGTCAAGCTGCAATCTTAAGCAAGTCCCTGGAAATTCTGCAGAATTTTTCCAAGTAAATATCCTAATTCAGATGCCATCTTGGGCAGCCTTTGGTGCATGCCACGAAACTGGTTCCATGCTTAAAGTTCAACTGTTCTACTTGCAAAGGTCACATGCTGGTGCCATGCTCCCCTGGCACACGCTGGCTGGCACGCCAACACTGCAGGTGTAGGCAAGGAAATCCAGGAAACAGATGAGTTTTCTTACAAGGCATTACATTTAAATAGGACCCAAGTGCTCCACTGTTAAGTTCATTTGAAATGAGTTGTTTTAATAGCCATTCACAAGAATGCTGGCAACATTTCCCCAATCTTTTATACATCAAAGCCAAGAACATTTTTGATCAGCTTAGAAATCAAAACAGACACAACTGAAGGAAGTGATTGCTGGATTTCCTGCCAGTTGACTGCAGCTTAGTTCTCATGAGTTCATTGCAACATTTTTTCTAAACCCTGCGTAACTTTCACAACAACAAACTCAACTTATGACTTGGAAATTTATTAATATTTTGTTCCCTACCTATCTGAATGGGTTGCCTCAACAAAGTAAGTTGCTCCTTCTAACTCAGGACGGTCTACCCACTGACCAAGAGGAGTCCTCCAGGGTTTCAGGCAGGAATCTATCCCAGTAGGCTACACCAAGGACTGAACCTGCGACCTTCTGTCTGCAAGACACTTATCAGATCTGTTGGCATCACAATTGCCCCGTATGAATGTGCCCCAAAAGACACCCAATGCCCCCTGTTTCTTCACACTGAACTTCCACATAAACATGAATAGGATTTGGAGACATAAGCCACCCCCCCCCCCATTCCACATGAACTGCTTGGAGACCAGATTTACTTGTGGAAAATGTTGCATATAAATAACCTGGAGCGGGGGAACAGAAAATACCACTAGCCTATACAATGGTGAATTAGCATCCAGTTTTTGGTGTGCAGGGAAGCACATGTCAAGACAGAGTAGAGCAATTTTGTGGAGTTGGGTTTAGCTCAAGGGTATCTTTTTGACAAGAAACTTTTCCACCTGCGCTTAAACCCCCTTGTCAGGTGGTAGTAAGATGCAAAGAAATTTATCTCAGGGATAGGAAATCTGTGGCCTCTCAGTGAGGAGAGCTGTAGTTGTGCAACGCCACATCCTCCTCCAGCAAGGACTCCTTCAGACAAGCGGTTTGTCGAGCATCCATCCCCATTTGTTTGCACAAAGTTTGTGCAGAGGTTAAATCACATTTGCTGTTTATTGAGCACTTGTTCCGATTTGTTTTTGTTTTTTAAATTCATCTTTATTCCTTTTGCTCTTGTTCCGATTTGTTGCTGGGGTGGTTAAGAAATACACCCATTTAAATATGTCTCGGCTACAATGTGAAATTAGTCAAAGGATTCTAATATACTTATGTAAGGATTTCAAAGAATGGCTTGTTCAATGCTTCCCTTCTCTCTAAAGAGAGGGTAGGAACCCTCCCCCCTTTTTATTCCAGGCCCTCACACCATATGTGTGTGTCTGCTAACCTCTTGCATAGGCCTAAGTTGTCTCTCTACACTAATCATGACCTATATTTGAAGCACCAAGTTGCCACATTCCTTTTCCCCAATGTGCTTCCATCTGTGCCTTTAGCAGCAACCATTAAAAAAATTTTTTTCATTGGGCGGGCGACCACGTGTTGAGATTCCGGCATTGCAGGGGGTTGGACTAGATGACCCTAGGGGTCCCTTCCAACTCTACGATTCTATAATAGCATGGCAGGAAAAGCTTCCCCTGCCATTTCTGCCTGCAGTGCAGCTATCCAAGACATGGGACCTGTCTCACTCCTCGCAAATCACCAAAGATATCATTTCTTGATCACCTTTACAACAACCGTGTGTGGTAGAACGGCATCATTATTCCCAAATTGCAGAGAGAGAAGAAGAGACAGGGGTTTACAAAGAGATCTCCCCGTTCGCAGTGGAAGTGAGATCTGAGCTGCTCTCCCAAAGTGTAGCCCGTTGCGCTAGCTGGCACAGTCATCTGGCGCAATTCTAGCCAGCGCATCACCCACACGGAAGCCTCACTCATCTTACAAGTCCTGGGAAACTTCTCCTCGGCCCCCTTCTTCCCGCTGCACTGTCCCAGGATTCGACCTCCACGAGAAACCGAGCAGCGCCGCGAGGAAAGTTTCCAGACAACTGGAAATAATCAGAAAGCGGAGGCGGGGTGGGCCAGGAGCTTTGCATTCCGAGCTGCGATCCTATATGCCCGCTTGCTGGAGGAGGAGAGGATTCCTCTAGGGCAGGCATAGGCAACCTTGGCTCTCCAGATGTTTTGGAACTACAACTCCCATGATCCCTAGCTACCATCAGAGCCAGTGGTCAGGGATCATGGGAGTTGTAGTTCCAAAACATCTGGAGAGCCAAAGGTTGCCTATGCCTGCTCTAGGGCAGCCACGAGGGAGGGCGGCGCGAGTCCCCCGGCCACCCCACACGGAAACCCGCCTCGTCTTCCTCCTCCTTGTCCCCCGGGCCCTCCCGGCTCTGCCCCCTCCGCCGCGCGCCCTCCTCTCCCCGGCGCCCCGCTCACCCTCTCGGGCTTTCTTCTTCCTGGCCAGCGTCCCGCCGAGCTTGCCCAGGAAGGACTCGTCCTTCTTCATCCTGTGCGGCCGCAGGGGGGGCGAGCGCACCGGCGTCGAGGACATGGGCGCGCCCGGGACGGAGGCGGCGAGGCGGGCGCGAGGCTTTCCTGCCCGGGGGCTCCTGGCGGGCGGGAAGCGCCCCGGGGGCGACCTGCTGGCTGCGACGGGGCGAGCCGCGGAGGGGGGGGGGTCGCCGAGAGGCCCGCAGCGGCGCCGGCAGCCGAGAGACACGCAGCCCGCCCTGGCTGGGGCGCACCGGCGCGGCGAAGCGCAACGTGACGGGAGGCGGGGCGCGCGCGCGCCAGGGCGCATCCCCGCTCGGGACGGACTCGGGGTCTGCGCCCAGAGAGCCGCTCGCCGGCCGCTCCGCGCAGCGCCCGCCGATGGCGTGGGAGGCCGAGGGGGCGGGTCCGGCTGCAGGAGGGGGCGAGCCGAAAGGAGGCTGCGCTTTCGCGGGCACCTTCGGCTCAATAGCCTGGAGCAAAGGCGCGGCCACGGCGGCTTTGCTTCGAGGGGAAACAAACGCCTTAACAAAGAATAACCTGGGGCTGGGGGGGGGGAGTGTCTTGCTCGAGAAGGGCCACCGCCTCCTTTAAAAAGAAAAGAAAAGTGAACCCAGGTCGGTGGTTCTTCTGGGCATGTGCCGAGTGCCATTCTGCCATGAGAAGAAGGGGGAAGAGTTCGGAGACTGAGCGAGTGCCGTACAAAAGTAATGCTGGACTGTCCTTGCACGCACATGTTTAATTCTTCTTCCGCAGTGGCAAAACTATTAAGGAGGCAAGCAGGATTTCGCCGGTGAAAATAGGGACATACTGTTGTTGTTGTTGTCGTCACCCCCTCCCCAAGCGGACTGGGATGCCCCAGGCACTCTGGGCGGCTTCCAACAAATATAAAAACACAATAAAACATTTTTTAAAATTCCCTATTCAGGGCTGCCTTCAGATGTCTTCTAAGGTTGTCTAGTCTCTTATCTGGGCCAGGGTTAGTGGTGGTTCCTGCATTGGAGGGGGTTGGACTAGATGACCCTTGGGTTCCCTTCCAACTCTATGATCGTCACGAAGCTGCATGCTTATCAACATAGTGCTTCTTGCCTTTGCCAAAGCTGTAGCTAAAGTGAACAGAACAAGGAAAATATCTTCTCAGTTTGGGGGGCTTTCTAGCTCATCCGTTAGAATGCAACAAATGTAGATATCCAAATTTCTTACGACAAGGAAGTGAGTGGGATGTCGCCAGAGTCTTATTGCTAGGAAAATGAGGCTCATTCCCAAGCTGGTAGGGGAAATGTGATTTAGTGTTTTGTGTGGAACGCAGTTGCATGTGCGCCAGTGGGCACCTATCAGACAGCAGCTGTTACGTCATCAGTGGCGAGCAATGCATTTCTCTCCACCTCCTAATGCCAAGTATCCTGCTTGGGACTCCAATACCAGTGGCCACCTTGCAAAGAGGAAACCTGCGTATTGCCTTCCTTGCACGGCTTCCTTCCTGATCAAGCTTAGAAGATTCTCCTTCCCAGTCGCCATCACTGCTAGTACCATGGGTTAGCCATTCTGGGCTGTTTGAATGGGACACACTGCCCAGGCCTCAGGATCATCTTAACAGAAAATAAATGACGGTGATGAACAGAAGAAAAGTCACAGTAAACTGAAATTAATAAACTGGAATTATACAATTATTTCTAAAATTAAAGAATGCGCATACTGTGTGTCATTATTGGATGAATACAAATCCTGTGAGACCAGGATGTTGGACTAGATGGATCATAAGGCAAATCCAGCATGTTCTTACTATATAACTGGATGGTATAATTAAAAGCTTAAGAGCGCATTTGCGATTGAATAAAGATGAGACACGATGCACTGAGGAGCTTTCCCTGCCTTTAGAGTCAAAGGCGCTCCTGTAATTGAAAGCAGTGGTCATGGGGAAGAGCAGCCCTGGCTGGGCCTAGCTGTTGCTTTTCTTTGCAAGTCACCCACACCTTGGAAAGTGTAGGGCTTGTGTCAAGTGAAGATGAGTGAGACACCAAGCATTTAGTTCCTCTTTAATGGAAGAGCAGCAAAGTCGGGATCTAAAATAGCAGAACAGGAAGAAGCTCCGTTAGTCATCTAAACAGTTGCCTTTCCCTCAAGAAATGTTTGGATACGCCCTGAAAAACCGTCTCTGCTCGCACATCTGCAAAGCAAGCCCTTTCAATATGGATACCAAACCCCCAACATGTTTAACTTGTACCTAAAAACAGCCTCCAGCATTTTCTTCACATTTGTGAATAGCAGTCCAAAAAAAATAACCATGGGCAGAACTTTTCGTGCTGCCTCAGACACCGTGCTTTTTGATAGAGCCCATTCATACATGCAACTGTGTGGCATCATGTGATATTAGATGCATGTGTGAGCCAACCCTAACCCTCACTTTCTTGTTTTCCCTTTTTTAATTTTTGAGGGGTTTTTTAATACAAAAAGAAAGAGGAAAAGAAACGTACACCCCGCCCATACAAAAGCACACAAAAATACACTGTTAATTTGCACAAACATAAATCCTTCCTGCCCCCCAATCCCTTCCCACCACCACACCCGACTTCCCTCCGCCACACCACAATTTCCTTATTTTTTTTTCAGTTCGATATAATCATTGCACTCTTTAGATTTTGGATTTTTATCTCTTTATAACAGGGACTCCCAAACTAAGGCCCGGGGGCCGGATGCGGCCCAATTGCTTTCTAAATCCGGCCTGCAGACGGTCGGGAATCAGCATGTTTTTACATGAGTAGAATGTGTCCTTTTATTTAAAATGCATCTCTGGGTTATTTGTGGGGCCTGCCTGGTGTTTTTACATGAGTAGAGTGTGTCCTTTTATTTAAAATGCATCTCTGGGTTATTTGTGGGGCATAGGAATTCGTTCATTTTTTTTTAAAAAAAAATATAGTCCGGCCCTCCACAAGGTCTGAGGGACAGTGGACCGGCCCCCTGCTGAAAAAGTTTGCTGACCCCTGCTTTATAACATTCCTGGATAATGTTGTTCTTTCCTCTTTACTCCTTAAATCTAAACATATCAACATATTCAATGTTTCAATGGAGCTTTTTTCCAGGTAGGATCACAGATGCAAACCCAAGTACAGTAATACTACCTGTACATTATGCCCCTCCTGGCACATGCACAGCAGAGATGTGGCTCCTCCACTCATTCTTCTCAAAGGACGAGTTAACTGGCCTGCCCTAACACCTTCAGCTATACCAAATGCAAGTTTTATTTGTGTCTCCCTTGGCAAAAGTGAGACCTCAAACTGAGTTACAGGTTGCTGTTTTCCAAGTCCAGATTTTAATCTTTTTCTTTTGAAGAAATCAAGAATGCATCACACCATAAATTATGGGACTTTTCAAAGCAAGTTTCTCTATTGAAGTAAACCCTTCATACATAATTATATTTCGGTAAAATCCTCTGGAACATCTTTGTGCCACTCTTGAACTCAGGAGCTCATTTTGGCCCAGTGCTATTATGAAATGACTGCGACATTACAAGAATCTTATTCCAGCTCCAAACTGAACTCCATCACATATTCTGGAAAAACAAAAAATAATTAGTATGATATGCAATGTACTGTAATAAGCATTTTAAATGCAATTTTAGCTTGAGATAATGCTTTACATTTTGCTGACCTTTAGCATAATATTTGTCTCACTTCCTGGCTTTATGTCACTCATTAAAGATCATAGATTTCAGCTGTGATCCCATGCACACTTACCTGTGAGTAAGCCCCACTTAAAACAATTTAATTTGCTTCTGAACAAACATGCATATGCGCATGCTGAAGTTTTCTTCTCCATTAAGCTTGACAATTAGATAGGAGCCTACTAAAATATGCTGATGAGACCAGATTGGATTTTTTTGTTTTCACCTAAATTCACATTGGTAGTTCTGTTTCTGAAACTGTGCTTCAACTTGGAAGCTGAATCCAACGAAACTGTGCGTCCTTGATAAAAAAAATGCACACTTTCTGAGAAGAAATTTGCTGTCTACAAATTCTCCTGGATTCCCAGGTGGTAGCTATGGCCAAGAGAGCTTTTTAATCAGTTACACCCGTGTGCAAATTAATTGAAATAAAGCATGTTTTCTATTTACAGGTAGGTAGCCGTGTTGGTCTAAGTCGAAACAAAATAAAAAAAATCTTTCAGTAGCACCTTAAAGACCAACTAAGTTTTTATTTTGGTATGAGCTTTCGTGTGCATGCGCACTTTGTCAGATACACTGAAACAGAATCCACCAGACCCTTATGTATATCTACAGGTTTACCACTCCCATCAGCCCATCACCCATTCCCATCACCCCCACCCTCTGCATATACATAAGGGTCTGACTCTTCTGTTTCATGTGTATCTGAAGAAGTGTGCATGCACACGAAAGCTCATACCAAAATAAAAACTTAGTCGGTCTTTAAGGTGCTACTGAAGGAATTTTTTTTATCATGTTTTCTATCTTACTTGTAATCCTGTACTCAAAACAAACACCAAAAGTCAGTTGATCATTATGGTGTTGGAAGCCTGCAGCCAATAGAAGGAATGATGCACATGCCACAATATATTGAGCAGGCATAGGCAACCTCGGCCCTCCAGATGTTTTGGGACTACAACTCCCATGATCCCTAGCTAACAGGACCAGTGGTGAGGGATGATGGGAACTGTAGTCCCAAAACATCTGGCGGGCCGAGGTTGCCTATGCCTGATATTGAGGTTCTACGAAAAAGAGTTATTCCAGAGCTGGAAAAGAGGTATCCTGACGGGGCTGGGATATTGCCTAGCCCCCTGTCACACATCAAAAGTGGTGAAGAAATTCATGACAGAGCAGCAAATGCAGGTATTTGATTGGCCAGGGAATTTCCCGGACATAAATCCCATTGAGAATTTGTGGGCTATAGGCAAAAGACGCCTCCATGCTGTAGACTCTCCGACTATGGAGAAGCTCATTCAGGCGCTGATTCAAGGGATCCGAAAATCAACAGTGACTGTTCAAAACTAGTAGACTCCATGGCAAACCGTGTTCAAATGCTGCTTAAAAATAGCAGAGGTCATATCCATTACTAATGTGAGTTTTGTACATGTATATGTGAGTTTTGTACAATAAACTACATCGTTTGTTTCAATTAATTTGCACAAGGGTGTACATCTCATATATTAACTGCACCCCTTCTTAGAGAACAAGGAACATGAAGCTCTTTCATGTCTTGGTTCTCTTGTAAATTAAGTTACTCTAGTGTGCAAGAAGATCAAACCTATCCATTCTGAAGGAAATCAGCCCCGAGTGCTCCCTGGAAGGACAGATCGTGAAGCTGAGGCTCCAATACTTTGGCCACCTCATGAGAAGAGAAGACTCCCTGGGAAAGACCCTGATGTTGGGAAAGATTGAGGGCACTAGGAGAAGGGGACGACAGAGGACGAGATGGTTGGACAGTGTTCTCGAAGCTACGAACATGAGTTTGACCAAACTGCGGGAGGCAGTGGAAGATAGGAGTGTCACGAAGAGTCGGACACGACTAAACGGCAACAGTGTGTTCCATGAGACTGTCCCTAACATCATTAGCATACAACCAGGTTGAGAGAGGGTACAGGAAGAAGACCAAACCAACTGTTGCTCAGCTGTACTGGATGTTAGTATGAGTGTGACTCAAAGTGCTCTTTCTAATGCACCTATAAAGCCTTTCATGGCTGTTTTCCCCGTATCAGTCTGTGTACCCTCTTTATGATAAGTAGATGAAGTCATGTTCTGAATCCTGATTCTGCAGAAAGTTTAAGGAGAAAGACTTTTTCTGTGACATTCTCTCCAGGGAAGTAATTGAGCAACAAAACTGCCTAGTTTTAGATGACTTGGCGGGGGGGGGGGGGAGAGACTCACTAGGGTTTTTTTTAGCTCTTTAATTTTTTTTTCATCTTATACTTTTGCAGGTGACTGGGCCTTGAACAGAGGATATGCTATCAGCTCTTTTATGTTGGTACACAATTAGAGAGGATCATATAGTGGATTTTACAGTTTTGAAGCTGTAAAATAGCTTATTTATATTTTTTAACATATATATATATATTAGGTGGAAAGGTAATTTAGAATAACCAAACGTACCTGTCCCCACTTTGTACTCCCATTGGGATACAATAATTGAGTTCTAATCGAGCAATGTTTCCAAGTCTGAGAACTATTCCAGCACCGTAAGACCACCGGATGCACTCTGCTAGTTTACGAAGATGAGCCTTAGGACCTTCACCTGGGAATGGAAAGGAAGCCAGTGGGAATGAGACAATAACCAAATGTTTTCATGGGCAGTAGCCCAAGTTCTGCTCCAGGTACAAGGCAGTAAACTATTTTAAAACACTCCATTTCAAAAACGTAATTCAGTCCTACTAGGTACAGACTGTGTAGAGTTTCCAGCAGAAACCAGTATTTTGCAGAGTTAAAATGCCTTAAAAGGGGGGGGGGCGCTCCACTGTATTTGCTTCTTACCATAATTAAGATTGCAGAGGTTGCCAGCATTGAGAAAGAAGTGTGTTCTGAATAGATCTCCGAATCCTCCCCGGCCCGGCCGAAAAGGGAGAGGAGTGTACAAATGCAGACCTCCAGCCCAGTAAGCTTCACCTCCCAGGTAATCCCCTAGAAAGAAGAGTAACATAGCACAAAATATTCGCTACATCAACAATCCCAAGAACACTATTCGGTTTAAAATTCAGAAAGAGGTATCCTCCGTCACTTTAGGCTAAATCAACTTTTATGCCATAATTGTCCATAGAAGCACTACACACTGTAAAACTTTATTGAAGGTCCCGCCTACGGGCAACTGATCACAGAACAACTTTCAGAACAATATTGTGGGATGGCAACAACGCCTCCCCTGGATCTGGGGATCAAGCTGGAAGCGTAGGGATTTCCAGGGCTTGGGTGAACCCTTTTCAGCTTCACCCAGGCCTAGGTAGGAAGCTTGCCTGCTTAATTACAACAACATCTTTCTTTACTATGTTGTAGGACATAGGTAGAAATACAGATACATAAAGAACGCAATTTTGTCAATGCATCTTTCTGTTTGTTCACTTAAAGAAGGTAGATTTCCAGGGGGCGCTGAGTAGTTTTTTTTTCTGAAAAGGGGGTGGTAGGTCAGATAAGTTTGGGAACCTCTGCCATAGAATATTAAACAGCCCAAGGTCTGGTTGAAGAGGAATGTTTTTGCCTGGCACCTAAAGACATGTAATGAAGGTGCCAGGTGATCCTCCTTAGGGAGAGCATTCCACAAATGGGGAGCCACCGCAGAAAAGGCCCATTCCCATGTTGCTACCCTCCGGACCTCTCACAGAGGAGGCACATGAAGAAGGGCCTCAGGTGATGATTGCAGGGTTCAAGTGGAGAGAGGCAGCCCTTGAAGTCTTGCGGTCCTGAGCTGCTTAAGGTTTTATGCAGGGGGCCCCAAACTACGGCCCCCGGGCCGGATGCGGCCCAATTGGCCTCCCAATCCGGCCCGCGACAACCCCCGCCGCCCGCTGCCGCCGCCCGCTCTTATGGCACGCAGCGCGGCTACGATCTTCAAAATCGGCAAAAAATCGCCGAAAATCCTTTGTGCGCATGCGTATGGGCCTCTCCCGACCCAGAAGAGGTCATGTCCGATGCACTTCCGGGTCGGGGGAGGCCCATACGCATGCGCACAAGCGATTTTCGACGATTTTTTTCCGACCGTGTGCGTGTGCGCATGCGCACGGGCGCGCACTCCCCTGCCCTCCGGCCCGCCACGCGGTAAGTCTGGGGACCCCTGGTTTTATGGGTCAAAACCAGCACTCTGAAGTGGGCCTGGAAACTAACTGGCAGCCAGTGGAGTCGGGCCAGGATCAGTGTAATATGCTCAAACCGTCTAATCAGGTAGACCAACCACCTATCATCATCATCAGGTATTCTCAGCCCATTATCTGGGTCCTGGTAAAAGTATTGACAATGATGCAGCCTACTAAAAATGTCTCAAACCTTCACTCTGTGGTCCAATGCTGTACATACTGAATCCACGCACACTTGTTGGTCCGCCAAGATAAAATCTATAAGGAAAAGAGAACCATTACTACATGTGAAGTGGCAGGCGACAAGGCTGTGTTACAGCAGGCAGAAGGAGCTGTACTTCATCACCTCCTCACCTCCAGATCCACCCTTTCAATAGGATCAGGGCATATTCCTGTCTAAGCATACAGAGGTGCCACTGTCGCACCTAGTTTGGCTAAACTTTGCTAAACTTTTCTGAGATGCAGGAAATGTTGCCATTAAAGCAAACTGCCAGGTAGCTTGGTTTGGAAGCCATGCAAATAAGTACCATTAAAATCAATTTCTTGATGCAAGAGATGCATCATTTCAATTTATATGATATGCCAGACAGATAATAGGCAAACCCAGAGGAAAGCAAGTGAAATGACTTACCTATCAGCAATACTTGATGGTTTGTCTCCAATAGGAACCAACATTCCACCCCAAAGAGAAGCTGATAAAACCTTTAAAGAGACAGGCAGTCATAGTTGGAGTAAAATATATGACAGATGGACAGATAAATGTTGGAGATGTGGATTCCTCAAATGCAGGTATGAGGCATGTTTGGGAGTCTCGCTCATTAGTAATGAAACCCTAAAAGTAGTAACTAGATTAATCACACTAATAACCCATTATGTTGTAATTTTGGACCCTTTAGCAGTTCCATTTTGTTATTTAGATGACTAAATAAAACAAAGAATTGGTATGGAACTTAATAGCTGCTGCCTGCATGTTAGTAGCCCCAACATGGAAGAACAATCTACCACCTACTGTTAAAAAATAGCTAGCTAAAAGTTTGGAAATAAACCCACAGAGTTGGTTCAACTGCAGTATGGAAAAGAAAAGGGGGAAATGTTAGGAGTAAAATGGCTCACATTGATTTAATTTGTGTTTTTTTTTAAAAAAAGGATACTGACAAATAACAGCATTTCCATGTGATAAGAACATATTGTCAGAATTGATTATTGATTATGTGCATAGAATTATATACATGTGTGCAAAAAGATTTGGTAGTAAGATTTATTTAATATGAACAGTGTGTGATGTATTTATTATATAACAAACTTTTAAATACACACACACACACACACACACTCTTACTATAGACACATATACATTTCTGTACTGAGTACTGTACTGATACTTTCTGAGGCAACATCAATTACTTCCAGAATAATAGTTTTTGTTATGTTGCCCCTTTTTCATACAGTATTAGCATTTCCAGTGGAAAATAAGTTTCAATACATTCAGAACAAACTGAGAGGCTGTCCGGGGCGGTCTAAATGACAGCATGGCTCCACAGAACCCAGCTCCAACTCGAGCCACTTTCATATTGTGAAGCCTTTTAAAAGAAAGGCTAGAGTATTGCACTTTTAAAAAATCAAAAGGGCACAAATAGATGGATTTCTCTAGATTGCACTTATCTACTACAAATTATGGTCAGGAGCCAAGAGTTGCCTAAAGTTGATCAAAGGGTTATGTCATTCTCTCTCTCTTCTCTCTCTCTCTCTCTCTCTCTCACACACACACACATTCAAACTGGCTTCTTAGAACCAGAAACCTCCCCACCACAACACTAACTGCTTCTGAAACTCCCCCAAGTCTCGAAACTTACATGACAATCATCACACCCACATTTTCCCCGTTAGAAAAATGCACACATATATTCTAATATGCAAGCTGAACTGATTCCAAGCTGAACTGCTAAATGCTGCACTGAAAACAATTTGTAACTTTAAAAAAGATACTTTTATTTTATTTGGGGTTTTTTTAAAGGTACTATGATATGAATTGTTTACTCCCAACTGCACCAAGTACTTACTGAATCCCACAAGAGCTTCTTATTAAACTGAAGTTCAAAGTCCTCTTTCAGAAAACTCACATCACCACCGGTATAGCCAGCCAACTCCTAAAATACCAGAGACTCTTTTGAAGACAGAGATATAAATACAAAAACACATTTCCACACAAACCACTTGTTGTTTTAATATTTTGCTGGTACTATATATGAAACCAAATACTGATTTGAAGGCCAGCTCAATCATGCAGGGAGCTGAAGTATACAGGACTTCAACCAACAGTGCCATATTTTGCATACATATGGCAACTATAAAACACCCACCCACAGCTATTTTCTAGAACCTGATAATACCTGGTTTATTTTCAGCAAAGCACCTCGTCTCGGCAAGATTGTAGAGTTACGAGAATCAATTACCATAGCGTGCTATAAACAAACACATATGAAATATTATAAGATAGGAACAGTGAGCTGTGACATTCTTTTTTTCCTGAATTGCATAGAATCTTATTAGAGATGGAGGAAAAAATTATTCACCACTACTCGTTTGGGCAAACATTCTACTAAACTCTTAACACGTTGTGATACTGCATAATCAAATTTATCTAGCAATAAAACTATTCTTGTTTCATCCTCAATTCTGAATTTTATTGAGTAGTTTTGTAGACTAAGCATACACTGAGCATTTCAACATGAAGCTACTACATTATGTGTAAACTATGGCCAAGATCCAATTCCTTACTCAAGAGTGGCTACATTCCTTGTGACAACTGCCAGTTATCTGACTGTGCACAAGCAACTGTGTGTGAATATACATGTGAAACTGCAAAGGAGATATCTGTTCTTCCACCTGCAGTTTGCTGGATCACAGCAATACTACCAGCCACTGCAACGTTAGCTGTCTCAGCAAGTAAAGAGAGAGGGGCGTTACTGATATGTGGAAGAAAAGACAACTCTTACAATATTCAGTTCTCTCCCATGTGAGAGAATGGAGCGAAACCTCCCTTAAGATGATGCTCCCCATCTTTAATTACCTGACTAATTAGCAATGGCATATTTTTAGTCAAGTAAACATTCTGATTGATTGATTGATTAATCAGTTAGATCAATTGAACCTTGCAGCTCTTATCGTGAATAAATATACAACTGCCACCTCAGCTATTACTGGTAACTATGCAAGACATACAGCAAAGCCAGGTTCCCATTGCATGTGAAAAACCAACTGCTATTTAGAAAGTTGTGTCTGTCTTCATGTTGGGAAATGTACCCTTACAAGGAACTGAAAATGTTAGGTATGTTGTGAAACCTTATAACAATAATGAAAGTAGATAATTATAAATATAAAAGTATATATAAATGAATAAATGGATAAAGATGCTGAAATCTGAAATATATATACTGTATATATATATCATTCAGTACAAAAATCAGCTTTCCTCATATCCTTATAGAGCTTAGTAGACTTGAATCTCTATTGCTCTTGGGCAAGAATGGACAATGGGTGTCATAATGAGCCATTATTTCAGCACTACTGCATTTGGCTTAATTAATGTGGTACTGTTCGTCAGCATTTGTCATACTTCAAAAATTCATATTCCAAACAGCAAAAACTTACAGACACAGACGACTTGAGTGAATGTCCACTTTCTTCTCGGACAGAAAATGATGCTGTTCTTGCAAGACAGCCGAGCTCCCTCCAGACACCCTCCCATTTTAGCGTGTGGTTGGTCTTCCATATGGGGAACTGGAAAAGAAACCATTTATTTAATTATGAATGAGAAAACATTTACATATTTTCAGCATCTTTCACATTCATCTTTATCAGCAGGAGCACTGGGTTTACTGGCACTGCAGTCAGTCTGAGAATAGCCAATTCAGACTGCTAAGGTTCTTTGTTTTGACAAGTCTCCTCCCAGGTTCACCTGAGTCTCTCTTGAGGGCAGGTGCTAGCTGGGTGAGCTGACTTTTTGTGCGGAAGGTGATGGGCTGTTAGCTCCTTTCAAGGGAGTTGCTAGGCTCTCCGCTGGACTAGAGCCGAGGCAAGCAGCAGGCACCAGCTAACTCAGTGAATTCTCACAGAAAGGAGATGCTGGGATGTTGAAATCCATGCAAGGATTTGCCAGTTCCAGGAAGCAGCACTGGAGCGACAACAGAGCAGGAAAAGTATCAGCGGCTGCATCTGCTTCATTTGGAAAATGCTGCCTCTATTGCCTTCTGCTCCCCACCCCAATTTTAGCAATGAAGAAGAAGAAGCAAGAACATGAGAGAGAAAGGAAAGGTTATTTTTCCTCCTCCTGAGTTCTCTGCAATCTTCAAAAAACTTGAGAGCGAAAACTTGGTGTGAGTGAGGGGCAGCTGCCAGACAGAGAGGCGCTGTCACTGCAGATAACCAGATTTGTGGATTTCTCTCTCTCCAGCCAAACCATAAACAAGTGGTGCTATTTTACCTACATTGAATTCTGTTGATATTCCTCTATCAGTTTCACGAAGAGAACTCCAAGGAAATTGTCCAGTTACTTTATACAGATTGAGAGAAAAGCTAGAAACAGAACATTGAGATTTAGGATTACTACAACCAAGAAAGGAGCTGAAGAACAAGTGTTTCATAAGATCACACCTATGGCACTGCTTAACTTTAGCTACAGCGGATAAAAAGAACCCTTTACTTGGCAAGCAGGACAAGGCTGTATGGCTCTGCCACATTCGTCATTGTAAAATCCTTACTACTGAAGGAAATATGTTAAGATTGCACTCGTGGTTCCAGTTCCTGGACCTCCAAACTAACCTTCTGTGCTATAAGGTCAACAATCCTATTTCACCATATGCCTCACAGACACGCTCTGTCTCTTACTAAATGAGCCAGGAAGGCAGAGATGAAATACTAGCAGAATGGTGGTTCACCACTAGCAGGACAGGAGACTAGCATCAGCTATGCCCTCAAGCTAGAACTGGAGCCCTTAAGTTAGATCTAAATAGCTAAACCACAGAAGAATTGCTTACAATATTACTGTACAAAATCCTTTAATAGCTTAAAAACCAATTAATAAGTTGGTTACAGAAAATGAAAGATAATTCTCATAATAAAGGGACCCCTGACCATTAGGTCCAGTTGTGACCGACTCTGGGGATGCGGCGCTCATCTTGCGTTATTGGCCGAATGATACTGTATTTGACTTAGCATTAGCTGAAACAAGAGATAGAAGCTAAACAGCAAGGTATCTTGCTCACTTTCTCCAAAGTTCACCAGTGTTGGAAAAACATAGAAATATAACCTAATCAATGCAGAATTAGTTCCAATGTAATACTTTGCACACATGGTGTGAGGAATCACCTGCCCTGTAAAAAAATATGTAAAATAATATAGTTATGTGTCACCCAAAATGTTTGCTCAAAAAAATCTCCGAAAGCTGGATATTTTTAATAATGATAATAATAAAGTTGTGAAACTGACTTTCTACCCATGGGAATAACTCCAAAAAGCCATATCCAATTTGGGCATTAACATGTTCTACTGAGGCCCGGTGCCCAGGAACACATCGCTAGAGGGGAGTTTTTCCGGCTGCTGAAAGCGTGGCAAGGCAACAGTAGCAGATAGAAGGGAGAAGAAGGACTTTATACATGACTTCAACAGCAATGGCAGCTGGGAGGTCAGAGAACCAGCAACGTCTGATGTCCATCTGCCTGGTAAGGTACAGCAGTCAAGAAATGTCCCATTCAAAGAAAAGCATAGGAGAGAATGAAAACTTAGAGGAGTAAATTCTACCATGTAAACTGCCTTAAGACCTTTTTTTGTTGGAACTAAGGAAGCATAGATTCTCGAAGTGCAAGACATTGGGTTGTATCCAATGTGGAACTTCTGTTTCCTCTCCAGCCACAACACGCATACCCCAACATTTGTTCCAGATCCCCCAAGCCTCCAGAGTTAGGGTACACAGGGCTGAGTGGGTGGAGAAGACAGGAGAAGAAGCTCTGTTGTTCACACTAAGTCCACTGTACAAGCAGAGCTGAAGCACTGGGTATGGCCCTATCTGTTGACACTTGCCTTATAATATTTGCTAAAAGTCATAACAGTGAAAGCTGTTATCAACCACTCTCAGTGTGACCAACTGCAAATGAGAGTGAATGCATTGAGTATTTGGGTCACTATCTTCAGCAGAGGGATGTGGGTGGCACTGTGGTCTAAACCACAGAGCCTAGGGCTTGCCGATCAGAAGGTTGGCGGTTCAAATGCCCGCGACGGGGTGAGCTCCCGTTGCTCAGTCCCAGCTCCAGCCAACCTAGCAGTTCAAAAGCACATCAAAGTGTAAGTAGATAAATAGGTAGGAAGGTAAACGGCATTTCTGTGCGCTGCTCTGGTTTCGCCAGAAGCGGCTTAGTCATGCTGGCCACATGATCCGGAAAAACTGTCTACAGACAAACGTTGGCTCCCTCGGCCAGTAAAGCAAGATGAGCGCCGCAACCCCAGAGTCGTCTGCGATTGGACTTAAATGTCAGGAGTCCTTTACCTTTACCTTAAGCAGTTCATATTTTTTTAAAAAAATGGGAGGGGGTATACTGGTGATTTTATTTTCCTTTGTTGCACACCACTTACAATACATTTTCAATAAATGGTCTAGGGTTTTTGAGTGATCTAGGGTTTTTCTAAATTGATGTACATAGGAACGAAACATTACTACATTCTGAAAGTATCTTACTTTCTTTCGAAGTGACCAGGCTGTGGTTTGAAGAAAGAGAGGCCATATGACGTTTCCTTTGTGCCATAGGAGAACTGAAATGTCACCTTCTCGGCACGTCCAAATATATTCGGGAGTTTGAGTCCGAGTACCTGCAAGAGCCAAAATAAGCACTGAAGGATGTACAACTTTGTCAAGACACTTGTGCACTTAACTTTTTTCTGTAGTTTTTTGCTGCACACAAATGTTTCCGGTGGCAAAGGATACCTGGTCTGTGCCCCCCTTTAAATGTTTTTTTTATCACTATGATACCCCACCTGGGCTCTGGCACTGAGCAGATTCCAAGTGCCATCTTGGTCTATCCATCCCCCTCAATGTCCCAGAAGCCATTTGGGGGCATGGAAAGTGAAATAGTACCACAGTCACAGAAAGCACAGCCTACAGAGCTGCAATGGAGAGAAGCTGGGGGTGGGGAGGAACTCACCTTCGGCCAGCTCCCTTGCAGAAGCTGTGACTAACAGCCCATTGCTATTTCTGACATTTTAAAAAGCATGAATTTTAAAACCCAGTTAATATTAGACTTACTAATCCATATTTCCCCAAACCTTCATGGAAACTTTGCAGTTTTCAAGTAGTTAAAATATCCCTTTTTTCATTATCTCTAGCTTCTCCATAAAAACCCAGAAAAATATATTATACACCATAGGTAAAGTACCAGTGCTCATATTGCTGTCAAATGTATGAAAGATGAGAAAACACATAAATCATTGCAAGTTTCTCAAATTGGAACCCTAAAGCATTTTTTGTAATTTTCACACAGAGCTGTCAATCATGTTCTAAATTTGCCGAAGCATCAGTTTTTGTAAACGTGTAAATTTCCTGACTACAAGCTTCTGATTTCAACTGAAACCTCCCTTCATTGAATCTCACAACAAGATGAGATTATAAAATAGTAAGCACTCAACTGAAAAAAATGGTGTTTTCATCTTGGAATAAAATATTGCAATTATTTAAGCATATTTCTACACAATAGTCAAGAGATCAGAGATTTTTAGGACAACTGTAGAATAAGCAGGAAAAAATGAACACATACACATCTCATTTATTTTAATGGAACTCTCATTCCAAATAAATGTATTTATGATTGGAAAGGGGAGTCTGTTTTTACCAAAATTAATTTGGATCACTTATGATAAACTAGCATATATCATATCACCACAACTTAGATTGCAGGAGGTTGTTAAGCAGGTCATACCATGCTCCCTTCATTATTGCCAACCATAGTATTATAACTTCCAGTTAATCTTCTCAGTTCTGTTACTTCAAATGTTACATCTAAACCATTTGGAAGGGCATCATCTCCTAAATACACAGACAGACACATTAGTAAAGAAAACATTGTTTTAAATCCAGTTTGACATTTGTAATTATTAAAATACCCTGTTTCTTAAATAGCTTCCTAAAACACTTTAAATAACATATGTAATATCTAAATTAAGTTCTCACAGTTAAGTACACCACTCAGAAAAAAACCTTCACAGAAGCTAATACCCCAAATAGATTCATCCCACGCATTTGTCTTTCTATAATACTAAACGTTGTTTGGTTCAAACTATGAACACTTAACAGTGGAATTGAAGATTTAAGCACAAACCTCACAGATCAGGACAGGAGCAGAGATATCTGTGTGCCTTACCATACTTCCCTCTAGCCTCTTACAACATTTCCTTTATTTTTATTATCATAATTAATTTATTAATCACCCTCTACACAGTCATCCCAAGGTGATGTATAATAATAAAAAACAGCAACAGAACAGTTAAAAACAAACAAACTAGCTGATACATTGAAAACAAAACTAAAGCAATACAAAACAGCTGGGAAAGCCTGGGGGGGAATCTTTGATCGTTTTCGTAATGTACAAATAGTGTTGCCTGTCATATCTGAACAGGAATGCTATTCCACAGAACAGGGACAGTAAAAGCCCTGCTCCAAGTTACTGCAGAGAAGGTTTCTAAGATCTTTGGAACTTGCAGGAGAAGTTTGCCCACGGACTTCAGGGCCCTGCCAAGTATGTAGGGGATAAGACAGCCTCCCACGAAACCTGGTATGCTGTATAGGGCCTTACATGTTAGTATAAAAACCTTGAACTCGGCCTGGTAGCAGACTGGCAGCTAGTGCAAATCCTACAAGCACGGTGTTCTATGCTGGCAGTCATCTGCCCACCAACGCAACCTAGCCACCACACTCTCCACCAGCAGCAGCCTCCAGACCAACCCCCAAGGGGAGCCCCACACAGAGTGCGCTGGAGTAATCCAACTGTGAGGTTACCAATGCATGGACCACTGTGGTCAAGCTATCCTGATCCGGTCCTGGTACTTCTTTCCAGTACTAGGTCTTTTACCCTCAAAATTTCAGCTGATTAACAAGGGAAAGTCTGTATCAACATTCACTATCCTTTTATCCTGCGAAGGTTTTGGACCACAACTCCCATTATTCCTGATTAGAATCATAGAATCATAGAATCTTAGAGTTGGAAGAGACCACAAGGGCCATCCAGTCCAACCCCCCTGCTGAGCAGGAAACACCATCAA
Source organism: Zootoca vivipara (assembly GCF_965207765.1). Taxonomy (NCBI): domain Eukaryota; kingdom Metazoa; phylum Chordata; class Lepidosauria; order Squamata; family Lacertidae; genus Zootoca; species Zootoca vivipara. The sequence goes on along the minus strand of NC_142588.1, from coordinate 673,529 downwards.
AGCATTCTTGACATATGCCTGTCAAGCCTCTGCTTAAAGACCTCCAAAGAAGGAGACTCCACCACACTCCTTGGCAGCAAATTCCACTGCCGAACAGCTCTTACTGTCAGGAAGTTCTTCCTAATGTTTAGGTGGAATCTTCTTTCTTGTAGTTTGAATCCATTGCTCCGTGTCCGCTTCTCTGGAGCAGTAGAAAACAACCTTTCTCCCTCCTCTATATGACATCCTATGACTATGTGCCATAGTAGCTGGTGCTGATGGAAGTTGCAGTCCAAACCCTCTGGAGGGCACCAATCTGGGGAAGGCTGGTCTAGTTGGCAGCAAACCAGCACCATGTTTTAATTGGGGGCAAGCTCGGTGCCAAGGCTAGCACTACACAAACTCAATGAAAACAAATACAAACTGTCATCCTGATGGATACTTTGCTGCCTGATATCTATATATTGAAACTAAGCATTCCATTCATTTATACTACACTAGAACTATTGAGAAGGACACATGTATAAGTCTGTCCTATCAAAGGAGGGATAGCCAATTTTAGTTATACTCAAGAGTAGACCTACTGGAATCAACAGATTTAGGTAACTTAACTCCCATTTATTTCAATGGTTCTCCTGCAATAGTTACTTATTTTAACCTCCTTCAAAGTATTTAAATATGACACATATTAAACTACTATAAAGCTATATTAAAACTTAAGGAAAAACAAATCACGCTCACCTTGACACGTATCAATTAGAACATCCACCTGTCTAAAAATTCCTAGACGGAGGAGCTTTTCACGAGCTTCATGGGACTTCCTCATAACCTTCAAAATATTTAAGGTTTAGCTTTGCACCTTAATGACTAAATGTTCAACAGTTATTTGCCAAAATGCATACATTATTTCACATACTGCTCTACATTTTAATTACACAAATGGGAATGCCAAGACACAGAGTGGACCTCATATAAATCAAGTTTAGCATCCAGCCCCAACATGTATAACACTGGTGTATAACTAAACTCAAAAAGGAATAAGAGGAATTCAGGAGGCTTATGTCTGCAAGCGAAAGACTGCAGTTTATACACTGGAATATCTGCTTATAAAGAATACCCATGCTTCTGTTAAAGCATGTTTTGCAATATTGTTTTGGCATGTCAGTTTGTATAGCCTATATACCTGCTGCATCAAGGCCTTATGTTAGCTGCTGCTAAGCTTTTCTGTCTAGTGTTGGTGTTTTGTGTACTGTGGTATTTTGAATGTCATTTTTAACCTTTTTCTTAACCTAGATTGTAAATTGTCAAGAGATGTCCTGTGCTAAGTGACTTAAACCAGGCATAGGCAAACTCGGCCCTCCAGATGTTTTGGGACTACAATTCCCATCATCCCTGACCACTGGTCTTGTTAGCTAGGGATCATAGGAGTTGTAGTCCCAAAACATCTGGGGGGCCCACATTTGCCTATGCCTGACCTAAACAATAACATAATAGTAATATTAAACAAGGATCCTGACATTTTTTAGACTTCATAGTATGATCAAGCTTTTGAGGGTTTCAGAAAGTCTAATTTCACTACTTACATCAATGAGGTCTTTAGCCTTGAATACATCACCAATTTCGTACATGATAATGTCATCTTTAGTCCTCCCAAGTCCATCAAAGTGAACATGTTGAACCACAACCTAAAGATTAAGATGGTTATCATCAAAATGTTAACCCTGGAAACATCCTGAGGACAACTAGAATTTCTGCTCAACTAAAACATAATGGTGCCATAACCAATGAATTATTGGATTACAATTCCAAGACAGCACAGAACACTGTCTAGTCATGAATCAAAGTCAAGAATTTTAAGTGGCAAAATCAGCATCATTATTAAACAGGATTTTACATTATTTTGTGGATAAAACCCACATTTTACCAGCTTCCTCGCAAGAATATCATAGGGGACTTTGTCAAAAGCCCTGCTGAAATCAAGATACAGGACACTATGCCCATTGCATCCAGCTTATTCACCAAGCTTGTAACTCCATCAAAAAAAAAAAAGATTCGTCTGGAATGACTTATTTTTGAGAAACCCATGCTGAGTCTTAGTAACCACAGCATCATTTTCTAACTGCTTACAAACCAATTGTTTAATTATTTGTTCTAGGACCTTTCCTGGTATCGATGGTAGTTACATGGGTCTTCTTTTTTTCCCCTTTTGAAAATGGGGACATATGCCCACCTCTAGTTTGCAGGTACAGGTGAAACTCGGAAAATTAGAATACTGTCGAAAAGTGCATTTATTTCAGTAATGCAACTTATAATTTTTTTTTTAATTTTAATTTTTACAAATGCTTTCTTTTGGAAATTCCACAGTAATAAAACAAATAGTTACAATAATACAAAAATAAACATTGCTATTACATTTCATTAATTACATTCCATTTATAATTGACGTGCCTGACGGCAAATAATTACAATTACAACAAATAACGGCTTGACATATCTTGCTTTGCATGTCATGCATCTATCTCATATATTGGTTTCACCTTTTAAGTTGCATTACTGAAATAAATGCACTTTTTGACGATATTCTAATTTTCCGAGTTTCACCTGTATATCACTTGTTCTCCAAGAATTTTCTTTACACAATTGTTTACGAATACCGGAAGAGAATTATTCATTGCTAAATGGTAAGAATTCTGCTCCTACTAAAATTCTGACTCTGTTACAATGACTGTGAACTGTTAAATAGGAAGACAATGGGGTATCCCAATACTCACATCTTTATTTTCCAGTATTTCCTGTTTGGTTTCTGGTTCAACTTCAACCAGTTCAGCTTCTTCCCCTATAGCACCAAAATCAGGTCCGCTCATTGGAAGAGGCTCCAAACTCTGAACAAGATAAAAATTCACCAAATATATCAATTGAATTAAATTGGATTTAGTTTTTCAAGTCCTCAAGCATTTATAGTGATTCTTACCATTCCATCCACCTTACCATAAAAGGATGCAGTCTTGTGCAGCTGTGTTCCCAGAATCTATGTATGTGTCTCCCCATGCAGTTTCATTATGCAAGAGTGGTAACGGAATGGTATCTAATTAAGTTATAAACAGAGCAGACTCACTGAAAGTGGCAGGCTTGATCTAGCCCTTGATCTAGATGCTATACTCCTATTGATGCAGCCCAGAATTGCATTGGCTTTTTTAGCTGCTACTACTATTGACTCATGTCAAGTTTGTGGTCTACCAAGACTCCTAGATCCTTTTCACATCCTTTTCAAGCCAGGTGTCACCCATCCTGTATTTGTGCCTTTCATTATTATTTTTGCCCAAGCGTAGTACTTTACGTTTCTCCCTGTTAAAATTCATCTTGTTTGCTTTGGCCCAGTTCTCTAATCTGTTAAGGTCATTTTGAAAGATTGTTCACTAAGATTTTAAGCAGGTATATATATTTTGAGACGTAACCTGCATTGGTCATTTATGTTTGAGATGTGGCTCTCATTCCAAAATAGACACCTATGGTGCTGGCTGTGTTGTCCCTCCTTGACCAGCTGACACAAGCCAAACTGCATAAAACTTTTATTTCCAAAATCCTAAATTCATTTCAATATGAGACCACTGGAAACTGTCACCCTACACTTAAGGTACTTTTGAATGTGAGCTTCAAATGTATACTTTGAATAGCCCTGTAAAACTTCACCCACCTCTATTCCTTTCAGAATAGGTACACTATTATTGCTGCAACAGAGAAGCTTCAGATTTCGTAATCCAATGTGTGGTGGGGGAGTAAGTTAAATACACATTGTTATTTGGGTTAATGTATCGTTTTGATTCACTAATATACAGGGATGGGATTGCCACTTTTTTTAAGGAGTACGAAGATGCTATAAAACAATATTGATATAAAAATGTTTGGAATATAGCTTTGGTTGAAAAGTTGGCAACATTGGCCAGGGTGACTAAAAAGAGGGATAGTTTAAGATCAGAATGGTTTTATTTTGTAATGCACATGAATAAGAAAATGAATGGTGTAATGCTGCCATCTCAGTATGCTACTTTGTGGAACACAGCTGTTTATTTTTCCTGTAGCAACATTAAGAATAGCAACATTTGCCATCTTTCTACTGTACGTTATAGAGCGATTGTGGGGGTTTTGCTGTGTGTCTATTAGCCTCTGGAACTGAGTTTTATTTACATTTTAAGTTATGATCAGAAATTTATTTATGTTTTAAGTTTCGGGGGGGGGTTGCATGTTTCTATGCATAAAATAACAAAACATATTTTAAAAAAATGTGTTTATTTTCAAAAACTTCAAATTACCTGTTCAGTTGTACCTGTTTTGTTATTGCTCTTTCTACATTTTTGCATTTCACTTTAGGCTTAGTTTGTATACTTATGCTACTGTAGGATGCTCACAGGTACCGGTACTAGAAATCATAGAATTGTAGAGTTGGAAGGGACGCTGGGGGTCCTCTAGTCCAAGGCTGTGCAATGCAGGAATCAAAACTACAGATGGGCCATCCAACCTTTGCTTTAAAAAACCCCAAGGAAAGCAAGATTCTGAGGGAGTTGGAACAGCTCTTGCTGTCAGAAACATCATCCTGTAGGTGCCACCTCCAAGTCAGTGTGATGCACGTGGGTGTGTCATGAAGACTTTTACATTCACAACATTGGTATCTGAAGAAGTGTGCATGCACACGAAAGCTCATACCAAAATAAAAACTTAATTGGTCTTTAAGGTGCTACTGAAGGAATTTTTTTATTTTACTTCGACCCAGACCAACACGGCTCCCTACCTGTAACCATTCACAACAGGTGTGTAAATACTGTGCTGACAAGGAAGCACTGCACTCCCACCAAGAGGCACCATCACAAGCTGCACCACTTTGGAGAATTATGGATTAAGGCTCCAAAGCAGGAGCCTCCCAGGTTCCATGCAAGCGAGTCCATGTCAGCTGGCCCAAGCCCCTCCGCTCCCTCCTCCTTCCTGCCCTCTTGTTCCAAAGGCTTGAGGTACCAGAGCATGTGCAAAGTCCACCACTACCCAAAGAATGAAGACTGGAGTGGAGGCACCGGATTCCACAGCACACCCAAAGCAGCCTTCATGCAAGCAGGCAGGCAGGCGCACAGCCCCTTCACGGGCGCCTTGGCACATTCTCAAGGTCACACTCTGCACATGCTCAGAAAAACGCAGCTCGGAAGTGTCGCTATTGTTTTTAAGCAGAGTCCTTAAAAAAGAGGGGTGGAGGATTCTGCACATGCTCAGAAGAACACAGCTCAAAATAGACAGTATCTGTTTTAGGTGACGGCCGTAAAAAAACAACAACCAATGATGATAATCATAGGAGGAATTCTTCACATGCTCAGAGGAACGCTGTCCAGAGTGGCCTTGTTTTTGCGGAGGGGCGCGGTCCCGGTGCGCGCGTGCACGTGAGGGCGCGCGGGGCCGGCGGGTGACTCTGCTACCTTCGCGGCCCCGATCCCTCCTCCGCCCAAGGTCGCCGCCCTCGCCAGCCAAGCCCGCGGGGCCGGGCACTCCTTACCCGCGCGTGGACGGTGCCCATGGCCGCCTCTCAGCGACGCCGAGCGGGAGAGCGAGCGAGCGAGCGAGGGAGCGAGGGAGCGGCAGGCGAGGGAAGAAGGGCAGCGACGGTCCCTCAGGAGGAGAAGCTGCGCGGGGTGGCGGCCATGACAAGAAAGCGCGTCGGCGCCAGAACGCCCCGCCCCACCCGTGTCTGATTGGCCAGGCCGGGGCGGAAGGGGGCGGGGACTGAAGAAAAAAAGGGGGGAACCCCGATCCTAATCAAGCAAGAATTGCAGGGCGGGGCGATGCGAGCTCTCAGCAGCAGCAGCAGCAGCAGCAGTCGCCGCCAGGCGAGGAGGAGGGAGGGAGCGAGCGGGGAGGCGAGGGTGGGCTAGCTGACGTCGGCCGCGCTGCGCCGCCCGCGCATGCGCCCGCCCGAGAGAAAGCACGGCAGTGAGGAGAGAGTGGGCTGAGCGAGCGAGCGAGAGAACGAGCGGAGGGAGGGAGGGAGGGAGGGAGGGGCGGAGGCTACCAGACACTGTGTGTCTCGCGGGGCACTCAGCAGGGACCGCGAGAACGCGACCTGCACGGTTCCCATCATGCAACGGGGCAGGAGTATAAAAGCTGGAGGGTGGGGCGAGGTGCTTCTTCAGTGAGTAGCCAGGGGCAGAGCGAGTGGTGTGTGGCTGCGGTGGGGCGGGGAAGGTATGTGTGGGGCTGCTAGGGGGTGCGTGTGGAGCCCCTGCGCTACGGCACTTCTTTCCCCCATTTACACGTTGATCTTATTTGATCGGGCCGGGCTGTTGCCGCCTCCCCAGGCCTGAGATGAGAAGAACCCTTCTCCCTGCGAAGCCCTCGGGCGCTGTGCAGTGAAGCAGGTTAAGCGAGCGGCCGGGCGGCAGTTTTAAGCCGGAGGTGATGAAATGATCAGATAGACGAGGCTGGAGGCTGCGGGGGGGGGTGCCCTTCCCCCTCCTCCTGGCCAATGTGTTTCGGAGCGATTCTGATCCGGCTGGACCGCAGCAGCTCCGCCTGAGCCCGCTCCTTTGTTCCTGCCTCCCGCTCTCCATCCCCGTCCCTCGCAGAAGCTGCCTCCCGGTTTTCCTTCTCTCGGCAGCACAAGGCTGCTGGCTTTCTTGAAAAGGCCTTCCCCAGAAATGCTAATGGAATTCGCGATGCGAAAACAACTTGGAACAATTAACTCTGGCATGCTTTACCCCCTAGACTAGCCTTCATTCCATTCTAATGGACTGGTGGTGAGATGGGTTGTAGTCCGCCAAAGCTCTTTGTTAAGTCTTTAATGTGCCAAAAGCTGCTATAGATGGACACTTGCTCCATTCAAAGAGTTCACACTTAATGTAAAAAGAGCAGAGGCCGGTGGGGAGGAGTTGCGTGACCGCCCCCTCCCCTCCGGGGGCGTGGACCTTGACCACGCCTCCTAGGTGGATCCCGGCCACGTCATAGCCTGCCAATCGGGTGGGGGCGTGGCTGGCATGCCCCCCACCCATAGTTTTGGTCCTGGGTACGCCCATGTCCCCAGGCAGAATCATAGGCGCACAGGAGTTGTAAGAGTGGGCAGGGACCGCCGAGGGTTATCTAGACCAACCCCGCTGCCATGCAGGAATCCCAACACGCGTCTTATTTGGGACCCGAGCGGACCCTGCTGCTTCGCTTCTGCCAATGTACTGGGTGCCGATATGCGCTTCGCCTCAGGTGCCCCCATCTGTCGGGCACTCGGGTTCACGTCTGAATCCGACATCTACCCCACCCCACCCCGGTTAGTTAGGCAGCGGGAGCTGACCGTGGAAATTAGGCGTCGCCGGGGGAAAGGGGCTCCAGCAAATGAGTAAAAAGGTGGGAGCCAGTACGAAAGCGCCTGCTGTGCTGTCTAGCTTCAATTTAAAAAGAGGTTTTCTAAATAGCGCTTTTTATAATTGCCATGCTAAATGCTTTTAGAGGATTATGAACGTCGTGCCCCGTAAGACCACAGAGTCATCTTGCAGGTTAGCGTTGAGTGGCTGAGAGTCGTTTGGATCCCAAGCCCCAAACCATCAGCACAAAAGACAGACATGCCACACACAGGTTTGCAGCAGGGAAAGGACAATCTACTTAAAATTTCCAAATCCATCCCTCGCATTTCAACATTCAACAGCAGCACGATTCAAAAACACGTGTCGATCTGTCTTCTGGGTGCTGCCTGCGATGGTAGAGATTGCACCTCCTGCCGTGAGAATTGCACCCTCTGCACATGCCCTGTGGTTCAGGCTCCCTCTCCTTCCTGCGTGTTGTGACTCTGTGGCCACAGGAGTTCAAGAAAAGATCTGGCTTACTAGGCACCTTGCTCTGCATTGCTTGTTGCAATTCTCCGTTGCATCCTTACTGCTTGAAATAAAAAAAGAAAACCCAGCCTTTCCCAAAAACACAAAATTAGAAAGAGCAAGTACAGTACTTTTTAAATGTGCCGCTACCCTCTTATTTCTGCTGCCTAACTAAAAACACTGTGTTTCTACATTCCACAGACAGATTTCACTTCTACCGGAGGCAAGAATGAAATTGGGGTTCTAAAAGTATCAGGAAGCTCCATGTTTCTCTGATAGTTGCTACCGTATTAACGTTTATTATCCACCGGTCTCTAAACCACTGAGCCTAGGGGTTGCCAATCAGAAGGTCAGCGGTTTGAATCACTGCGATAGGGCTTGGTCCCTGCTCCTGCCAACCTAGCAGTTCGAAAGCACAAAGTGCAAGTAGATAAATAAAGGAGCAGGTGTATGGCATGGAGGTAGAGACGTGCAGAGGTTTTTAAGCAGAGATTGGATGGCCATTTGTCCTGTATGAGGTGGCTGAGATTCCTGCATCGCGGGGGTGGGGGGTGGGACACACTAGATGACCCTTGGGATCCCACGCCATTCTTTGATTCCTGGATCCACTGCTGTTGCTAGAGGCATAAGTGTACAGGGTGGCACAGAAACCTGCCAGCTTGAGTTTGTGGCCCAGCTTTGACCATATCTGCACAGGGATAATCTAGATTTAGTGGCCTATATTCTTATGTCCTGTAGATTAGATTACTGCAATAAACACGGGGCTTTCATTTGAAGACTGTTTGGAAACTACAGCTAGTGCAGAAATCAGCAGTTTGATTACAGAGACCAGAAGATCTGAGCATATTACTGTACTGTACACTGATTCTTGCCTGCTTGCACTGGCGACCAGTTAGCTTCTAGGCTCAATTTAAAAGGCTGGTTTTGACTTGCAAAACCTCAGGTAGTTCAGGAATTTCAAGCCTCTGCTAAAATGAACCAGTTCAGCCCCTGCAATATTAATCAGAGTTGCTTCTCTATGTGCCTCATCTGAGGAAAATGCAAAAGAAATACACGAGAACAGGCTTTATCAGGAGTGACTCTGTGTAGCTGAATGTATGCCCCAATGTAACATGCCTGGTGCTATAATTCTAAGTTTTTAGCTGCAAGGCCTTTTTGTTTACCTAGGTCTTTGGTGATTGTGCTAGCCCCTATTTTTGGAGAATAGGACATTGTCCTTATATTGCTGAATTATTATTTTAGATATTGTGCATTGTATATGTCAGGGGCTCTCTCTACAGAGAGCCCCCACCAATCCTCCTCACCAGCTCCTCGCCCAGCGTCAGCACAAGCAGCGAGTGAGGAGAAAGGAATTGAGGGAGTTAGCGGAGTGCAGAGAGGGCTGTCTCATGTACCAGAGCCCCAGCAACACTTGGGAGAGAGGGATAGGGGAGGAGGAGCGCGGAGGGCTTTCGGACACAGGGCAGGCAGGAAGGCGGCCCTTCCCTCCGACGCCCAAATTGAGGCGCACGCCCACCCGTAGGGCCAGGGGGCGGCGCTTTGGGGTGCCCAGGCTTTTATGCTGGGCGTAAACCCGCAGGAAGCCATTGCGGGGTTCTGACACGGACTGAGCAGTCATGTTTGCTGATGTTCTTGCACTGTAAATAGTATGCACAATAAAACTCTGAAAGACAAGACTGAGTGGAGCGTCTTTACTCAAGAGTAGCCACAACCATCATTCTTAATTTGACTTTTGATTTTGTTTGTATTTTATTTTAAGTAGCTTTGGGACATTTCTCTTTCGTTACAAAGTGATCAACAAATACTAGTATTATCATCAATTGTTCTTCATATTGAACAGAATATAACATAAATAGCAAGTACTTTAGTTTAATGTTGCCAGCCAAACAGACTGAAAAAACTTCTTTGAAAACCAAACGACATCTTCCATAGCCTCACTGAATTTACATTGTAACCATAAAAACATTTAGCTTTTAGAGATGTTGAGAAAAAGAACTCTGGACCCAAGGGCTCCGCTTGAGATAGCTGTTGCAGGACACCTGTAATCCCTTAAGGTGTGTACATACATACTTTGCACCCAACATCTCCACCTGTTATCTTTATCCCTGCTAGACACATTCTTTTCCAACCGCTGCAGATGGAGCACAAAGGCTACAAGAGATACTTCCCATGTAAAAGATGTCTTGTGGAATAATGTGACGGAATGCAAATCTTAAAAATATTGCCACTCCATAGAAGAAATACAAACCTTGGAATATTAAATTTTAAGCTTTCTATTCATTTTCAAAATATATAATTTATAAGAACAGGAGGTAGAAATCATTTAAGATATTTGTTCACGATGAATTTCGGTGAATGGAGAGGGAGAGAGTCATCTTGCCAGCAACAGCAGGGACCAATCTCTAAATATTTTCTGAAGCCTCATAGAGGCTTCAATGGCTCTTCAGTACAATGGTACAAGCAGAAATACAGGCTTCAATTTTTGTAATTCCATAGCTTAAATATACAACCTCTTTAAAAGACTTTAAAACTTTACAGCAGTGGTTCCCAAAGTAGGTGCTACCAGTCCCTGGTGGGTGGTGGGGTTATTGGGGGGGGGGCAGGAGGGATTCTGGTGATGTAAATTACTAATAATCTTTGAAAAGCTGGTTTCACTGGATCAGGTTCAATAATTTTGCAGTGAAAATTGGATTTTGAATAAATGTACAATTAATTGTCACTGTTTTGAATTTTACTGCTGTTCTGAATAATGCTTTTGATAGGGTATGGTAAGCAGCACCATGGGTGAGTTCATAGAACCAAGGGGGCAATGGCCCCCCCAAAATTTGGGAGCCACTGCTTTTACAATACAATATATTCCTTGAGCTCCCTCCTTCCAACCACAGTTATCTTAAATTCAGTTTGCTACTATAAACAGCAGACATCAAAAACATTTATGTCCCTTTATTTTGCTTCTTTATTTTGCTTCATTAGTGATTGGAGCAATATTCTGGCCCATTTTGGAAATGTAATCAAGATTTTTAAAATAATGCATACAACCAGTGATCACACAAAATAATTCATTTTATCTTGAATGAAATAGCACCAGCAATTTTTTGCAATGTTAATAATTTAAAACGTAGCTTTGTTGTTGCTTTTCTAAAAACAGCACTTCCTTTGGTTTTCACCGTATAAAGTCATAGCTGAAAGACTGCTAAATGTTTGGTCAAAATTAAACTTGCCCATAGTCAATAATTAAAATAAATACACAAGACTTTCCATTCTTATGAAGGCTTTGATTTTTGTCAAAATATAAGCCACCTCATTCCTAACAGAGACTCCCAAGCCAAAATCTATTTGATTTGACTCTTAGACCATTATGCTAAGAGAGCATCACCTGCAGACCAGTTCCCCAAGTGCCATGCCAGGGGAGGGTGCTCAACAGCCTATGGGACCAGCATTTCTTAATCATTTACCATTTTGGAGAATGCAGTGTAAATCCTGTGCCATAACTATCCTTGTCACTTTAAAGTGATGAATATTGGTAGGCAAGGAATACTCAAAGCATCACTATCAAATATGGTATCCAGATTTCAGAGAGGCTATGTTAACATCTCAACATGTACTTCTAAAATTAAAACACTTTGGAAAGTAGCTTATTCATGATTTAGCACAGGCATCCCCAAACTTCGGCCCTCCAGATGTTTTGGACTACAATTCCCATCATCCCTGACCACTAGTCCTGTTAGCTAGGGATCATGGGAGTTGTAGGCCAAAACATCTGGAGGGCCGCCGTTTGGGGATGCCTGATTTAGCACTACTGTCAGCTCTCACGTGTTATGAAACTTAAGACCCTAACCTATAATAAAACTGAAAAAAACATATTGGCACATTTTTTGTTAGTAAAGACTGGGCTAAAATGGTTTGAATTTAGTAATCTGTGATTACTTAGGGAAGCCATATACAGGCACAGTTCATTTTTCAGATTTTAATCTGTTTTCAAAAGCTTACGGTGCTGCTTGATTACAATAAATAATAATAAGCTTTTAAGCTCCATTAATTACAAATGACACTGTAACTTCTCGGCTATTTGGATAGGTAAATCATTCCGCACATGTTTTGATGACATCTGCAGCTGATTCTCCCCTTGATCCACACCAGGCATCCCCAAACTGCGGCCCTCCAGATGTTTTGGCCTACAACTCCCATGATCCCTAGCTAACAGGACCAGTGGTCGGGGAAGATGGGAATTGTAGCCCAAAACATCTGGAGGGCCGAAGTTTGGGGATGCCTGATCCACACCATACTGCCTTCTCCAAGAGAAAATGATCTACAATTAGATTCCTTCAGTAAAACATGGTTAAAATATTGATTATTGGGATTGAATTCAGCCCTTAAGGATGCTCTGGTATGGAGTGGCACATCTGTGGCTTCTCCGCCAACCCAATGAGGGAGAAATAATCACTTGGGGGGGGGGGGCAGTTACCACACTTGTTAGAACACACAATGCCTCCTAAATACTATCTTCTGAAAAACAACGAAGCCTTGCGATAAGGATGTTAACAATTCCCACAAGTATCATACATATAGATATAAGGCAAGTAAAACTTCAGAGGCCTTCCAAAATATTCCTATATGCCATAGTCTGAATACATACTGTTTGATTTTGCTCAAGTGCTAACACCACATATGAAGACAAACAAGAAAAAGACTATTATAAAAGTTAAATACTTTAAAATGAAGTGGTTTTGCTAAAAATGCTTTGTCCCAATAGAAATCAGAAGACTTGAATCACTTTTTTCCTGCTGAAAATCTTGTTTGGGTAAACCATGTTCTATTGCACTAGGGTCTTTCTTAACCCTCTAGTCATTATCAGGAAGCTGGACCAGAACAGCATATTTCTCTTTCCACAAAAGATTCCTCAAAGGCATTTTGTCATCAAGTGTAAGCCAGTCTTCCAAAAGACTGTTTGGCAATCTGCCTCCAAGACTGAGATTTCTTTGTATATGCCACAGTTCTTAAGCTAGTCCTCAGAGGCAGTCTGGAAACTCTTCTCGGAGGAAGAGTCAAAATCCGCTTCCACTCCCGATTCTTCAGAGTTCATAAAAAAGGGAGGCATGGAGTCAAAGCTTCCATTTATACCCACTGCAACTTCTTTCTTAACCAAGTCCTCACAGTAGGGAAGATCCAAAAGCCACTCTTCGAGGTGTGTAGATGTAGAAGAATGAGGCATTTTAGGAGGGCAGTAAGAAGAGCGAAGACTTGTGTTCAGGGGGGCAGTCTGACACTTTCTAAGCAGGGCACTGTTTTCCTTACTGTAAAAAAGAATAAATCTCAAGAACTCTTCAGCAACTTTTGATTTTTATCATTTATAAAGATGGGATATCCGCCCCATCCTCATCCAATCAGCAGTAAATGACTGAAAAAGGGTTTAAAAACAAACAAATCAATCTTCACTGAAAACATCTTTCTAGATTCTCAAACGCCTTGGTTCCCAAACACCAAAAACCCAGAAGTAAGTGTTCCGGTTTTTGAACATTTTTCGGAAGGCAAATATCCAATGCGATTGTTAGCTATTGTTTTTGGGGCGCCTGCATCAACCAAAAGCTGCGCCTTGATTTTTGAACATTTCAGAAGTGAAATGGACTTCCGGTACGGATTAAGTTTGGTGCTTTTGTTTTTGCTATTTTGCGTTTTTGAAGCCTTTTTGGTTAACCTGTTTTTGTGACTGTGTGGAACCCAGTTCAGCTACTGATTGATTGTGTGACTGCGCAAATGGATAAAAGCCCCCCGTCCAAACAATGACTTTCATCAGTGCAGCTAAGAAAAAAATTAATTTTAATTTTTATAATCTACAATACTGTCTTATTTTATAGTACAGTACATTGATTATTGCTTTCACTTTATGGATCAATGGTCCCGTTAGATAGTAAAATTCATGTTAAATTGCTGTTTTAGGTATTGTTTTTAAAAGCCTGGAACAAGGGGCAAGTACAACTTACAAAAACTAGTGTGCATGCACACGAAAGCTCATACCAAAATAAAAACTTAGTTGGTCTTTAAGGTGCTACTGAAGGAACTTTTAATTTTACAAAAACTAATAATCAGAGAAGAAAATGGATTACTTATGCCACATAAGAGATTTTTTAAAAAGTCAGTTGCATGTGAATCACTTACATTTAATGTCACATCTACTTTAAACCAGTCGATGTTAATTTCATTGCAAACGTAACACTAAACCGTGGCTACCAACAAAAAGAGAAGGAAGGGGTGTTCATGGAATGATTGAGAGGGAGTGGATAGATCCATAGCACACTCACAATGATTAAGCAATCGGAAATATTATGTCTGCACCTGACCAACAAATGTGCAGCATGAAGCATGTAGCAGCATAAGATATACCTGGGAATACTTAGTATTCTTTTTCTTGCTTTGGAATATACTGTCCCCACAACTTGACGGAGCTGGCCTTGCATCCATCGCACATCATCAGGGATATCAGGAAACCAGTCCACTAATCTGTAAGGAATAAATAATAGTGTTTCAGGCAGAACCCTGATTTGAGAAAATGCCATATGGGAGCAAAGGACTTTGGGCTTCTTACTGACATCAGCTGATCTGCCCCACCTAAAACTTGGCTTGCTGGCTTTATTGACTGATTGAATTTGAATTTATATACTGCCCAATACTCACAGGTTGCAGGGTGGTTTATAATTAAACACAATAGGGGTGTTTAATTTTTAGTTTTTTCTCTACAGCAGGTTTGGAAATATTACTGCTATGTTTTCAAGGGCCATACAGACTCCTTGAACAGAGTTCCCTATGCAGCCAGTTTCTCAGTTAAATCTGGAGATGCATACCAATTAAAATATAGGATTTTAAAAGTAAGCTTCATGCACACACCGTGTTGTTTATGAAACTGAACACAAAGAGCACACATGGAAAAGAAAATATATCTACTATTTCTCAGTTAATCATTTTAAGAATAATATAGTGGTTAAGCGAACGCACTGTGAGCCTGGAAGTTCTAGTTCTAGTTCAATCAAACTTTAGCCAGTTACCTAAAGTTACCTAAATGAATTGTTACCTCTCAGCAGTATTCCACTCATACATTCCACCCTATGTGCAATACAGGGATAATACTTTCCTGTCTTGCAGGATTTAATTTTTATAGGAAAATTGGAATACATATGAATTTTTTAAAAAAGTATTATTGCAAGGCTTGTGAGCCCTTAGAAAATGTGCAAAACACCAGTACAACAAGGGCAGACTTCCATGCTTAACACTCACCTTAAGGCCACACAATAGGCTGACTCAACTGGCAGAGTATACGGCAGCATCACATAGGACATCAGTCGCATTGGTAGAAATTTAGAAAGCTGAGCATAGAGTCCACATTTCTCTTTACAAGCCTCCTGCAATGCTGTCATTCATACAGTCATTAATCTCAACTGCACATGAACATAATGGCTTCTAGATTCCGAAAGAGTGACGAAGCATTGCCTGGAAACATGCTAGATAACCCACAACAGGCTTTCTCACAACAGAACTCAACTAAATGCACCTAGTACTCTCCTATATACATATGGGCCAATTCATCACCATAAATTTCAGTAATGTTCAGTTGGCTTCTAATGGGGACAGGTAATTCCACCAAGTCTGCTTCAGGTACAGTCTGATTCTCCTAGCATTCCTCATGCAGTCGATATACAACCGGAAGAGGCTGCTCATTGTGTCACTGTTCTGTGAATCATTAAGGGACCATCATCTAAGTTCCCTTCTTTTCAATCAGAACAGACTCGTGAAAAAAGGCAGGGGTGGATCCTCCAAGAACAGGAACTTTTTACTCTTTTACACTCAAAACCTTTTTGTATGATAAAAATATGGTTTTCCACAATTTTAATTCAGAAAAAGCAATGCATCTTGGCCCTCAAAAGCTTTGAAAAAACATTCATTTACTTGCTTACTCATAGCACAACTCAACCAAGATTTCTATTCTATTTCAAAATAAAAACTTAGTTGGTCTTTAAGGTGCTACTGAAGGAATTTTTTTATTTTACTTCGACCCAGACCAACACGGCTACCTACCTGTAACCAAGATTTCTATTCAATAGCTTGTTCACTGGATAGTTCTCCTTGCAATTTACTTGTTTTTCTTTCCTTACAGCCTGAAAGCCCCGTCTGCACCAAGATTTAGTTAGTATCCAACATTAATAACTTTCATTCAAAGGTGGCCAAATAATAATAATTTACTGGGTGGCTTCCAACAAAATATTAAAATACAATAGTCTATTAAACATTAAAAGCCTCCCTAAACAGGGCTGCCTTCAGATGTCTTCTAAAAGTCTGGTAGTTGTTTTTCTCTTTGAAATCTGGTGGGAGGGTGTTCCACAGGGTGGATGCCACTAACGAGAAGACTCTTCTGTGATGCACAAATATATACCCAAGTTCTTAGTTAAACTGTTTTACTAAATCAATTTGCACAGTATTCCAGACACTCCTGTAGTGAATGTTTATTACTTGTCCAGTTATAAGTACCATGGGGGCTGGGGGGGCCGAGGCCCCGGGCGCAAAATTCTGACGGGGCACAACCAGGCACCCCCATGCAGGCGCCGGCTTCTGTAGGCACCCCCAGCTTGGTGAAGGCGGCAGAGCAGCCCAGGGTGAGCGGGTGCAGGCAGAGGGAGGCTGGCAAGGGGTAACCCCAGTGCAGCCGGGCCTGGCCCTCTTTTCTGCAGGTGTCGGGAGGATTTGCCTGCCAAGAGCCACATTGGCTGGCCAGGCTCCCCTCTGTGCGGGTGGGCAGATGGCACAACACAGCCCCACTTTGCTCTAGTTGGGGGGGGGAGTGCTCTGGCAGCATCAGTGCCCACCAGCAACCCATGCTATGGCGCTGATAAGTAGCAATAACTGAGGTTTCTCAATTATTTTATGCATAAGATTAAAGTATGTAAAGATGATTAGCAAAAATAAACTGAAAAACAAACTTTTATCATAGTATATTCCGTAATAACTGGTCATGATCCACCCCAAGTCAAACACTTTAAAGTACCACGGATTTCAATGGGAGAAATTTAAGAATGTTCTAAATGTTCTCCCACTGAAATCATGTTGGATGTACAAGTGCTGAATTCTGGCTGGACTGTACCCAACGTTGTTTGCATTGACAGCATCATTACTAATTACTGAAATAATTTAATGAAACTTCGTTTTACAATAAAAAATGAGGTTACTTTAATCTCTACCTTTACGGAGTCTAGGAGGTAGATTCTCAAAAATTGTTCCATTCAATGGCCAAGCGGCTAATTGCAGCTGTTCAATAAGCATTTCTTCATCTTGCATCTCTTTTTTGGCTTCATTTGCTGCAACTGTTTTTTTATCAACATAATCTGGGGTCTGAACACATTCCTGATGGTTTTCCTTTGTTAAGGCCAAGTCAACGAAGACCGAATCATACAGTATACCTGAGGAAAACGGAATAAAAACAGCTTCTGATGGGATGGTATTTTTGTATTCAAGAGCATGACAGGCACCATATTGCAAAACAGAGTTGGAAGAGAGCATAAAGACTGCGCTGACAGCTAATCTTCCTTTGCCGCCTTCCCACACTACATTCTATGGCCGCGCTTCACAAGATGAAGCGGCGGCCATAGAAAACCTCACCGTCTTGCGAGTCCCTCGCGCAATGCAAAACCCTTTCGAGTTTTTCGTTGCGCGAGGCATTTGTCTTGCGAGGTACCACTGTATCTACAATGTAGAATCTATATATGCTGGGTTCCAGCTGCTATTAGCAGCTGCATTTTGAACTAGCTGAGGTTTCTGAACATTCTTCAAAAGCAGTCCAACACAGAATGTGTAATCTGAACTCGATGTTACAAAGATACGAGCAACCATAGTCGACATCTTTTGTCTGTATACAAAAATGCACAGACCTGACATTGTGACTAACATTCTGTTCACCATATTATATATTTGAAATCACAGTGACGTACCATTTTCTTTCAAAAATCTAAGAGCATCCGAATAGCCTTGTTCACAGATCTCTCCTAGCACCTGAAAATAAGGTTACAAAAAACTAGTAAACAGGAGCAAGTACCGTCTTTTTCCGTGTATAACACAACCCCACGTATAAGATGACCCCTACTTTTGGGAGCCCAAAATAAAGAAATCAGTATTTTAGTTGTTCAAGTTTTGTGGGAAATCGGCCAAAAAGTTGTTGAGCTGTTTCTCCAGCCTGCATCTGACTTTGCCTCACACTGTGGCCATACTCCCTCCTTGCCTGGGCACTGCCTCACCTCTCCAGCCAGCTCTGAGGCCAGCACTCCATGACTCAGGAGCTGCCAGGAGCCACCAGCTCACTCAAGACTTACCGTATGAATCTGTGTGTCAGGCAACCCCCAATTTTTGACTAAATTTTTGGGGGGGACATCGTCTTGTTCACAGAAAAATAAAGAATGCAGTGGACGCTCGGGTTGCAAACATGATCCGTGCGGGAGGCACGTTCGCAACCTGTGCCTGCGCACGCGTGGGTCGTGATTCAGCGCTTCTGTGCATGCGCAAAGCGCGATTTAGTGTTTCTGTGCATGCACGTGCACCAAAACCCGGAAGTAACCCGTTCTGGTACTTCCGGTTTCAACGCAGAGCGCAGCCCGAAAAGATGCAACCTGAAGCAGCTGTAACCTGAGGTATGACTGTATTGAAAATTCCCAAAGAGCAACATCCAGAAAGGCATCTCATGGCAGTCAACACTCTTGACACATCACCAAAAGGCTCAGTAAGCACTTTATCATAGTGAAAGAAAACAATTCTACAGTAATTGTACCGTGGAGCACTGCACACCTCCTTCCTTAAACCTTAACTGCACCAAATCTGCCCCAATCATTGCTCAACTCCCACCCCAATATTGCAAACTGAGGAGGGTTACCACCATTAACATTGTTCCTTGCTAGTAGGAATTGCTCTCAATGAATTTACTAAACGTGCCCCTAAGATGCACTCTAATATCTAGATTAAATGTGAAGTGGGAAAACCATGTATGCCACCATGAAGGAAAGGTGGGCTATAAATTAAAATAAATACAAAAATTTAGAAATTTAAACACAACTATACCTTTGGAGAGGTGCATCTGTCCAGCATTCCACAGTAGGAACATATAAACATACATGCAAACAAACTAGCAATTGGGTAAGAGAAAATAGTGAATATACATACCTTGGGTTCTGGAGGAAAAAGTGCTTGAGTTAAACGGTAGATGTTCCCTAGGCTAAACTGAATGCTGGTGTTGGTGAGATTCATTTCATGGAAGTTTGCAGAATTGCCCTTGGGACAAATGTCACACTCCCCAGCAAAAGGTGAAATTGTGATGGTGTTTTTTGAGTCATACTGCGGTAAGTTGTCACTTATTCCACCATCGACATAGCGCTTTGGGAAGGGAAGGAGAAAGAAAGATAAGGAATCTATTTGCTTAAAGCAAAATTTAGCTGACTTGCTCTGCAACTTCAGAAAGGAAGCCTAGTATTTCCACTTGCCACACCTTTCAGTGGTAGTATTACGTATATGTGAGCAGGTACTGACCCAACACAAGGCATTACTCAGAACAGCAACAAAGCTTTGTGCACCTCAGGATCGCAAGTAATGTCTGAAAATGTGCAGGTGCATACCCCAGATTATATGCTGCCCAGCAGCTTCTGCAACATTGGAAGCAATGTTATGGGCTCTCTTTTGGCATGCACCACACTTAAGAGGCAAAATTCAGCCCTGGTGAAAACATTAGCTAAGGAAATTTACAACTCTCTACTGTGTTTCATAGGGCTCATATCCTTCTCACCCTGCCCGCTCCCTGCCAATACTGAGTGGCAAAGCCAATTCATAAAATTAAGTAGGCCTTCAGGCATGTCTCATGTTTGTCACCCCAACTAAATCCGTTTAGGTAACATAATTGTCCAGCCATGAGGGCAAAGCAACCAGATTAACCTGAACCATGGATTTAGTCTAATATGCTACTTTGCACCTCATATAGGATTTCAGCTTTTAAAGAGTAAAAATGGATGAATGTAAGGCTTATTAAAAATCTAGATCAGCAAGCTCTTCAAAAAAATTATCACTAAATCACACTGTTATTCTTTGCAGTTTTCATTTTGAAGTAAAAAAAAATGTCACATAAAGCTTTCACACGGATATTGGCACTATTTTTTAATCATCTAGTAGAATGTGCATATACTTGACCTGAATCATTTTTCTTTTCTTATTGCTAAAGTAGGAGGGCAAAACCATACTAGCAAAGATCAACTTCTCCATGTTTCCTTTCAACTAAGATGCAGGCAGCCTTTAATAGGATTCTTCAAGTTCTACGTAAGGCCTTGAAATACACTGCTTAAGAAAGGGCCTTAAAACAATTAAGAGGATAACAATTAGCATCTTGTCTTTAAGATCGCTTCTTCTGGTACCCTGCAAGACAGTTCTCAGCCAACACATACAAACCCAAGCCCAGATACAAACTACTGTGTGTCGGTATTGCTAAATCTATGTGCATATGTACCATGTAACATACTGTATCACCTCATCTGTCTCCTGAGAAATCTCTATGTGGGACAAGAAGCTACAGTTAGAACTGGATATGGAACAACTGATTGGTTCAAAATTGGGAAAGGAGTACGACAAGGTTGTATATTGTCTCCCTGCTTATTTAACTTATATGCAGAATTCATCATGCGAAAGGCTGGACTAGATGAATCCCAAGCCGGAATTAAGATTGCTGGAAGAAATATCAACAACCTCAGATATGCAGATGACACAACCTTGATGGCAGAAAGCGAGGAGGAATTAAAGAACCTTTTAATGAGGGTGAAAGAGGAGAGCGCAAAATATGGTCTGAAGCTCAACATCAAAAAAACCAAGATCATGGCCACTGGTCCTATCACCTCCTGGCAAATAGAAGGGGAAGAAATGGAGGCAGTGAGAGATTTTACTTTCTTGGGCTCCTTGATCACTGCAGATGGTGACAGCAGTCACGAAATTAAAAGACGCCTGCTTCTTGGGAGAAAAGCAATGACAAACCTAGACAGCATCTTAAAAAGCAGAGACATCACCTTGCCGACAAAGGTCCGTATAGTTAAAGCTATGGTTTTCCCAGTAGTGATGTATGGAAGTGAGAGCTGGACCATAAAGAAGGCTGAACGCCGAAGAATTGATGCTTTTGAATTCTGGTGCTGGAGGAGACTCTTGAGAGTCCCATGGACTGCAAGAAGATCAAACCTATCCATTCTTAAGGAAATCAGCCCTGAGTGCTCACTGGAAGGACAGATCGTGAAGCTGAGGCTCCAATACTTTGGCCACCTCATGAGAAGAGAAGAATCCTTGGAAAAGACCCTGATGTTGGGAAAGATGGAGGGCACTAGGAGAAGGGGACGACAGAGGACGAGATGGTTGGACAGTGTTCTCGAAGCTACGAACATGAGTTTGACCAAACTGCGGGAGGCAGTGCAAGACAGGAGTGCCTGGCGTGCTATGGTCCATGGGGTCACGAAGAGTCGGACACGACTGAACGACTAAACAACAACAACATACTGTATTCATGTAGAGATATGTGTGCTCCATGGAGTGCACAAATAAAGAGATTTGCATACAATAAACTTCCAAGGATGGTTCAGATTCCTAATAATATGACAACATGGCCAGGAACATACCTGCCAAGTTCCTGCCGGAAAAATAAGGGATCGGCAGACTGGGGGTAAATGGGGGTTTCCCAGGGAATACGGAAGACTTGGCAGCTATGGCCAGGAAGGAGGCACACTCTTCTGCTTCATACATTATCATGCAATGTGGCACCCTACATACTTTGTGTGTAGATAGAGGCATCCAATTTCCTTAGTTCTTCCATCTTCAAACTGATGCACAAGAAGAATAAAAACAAATGCCCCAAATAGGCTTTATTTTTTAAAAAATTAACATCTAGTTTCCTTAAAACAACTGTTATATTACATTGTGTGACTTATTTTGTAAAGACAACATTTCAGTCTCTCATCTGTCACATCTGAAGCTGTCCTGGAACTATTTGTTTGGCCATGTATATGAAGGACACACAGCAAAGCAGACATCATCTTTACATCTTCCCACCTTTTCTATCATCATCAGCCTTCTCATGCTGGTTTATAGTATGGAAGAATGAGCAGGTACTTACCACCCCTCTAAACGAAGGTGGGATGAGGCCACAATATATAGGCACAAATGAACTACAAAGCAAAGCCTGTCAAAAAGAAAAGAAAGATGAGTTGCACACTGCATTTCTAATAGGAAAATTTCTCCAAAATAAAGCTCTAACACAGTCATCTTCCAATGTTCTAAAAAATGAGAAAACACTGAATATGAGGAAACAAATTTTTAAAAAATCTTGAGACAAATATGAAATATTCTGAACATTATTCTAAACATGGCTAAAATGAGAATATACCTGTATGACTTCTTCTTTGGAATTAAAGTTGGATACCAACACATTTTTGCCATCAGACACTCTGGTAAGTGAAATGGAAAGTTTCCCTGATATCAACTGATGGGTGTTTTCAGGAAGATTTTTGCAAAGTCCATCCCTTATAATCTTCATCACATTAAAGGAAGGATGAAGAGGGCCAAGATTTCGCTTTCTTGCTTCTCTGGCTAGACCCAGAACATCTGCACAAGCTTCCGCTGAAAGATACATTACGGCATGTAAGAGGGGACATACTAATTGTGAAAACCAAATTGGTTAAAACAGCTGTTGTCAGGGTCACAACACACATTTGGCCTTGGTAGATAAACAAAAATGTGTGATAAGAAGGTGCCATCAGGAGTGGGGTCTTGACCCTGGTGTGCCTTCGAAACTCAGCATGAGTTCATAACACAATCTCCTCCCCCTTTGGCAGCTATAACCTTTCAAAAAAAACAAATTGTTACAACTTTTATCTGTATTAGGTAAGGTTCCCCAAAAGTGAACAATTTCCCGGATAGTTCCTATCTTTGACAGGGTCAGCCTGAAGTTACAAGATTAAAACAAACAAAAAATAGTCATTTCAACTATTAAAAAATAGTCTCCGAAACGTAGTTATGCTAAGTTGTGACAGCAGGCCAATTCTTCAAATGTCAACAGCATCATAGCTGTCAGGGAATATATCTGACCTCAATGAATTGACCAGTCAATTGACATTATTTGACCAGTCAACTGGTGAGCATCCAAACTTACTTACTTAAATAAATAAATGAAAAAAGAATATGGAGCCATAACACATTAAAGGTCTGTTAGGTAACTTTACTATTCACTGATTTGCCATTGTTGGCCAGAAAATACATTTTAATAACAGCATTTCATGAGAAGAGATAATACTGTTCCAAATTAAACAGACTCTGCTATCTGCCCAAGGACTTGTGTAACTATTCTGAAAAGAGTACACCCCCTAAATATTGTATTTTAGATCAGCCATTGCTGATACTTTGATAATCTAAAGGCACTAGTAGACGTTTCCTTCTCTCTCTCTCTCCCCAAGAGCTGCCCAATAAATGGAATAGGTTAATGTCCTGCAGTAACCTTCTCTACAGGGGAGATGACTAATCGTCCCACATGTCAGCTGGATCTCAGCTTATTTTCCTCACCCAATCAAAAGACAGCAAATAAACTACTACTACTACCAGTTTATGACGGCTGCTTTTTATCCTTTGGTCCTCAATTTCATGTCCGGAAAGGAAGTTAAATTCAGCTCTCCAAGAGGAATTTGACCTACTAATGCAGGGCACAGAAAGAGCTGACACATCTTGAAGGCGTCAATACAGACGGAATATGATTAATTAAACAAGTTACTACATTTTTTTTTACCAATCAATGAATGCTGGATTATAATGTAGATTTGCATACAGTTTATATTTCATTTAACAATGCAAAAAATACTATTTTTGATATTGGTGGTGAAATCTAATTGACATGTACATTTTACCAAGCTATGCAATCCTACTCAGAAGTCAGCCTCACTGAGCTCAAAAGGACCAACTTACTGGCATGGGGAACTCCAGATGTTGTTGGACTCCAATTCCCATAAGCCAATGGCCAATGATGAGATGATGGGAGCTGTAGTCCAACAGTATATAAAGGGCCAGTTAAGTGCCAAATTGTTTATCTATATCTATATCTATTCTAATCTATCTATCTGTCATCAAAATGCCATAAAAGGTGCACAATTTATCAGAACAGTGGCAGAAGGAGTACTTTAATCCTTTCGCAGTAGGCCATAAAAAGACAATCACTTCTACCAGCTGCTTTCTTACTTGGGGGTAAGGAAAGTGGGGGGCATTAGGAAGCAGTGCCAGGGGTGGGTTCGCCCCCCCAATAATTAAATGTACAGCTTCCCATGGTTGCATTTCCCTGTGTTTTAAATGCTTGAAAACTGTTTACTTGTCACCTATGCATCTAAGTAGTTGGGCCATCAAAGTTATTTTAACAGTTTAATAGTTTGCTCTCAACTAAAGGCCATGGACTTCCCCCCTTGAAAGATGGGGATACTTATCAAATTCTTTGCACTACACAATAAGCAACCAAGTCTTCCTGGTGCTGCTCAGTTTTTCTCATGCCATCTGATGCAAAGAAAAATCTAGCTAAATGTGGGAGAACATTATAACCGTTACTTAGCAATGGAAAATAGAGTGAAAGAGAATCTGCCCACACAACTTCTTAACTAATGCAGGAAAACTCAAATAAAAAAAATAAAATGTGGAGAACAGGTCCTTCGGAATGCTTAGCTCTAAATTTGAACACTCTTCCCAAAACTATAAAACCTAATTTAGCTCAAAGCAGGTTTTCTAATATGCATATATTTATATTTAGTTGCTGAGAAAGGATGTTCTTTCAGTTAAATGGAACACTAATTAAAAAGTGAAGACAACATTTTAATGGATAAAAGGTTAATCCTCTAAGTCTAAGGTACTTAACTAAGATTTTCACACACAATTCAGCATGCTGCAACTCACAAAAATGCTATTATGCCGTTTCATGTCAGGGGACAGCACAAGAGAGAATACTTTTACTGTATTGGTTTAGAGAGGGATGGAGAATGTTTTTTGGTGAAGGAGGGGTTTTAAGGTGGACTCTGGAGAAAAGTTGGGGCCCAGGTGGCGCTGTGGTTAAAACTGAGCCTAGGGCTTGCTGATCAGAAGGTCGGCGGTTCGAATCCCTGTGACGGGGTGAGCTCCCGTTGCTCGGTCCCAGCTCCTGCCAACCTAGCAGTTCGAAAGCACGTCAAAATGCAAGTAGATAAATAGGAACCGCTACAGCGGGAAGGTAAATGGCGTTTCCATGTGCTGCTCTGGTTTGCCAGAAGCAGCTTTGTCATGCTGGCCACGTGACCTGGAAGCTATACGCCGGCTCCCTCGGCCAATAATGCGAGATGAGCGCGCAACCCCAGAGTCGGTCACGACTGGACCTAATGGTCAGGGGTCCCTTTACCTTTACCTTACCTGGAGAAAAGTAGAATAAAAAGCTTCCCTTAAAAGCCAGGAATAGCTCCTGCTGCTGCCAACACACAGCAAATGAGAGAAAGGTACTGTACCTGGAAAATCAAAGTGGCTTCTAAACCCTAAGGAGGGACAGAGAGTACACAATGTTCTTGTGGGGAGGGCAGGGGATAAATTGAAGCTCTCCTGGGCACTTTCCTATGTAATGCACAGTCCCTTCAGAAGAAGTGGCGGGCTTCACTGATGGGTAACATTCTGTCTGATTACTGCAATGTGCTGTTTAAAGGGGTTTCCCTGGAAGAAGTGCAGAGTGCAGGTGTCAAAATTCTTGCAGGTGTGACTGGGAGGGCTCATTCAGTTCCTGTCCTGAGAAAACTGCACTGAAGAATGAGTAACAAATATTATAAATAAATAAACAAAGCAAGTTCTGCTAGAGAGACTGAAACAAAGAAACACAAAGGAGCACACAGTCTCTATGGGCAGCAAGCCCAGCACTTTGGTACTGACCTCCATCAAGGGAGAAGATCATAGAATCATAGAGTTGGAAGAGACCACAAGGGCCATCCAGTCCAACCCCCTGCCAAGCAGGAAACACCATCAAAGCATTCTTGACATATGCCTGTCAAGCCTCTGCTTAAAGACCTCCAAAGAAGGAGACTCCACCACACTCCTTGGGAGCAAATTCCACTGCCGAACAGCTCTTACTGTCAGGAAGTTCTTCCTAATGTTTAGGTGGAATCTTCAGGAAGGAGAATCAGGCAGGAGGAGCCAGAAAAGTTCCCCATTATATGTTCATCCCCAAAGACCCTGGGAAGAAACCGAAATGAAACCACCCACAAAATAACTCCGCAGTGCTAGTCACCTGCACAAGTTAGCTTCAGAGATTAAGTCTGAGAAAAATGTGGGGAGATGGTCATCTGGTTGCCTAAAGAGGTGATAATCTGAAATATTTGTAAAGCCCTCAAGAGAAGTATTGTATGGCAGATGTGGACAGACAGTATTTCTGGGCATTTTTGCAATAATTTGACTCCCAATGGTTTAATAGCAAGATTATTGTAACATGTTCTACATAGGGCTGCCCAACCGTCTCAAAGACCTGAGGTCAGATTACTGACCAGGGCTGGTTACAGGGCATATATTTTGACTGCATTGTCAGAAGAGCTCCACCGGCTACCAGGTACAATTCAAAGTCCATTAACTATAACCAGTGATTAAACTAGCCAAACTTGCCATAAGATTATGGGGTAGGGTGGGAACCAATATGCATGTTGATGAGAAATGATATAGAATCAGTTACCAGTCATTAAGAGAGTATATATTGGTGTGTACATATGAGACTATCTACTGCGTAGGTCAGATGTTGCTAGAATAAAACCCATCATCCCTTGCTATTGACAGTGCTTTGGCTGAAGACAGTTGGAGTCCAACAACATCTGGAAAGCCATAGGTTTCCCATAGGTTTGACTAAGGGTCAAACGATATGTAATGCATTATTAGAAACTTCCAACTTTTTTATAAAAAAAATGGTTTGTGTGTGGTGATTTTCATCTCAGCCATAGGGAGGGGAAGTTTAATCCTTTCCATAATCTCAATATCAATCAGTACCACTACCACCCCACACTATTGTTATTAGTTTGTAGTCCTTGTAGACCTGAAGGAGCTTCTCCACCCCCATCGCTCAGCCCGGACATGGAGGTCCAGCTCTGAGGGCCTTCTGATGGTTCCCTTACTGCGAGAAACGAAGTTACAGGGAACCAGACAGAGGGCCTTCTCGGTAGTGGCACCCGCCCTGTAGAATACCCCCTCATCAGATGTCAAAGAGATAAGCTATTATATGACTTTCCAAAGATAGGAAATATATAAGGAAGCTTTTTCATGTTTAATGGTATATATACAAATAACACATTGGATATTGGTTAGTTCTTATACTCACCAAACTAAAGATACCAAAGATCCTGAAGGAAATGGAAGTTCTT
This sequence comes from Zootoca vivipara, assembly GCF_965207765.1. Classification (NCBI taxonomy): domain Eukaryota; kingdom Metazoa; phylum Chordata; class Lepidosauria; order Squamata; family Lacertidae; genus Zootoca; species Zootoca vivipara. The sequence continues at coordinate 646,294 of NC_142588.1, read as the reverse complement.
ATTATTCCTCAACTGAGAACATGCCTATTGGCAAATATCATTAGCTTTATTGTGGAAATAATTTAACATGGCAGCTCCTGCCTGCTTAAAAGAATTATGAAGATGAACATTTGTCTCTATGTATAGCCTGTACAGGCTGTTCCCTGCTGTGTTTTAAATGTTAATGTGTAAATGTATTTCAGTATACCGGTAATTGGTTAAAACGCAGAACAGCTCAAAGTTTCGACTTCCGAAACGTTCGAAAACAGAGGCACAAAAGGCGGTCTGCCAATTCAATAGAGCAAATTATGGAAAAACAACAGATACACAAAGTGGAAGCCGTTCAACTTCCGAGGCGCGTTCAAAAACAGAAGCATTTACTTCCAGGTTTTGGGTGTTCAAAAACCGAAACATTCGGCAACAGAGACGTCCAAAAACCGAGGTACCACTGTATCTGTAAATAAAGCAACTATTCCTAAAACACCATAAATCTGTAGTGCTCTCTCATCCAAAGGAAGCTAACCCTGTAATTGCTGAGGAATTTGTGTAAAAATATTATCAGTTCCATACATTTCCAGTAGCCCTGTATCATCCTATAGCACTATGGTACCACTCCCACAGAAGGCCAGGTAGAGCCTCTCACTTCCCCATGCGCTCTATGCAGCCATCACACCCTACCCTGCTGCCTTTTATCTCACCACCCCCAATTAGCCCCCCTACTTTTAAAACTCTCCATTCTATAACCTTTTTCTCACCCGCTCTCATTTTCAGTTACCAGACTGTCGCAATACTCTTTCATGCCCTAAAATGTTTGCTTACAAGTTATGCTTTGGGACACAATGAACTGCCATTTGGACTACCTCCTCACTGAGTCATGATCTTTCCCTCGCAATCTTTACCCAACAAAGACACTGCAAAGGCCTGCAATGGTGTAAAATGCTGTAGTAAAGGAGGAAGGAGTTTGAGATACAAAACTTGACTACCAATTAATATAACACAGTGCACGACATTGCTTTCCTGACAATGACTCTTTGCATATAAAGGTGGGCATTACCCCCCAGTGGCAAAATGAAACACTAAACAGATTACCGTAATAGCATGTGCCACTGAGTCTTGGTAGCAGGAGCTCTAGGGTGACTGGGTATCCCTTTCAGGTGTCCTCTTTAAAATAAAAAAGGAGGGAAGAATCATTGTACCGCACCCCTCTGAAGAAGTGCACCGCCACTGCCCAACCCAGCAATGACTCTGTTAACAGAGTACAAAAAGGCATAACTTTTCCCACCATTAGAAGTCAGTGTTTGATTTCTAATGAGAGGCACTTGGGCTCAATCCTGAATTAAAGGAAGACATGGCTGATTCACAAGTTCCCACCTGTCTAAGACTCTGCTGCACAAACACCTCACCGTATATTCAGAGTTACTCTCTCCATCATTATTAGGACCCGAGTTGAGCTTCGGACCCTAGATCAAGATTCTGGACACTTTATTCCGACATCTGCAGCCTTGCTCCCCTTTCAACAGCCTCAAACACAAACAAACAAACACCCCTTCTCCATATTTAGGGTGAACACCCTCAAGGGTGCGTTTCTTTGAGCTGATCTTTGCCCCTGGGCAAGATCAAAGCGCTTAATAAACTGAATAAGCAATAAAGTGTATCCCTCGCACACGCCCTCCGGTGGCTGGTTGAGTTGGACGCCACTCTGGGTTGCCCCGGGCAACATAAAAGCGCCTACCGGTAATGAATCGGATACATAAATCGTAATTAAAATAATAACTCTGTACGTCCGGTGCAAAAAAAAGCAAACCTTGCATTAAGCTACGGGATACAGTTTACGGCCGCTCGTTCGTTCTTATCTTATCTTATCTTTTTAAAGCTTTCGTTGCGATTATTGCAATGACCAGGTTATTCTCTCTGCTCTTCCGACTGTTCTGCTATTACTTACTGCCTTCAAAGCTCAATGTTTCGTTTGCCCATCCACATAATATTATTATAACGTAACAATGATTGCAATAAAAAAACACAGCAACAGAAGAACCTTTGAAACGATAGCCATAAGGGGAAAGAAGCGAGAAAATAGCCCTGGAATGGCGCGAGTGACGCGTCTTATTCCCTCGTACCCAGTGACCCGCCTCCGACGAGGACGGCTCCCGTCAGGGCTCCGGCGGAGGCCCCGCACACCTGGCGGGCGTCGCGGATGAGGTGCGGGGCTCTCTCCTGGAGGCAGCTGGCGGCGCCGACGTGGTAGACGCCCAGGAACCCGCAGCCAGCGAACGACACGCTCCAGCCGCCCTCGCCGCCGCCGCCCCCCGGCATCCCGGCCGCCTTCCCGTCCCGACCCGGCGCGGCTGAGGAGGCGGCTGAGGCGGCGGGCGAGGAGCCGCGCACGCGCAGAGACGCAAGACAAGCGGCGGCGGCGGCGGCGGCGGATCTCCAGTTCGGGCCGCTTCATTAATAAAGAAGGCCGGCGGCAGAGGGAGCGCCGGAACGAACGTGGCCCGAGGGGAGCCAGCCAATCGGAGGATATATGCAAAAGAGGGAGCAGGGCGGAGGGAGGCCGGCGGGCGGGCGGGGGCTCCTGTCCTGCTTTGCTCGCTCGCTCGCTCTCTTAAGTTTGTGGGTCTTGGACAGGGTGGATTTGATTTAAATCAAATTGATTTAAATCACGATTTAAATCACTAGTCAGTAAGGCTTGATTTAAATCATAGTCGATTTAAATCACATGAAAAACTTAAATACTGTCCACTCCAAACAATCAGAAAAATACTGTTTCTATTCTATTCACTGAACTTCTTGAAACTTAGCACTGAAGGGGTTGTTTCTGTATTCATAGGTTTGTAGAACAATAGGATTAAGGTCTTTTTCTCAACTCTGTTCATGTTATAACATTTTTGCTGTGAAGAAGAGGCATGTGATCTCTGTTGAGTCAAATTCAGTTTTGAGAACTGCAAAAGTAAACCAAGCATCTGTGATAATATCTTGTAGGCAGAGAATCTGCCCAATAATCTTACAAAAACCTCTGGAAGAGCATGACATTGTGAATGGATTAATGGCATTTATTTACCCCAAAAAATAAACATATACAACCTTATTCTACATAATTAAAAAACTAATCTTTATTTCATGATGGAATAACCTTTGGATGGTAATATATTTTCCTCAAAAAGCATTTTATTTTAAAAAATCAGATTTAAATCAAAAAAATCGATTTAAATCAAAAAAATCCGATTTAAATCAAAAAAATCCGATTTTTTTGATTTTTTAAAAAAAATCATTGATTTTTATCCACCCTGGTCTTGGAGAGGTTTCAACGGTGCGTAGGGTCGGCTGAGGTCTCCATCTTCGGATCTGTTGAGGATGGAGGTTTGGAAAGATACCTTTCGCGTTTGGCACAGGCTGCAAAGTGCATGCTGCTGTGGAATTTACCAAAGATATACCTCCTTGCTTCATTTCACTTCCCCTCTTTTATTATTTGCATCTGTCCATTTGTTGTTCTTGCCCCCCCACCCCCACCCGTCTCCAGAGACAATGGAGGAGGAGTCTTTGACTTCATCGGGGATGAAGTTACAGCGCCTGCTGTGGTTGCAGAGACTGATAAGGGAGGTACATGCTTCATTGCAGTTGGGGCAGATGAAGGTGGGCAGGCTTTTGTTAGGGAGAGCAGAAACTGGAATTTGCATTGATTTGTTTTGATGGGGGCAATTGCCCCCCCCCATGCTCATGTGTCTGGTTGTGCTGCTGCAGATGCCCCCTGGCGTTTCTTCTCACTCTGCTCCTCCTCGTGGTTATTCTTTTCTTTGGGCATGCTGGTTCCGGCTGATAGGAATCCAACAACATCTGGGGGAGGGTTGCAGCCAACTTGAACTGGGAATGTGATAGCGGCACATCTGTAGAGCAGGTAAAGGCATGGCCATGCCAAAAAGGGCTGATGGCATAGCTGCCAAGTTATCCCTTTTTTTAAGGGAAATTCCCTTATGCTGAATAGGCTTCCTCGTGAGAAAAGGGAAAACTTGGCAGCTATTGTTGATGGTCAGCACCTGGAAAGCACCTTTCTTTACAAGCCACATGGATCAGCTGGTTGACAGGTTTTATGGCATAAAACTGGTGCAATATCGATGTTTAGCAGCATTGGAGGACAGAAGAAACCATCAGCCAAACAGCAAGGTTTCAAACAGGAATCATATTGCACCACCTCCTGGAAACAACCTGCCAGGAAGCATTGGAACCCCTGTGAGAGAGTGCTTGCAATTCCCATCCCAGCTAAGCAACCCAGATTCCCAGAAAGATACTATTGTATGAAAGGAAGGCTGCTGAGAGGTCCAGCGGAACCAAGAAGAGGACATCTCTTTCTAGTTCCCATGCAGGTCATCCACTCAGGTGAACAAAGCAGTCTCCATCCCCAAATTGGGCATGAAACTGGATTCAGATGAGTCTATGCAGTCCATTTCATCCATGAACATCTGGAGCTGAGTTGCCAGTACAGCACATGCTTAACTATCAAACTCAAAAACTGAATATTTGAGACTGGCTAGAATTATACACCACATCATAATCTAGAGAGAATGTAGAGATTCTTCTTTCTTCCTCTTCTTCTCCTTCTTCTTTGGCTATCACTCATAGCCAAGTAAGATTGTCTTCCATAAACACAATTTTAACAATGGGTCCGTAAGTGACTGTGGAGGCCAATTCTTCTATAAAGGTCTAATCACAGCTGCCTTGATGGAAATAAGCCCTCTCCCAAGGGCGATTCGCTTGAACAAGCCTCCTCTAGCTGCCTCATAGGATGGGCAAAAGTCAAGCATGCAGGTGGTTGCCCTCATCCACACATACCCAGTGATCTTTTCCATACCAGGCCGTACAGATTAGAAACCATCCTTAGTGACAGGACAAACAGTTGCCAAAATTGCCTTTGTTCACTGAAAGAAGATTCCTACTGTCAGACGAAAGGTGCCTTTGGATCTTACCCAATTGTGATAATCTGCCATCTGCAAGTGGTTCCAGGCCACCCAAAGATCCTCTTAGCTCCCTTCATAAGTATTCATGTTCCTTCACTTAGAGGAGTGGCATAAAAACAAAGAAATTGAATATGTGATTCTGTCTTCATGGTGAATAAAGAGGCTCTTCGCATCTCTATGCCTGGACTCTGGATTCTTTGATCTCTTAAACCCTCATGCTACACACCTATAAGTAAATAATTGCCTCTTTATATAAACACTCCTATAATTTATGCTTTGAGGGTTACTGTGCAATATTCTTTAGATAATCACCACAAAGTGTTATGTGCGTGTGTAAATATTCCTACAACAATCTTTGGGAGATGACTGTGCAACAGGTGGATTATGATGGATTAATCCAGGGTTGGGGGAAACTACGCCCTTCCAAATGTTACTAAATTGCAGCTCCCATAATCCCTTCAATTATTCATTGCATTGAGATTTTGCCCGACACACATACAACCTACTCCAGGGTGTCTCAGTTTCTTCCTTTAATGAGCTTTCTTCTACAGTGGAACCTCGGTTTACGAATTTTCGGTTTACGAATGCCGCGGACCCATCTGGAACGGATTAATCCACTTTCCATTACTTTCAATGGGAAAGTTCACTTCAGTTTATGAACGCTTCAGTTTATGAACAGACTTCTGGAACCAATTACACCCATGCTTCGGGTTAAGTACGCTTCAGGTTGAGTACTCCGGACCCGTCTGGAACAGATTAATCCACTTTCCATTACTTTCAATGGGAAAGTTCACTTCAGTTTATGAACGCTTCAGTTTAAGTACTCTGCGGACCGTCTGGAACAGATTAATCCACTTTCTATTACTTTCAATGGGAAAGTTCGCTTCAGTTTATGAACGCTTCAGTTTATGAACAGACTTCCGGAACCAATTGTGTTCATAAACCGAGGTACCACTGTATTTCCAGCTGGCATGGACACTGATTTACTATGATGTAGGTAGAAAGAGCTTCTGTGTGTGCAGCCAAACCTCATTTTCTTATTTGGCCCATAGGTCCTCACCTTGATTCAGTGAGATGGACATATGACTGTACTCCTAGTGACAACTCTGAAAGATTTTTCTCTGGCCCAGTTCAAGATGGGATCCTTTTCCATTCTATACAGACAGCAGGAGTGTGATTCAGATTCCACTGGTATGGAGTAGTCACTGACCACTGAAGGCCATTAACAAGAACTCTGTTGTCCAACAGGAGCCATAATGTAGATAAAAGGAATAGGACCATTTTACATAACAAAGTGACAAATTAACAACAAAAGGTAATTCTGAGACAGCAGAGATATGTTGGTAGTAGGAGAAAGGGAAACGGAACTCAACACAGAAACCACAGCAGCCTGGCATGTAAAAAGTTTTCATGCTACATGTAAGTGGGGAAGTGAATGGCTTGGGATTTTGCTCATTAAGACTGTGTCTGGAAAAAAATGCACATGAAGACTACGAGATTTCCATCCCACTGCCTGACCCACCAGAGATTTTAAATAGGCCATGCTTCTCACTAAACTCTGGCAGACCAGAGGTTTTCTTTCATGAAATCAAGTGACGTCAGTGATTTAATTGGTATTTCCAGGTAAAGATCACAATCTGGGATTATTTCGCTTGCACCCTTGGCCTCCCTCCTTTTTAAAGTAAATATGCAAGCTTGGTATCAGCTCATTTGAAACTAATAGGATTTACTTCCAATGAATTTGTTATTTACAAAATGTAAATAATAGAAGGCCTTCCTGAGCAGTCCTGGGGAAACTGGTTTGAGGATTCTCAAAGGGAAAATTTCACTTGTTGTCAGTCCTGCCTTTAGCACTGACTAGTAGGGACGCAGGTGGCGCTGTGGGTTAAACCACAGAGCCTAGAGCTTGCTGATCAGAAGGTCGGCGGTTCGAATCCCTGTGACGGGGTGAGCTCCCGTTGCTCGGTCCCAGCTCCTGCCAACCTAGCAGTTCGAAAGCACGTCAAAGTGCAAGTAGATACAGCGGGAAGGTAAACGGCGTTTCCGTGTGCTGATCTGGTTTGCCAGAAGAGGCTTTGTCATGCTGGCCACATGACCTGGAAGCTATACGCCGGCTCCCTCGGCCAATAATGCGAGATGAGCGCGCAACCCCAGAGTCGGTCACGACTGGACCTAATGGTCAGGGGTCCCTTTACCTTTACCTTTAGTGGTAGGTCTACTACTCAAGGCAGCACTCCTTTTAAGCTCTGCCACCAAGAAGCTCTGTTTGGGATATTATTACTGAACAACACTCCACCTCTCTTCTCTTTGGCCTCAAACGCGACCATGATTTGGCATTTCCACTTCCAGGAAGAATGTTTCAAAAGTTTTATGAGGAAGTCATTAATAGTATCTGTCCAAGTCAAAACAGCAGCTGAAACAACCCATCTTGACTGGCTGGAATTCAGGCAAATGTACAAAGTGGTTTATTACCAAAGGGTTTGCTCACAAACCATGTGCCAAAGGATGATTCCAAGCAAGGGCTTAATATTGTAAGCCAGGGGTCAGCAAACTTTTTCAGCAGGGGGCCGGTCCACTGTCCCTCAGACCTTGTGGGGGGCCGGAGTATATTTTGAAAAAAATATCTGAACAAATTCCTATGCCCCACAAATAACCCAGAGATGCATTTAAAATAAAAGGACACATTCTACTCATGTAAAAACACCAGGCAGGCCCCACAAATAACCCAGAGATGCATTTAAAATAAAAGGACACATTCTACTCATGTAAAAACATGCTGATTCCTGGCCCGTCCGCAGGCTGGATTGAGAGGGCAATTGGGCTGCATCTGGCCCCTGGGCCTTAGTTTGGGGGACCCCTGTTGTAAGCAGTGACCGAAAGATTGCAAATGGGTAGCTGGCAAAAAGGTTGTTGTTTTTTCACTGACAAGATTTTCCCCAGAGAGAATAAATCAGGATTAAATGGTGAGGGATATAGGTTGGCATTCTGATTGTGTGGATGCTGCAAAAATATTGCATGCATGAAAACCACTAATCCAGAATCAACATGCATCTCCAGGCAATATTTCAAATAAGCACCATTGGTTGCCTAAGCCAGGTCATTTTCTGGGTTGGCATCCCCTCTCCTATGACACTGGCTATACTTCCGGTTTGTCATTACTCCCTTGGCATCTTCGGGCTCAGGCCTGGAATGGCAAACTATGGAGGGAGAGGGAGGGAGATACAAGTCCTCTCCTCCCAACAATCCCCTCTTTCCCTAGTGTGGAGGCAGGACTTCCTATTCCCACTTCTCCCAAAGGGAGAAAGCATTGTCGGAATCTGGGGAGGCCTCTGAGCATGTGGTGGCCAAGCAGGATGGGGAGGAAGGAGAGCTGGTGCTCTCTCCCAGGCAGCGCCACAGGAGGAGGGGCAAGATGCCCACTTACAAGCTAGCTGCTCATGCTCTGCAGGGAGGTGGGACCGATTCGGATGGTCCGCCCCCGCTACTTAATGGATCCAATTGGCTTCCAAAGAGTGGTAGGGGATGTTTTATCCCATGTCGATGGCCTTTCAGCTGATTCCCTGGTGGCCCGCTGGAATGCGGAGTTAACCAGCGCTATTGACTGTCTGGCTCCGAAGCGCCCTCTCAGATTGCATGGAGCCCGGACAGCCCCGTGGTTTTCCCCGGCGCTGAGGGCAATGAAACAGTCGTTGAGACGGCTAGAGCGCCGGTGGCGGAAAACTCATTTTGAATCAGACCGGACACGGGCTAGAGCTCAACTTCGAGCCTACCAAGTGGCAATGGCGACGGCGAAGAGGACCTTCTTCACCGTCTCCATCGCATCTGCAGAAAACAGCAGCAGGAGACTCTTCCAGGTGGTTCGCAATTTAGCGGAACCACCTGCTCCATCCGGGCCCAGTACGGGCCACATGATCTCCTGCAATGATTTTGCAAAGTTTTTTGCAGATAAAGTCGCTCAGATTCGGGAAGAGGTAGACTCCACCGTGGGAGCAGGGCCGGGGCGGGGGAGTGCTAGAGTCCTGTCTAGTCAAGTTTTGTGGGATCAATTTCAATCTGTTACCTCCGAGGATGTGGACAGGCTGCTTAGACGAATGAAACCAACCACCTGTCTCCTTGATCCTTGCCCATCCTGGCTTATAAAAGCTAGCCAGGAAGGGCTGGGCGATGGGCTTCGCGGGTTGGTAAATGCTTCTCTCCATGAGGGAGCCTTCCCAGACCCGCTGAAAGAGGCGGTTATTAAACCGCTTCTTAAAAAACCATCTTTAGATCCGGCCAATATGGCCAACTATCGCCCAGTCTCAAATCTTCCATTCTTGGGCAAGGTGATTGAGCGAGTGGTTGCGGAACAACTCCAGGCACGCCTGGAAGAAGCGGACCATTTGGATCCCTTCCAGTCAGGATTCAGGCCTCATCATGGGACTGAAACTGCCTTGGTCGCACTGGTCGATGATCTCCGGCGGGCTAGGGACAAAGGTAAGAGCTGTTTCCTTGTTCTGCTGGATCTCTCAGCGGCTTTTGACACCATCGACCATAACATCCTTCTGGACCGTCTAGAGGGCTTGGGAGCTGGGGGCACTGTCATGCAGTGGTTCCGCTCCTTCCTCCTGGGCCGTGTTCAGAAAGTGGTGGTGGGGGATGAGTGTTCAGACCCCTGGGCGCTCACTTGTGGGGTGCCTCAGGGTTCTGTCCTCTCCCCCATGCTTTTTAACATCTATATGCAGCCACTGGGAGAGATCATCAGGGGGTTTGGGCTGGGTGTCCATCAGTATGCTGATGATACCCAGCTCTACCTCTCTTTTAAATCAGAACCAGTGAAGGCGGTGAAGGTCCTGTGTGAGTGCTTGGAGGCGGTTGGAGGATGGATGGCGGCTAACAGATTGAGATTGAATCCTGACAAGACAGAAGTACTGTTTGTGGGGGACAGGAGGCGGGCGGGTGTGGAGGACTCCCTGGTCCTGAATGGGGTAACTGTGCCCCTGAAAGACCAGGTGCGCAGCCTGGGAGTCATTTTAGACTCACAGCTGTCCATGGAGGCACAGGTCAACTCCGTGTCCAGGGCAGCTGTTTATCAGCTCCATCTGGTACGCAGGCTGAGTCCCTACCTGCCCACTGACTGTCTCTCCAGAGTGGTGCATGCTCTAGTTATCTCTCGCTTGGACTACTGCAATGCGCTCTACGTGGGGCTACCTTTGAAGGTGACCCGGAAACTACAACTAATCCAGAATGCGGCAGCTAGACTGGTGACTGGGAGCGGCCGCCGAGATCACATAACACCGGTCCTAAAAGACCTACATTGGCTCCCAGTACGTTTCCGAGCACAATTCAAAGTGTTGGTGTTGACCTTTAAAGCCCTAAACGGCCTCGGTCCGGTATACCTGAAGGAGCGTCTCCACCCCCATCGTTCTGCCCGGACACTGAGGTCCAGCTCTGAGGGCCTTCTGGCGGTTCCCTCATTACGAGAAGCCAAGTTACAGGGAACCAGGCAGAGGGCCTTCTCGGTAGTGGCACCCACCCTGTGGAATGCCCTCCCACTAGAGGTCAAAGAGAACAATTACCAGACCTTTAGAAGGCATCTCAAGGCAGCCCTGTTTAGGGAAGCTTTTAATGTTTGATGGATTTCTGTATTTTAGAATTTCTGTTTTTTTTTTGGAAGCCGCCCAGAGTGGCTGGGGGAACCCGGCCAGATGGGCGGGGTATAAATAATAAATTATTATTATTATTATTATTATTATTATGCTGGAATAGAGACTCTCGTGAGTAAGGGTTGTGCCCACCTGCCCTTTGCAGCTTGGCAGGTGGGTGTGGTAAACCTATTGGGACAACTTATCAGCTGCTGTGCAGCCTTGAACATCTTAAAACTGACCCCCAAAGTCATGAACCTTGGCTCTTGCTCCTAGACTGGGCCCAACCACATCAACTAGGGCTGGACAAAGCTATTTTGGCGCCTGAGGCAAACCACAAAATGCCACGCCACGTGCCAGGGAAGAAGGGGTGAGCGAAGATCTAGATCAGGAATAAGTCGGGAAAGAAAGATCTGCATTGAGAAGTGAAGAACAAGGTCACAGAGGCAGCATGGAGGGAGCAGATTTTGCCTCCAAGGAGTGCGCCACAGCCATTGCTGCCACTGTGGAACCAGCAACAGCAGAAGGTGATCCATTCCTTCCTTAGAGGCCAGATCTGCTGCCCCTGTAGATCCTGCCACCTGAGGTGGTTGCCTCATTTTGTCTCATTGGTGGGCCAGCCCTATTGCTGAGCCTTCACCTTGTTAGAGCTCTGGGACTGGACTAGGTCCCTGCTGCAGAGTCTGTACTGTTAGGTAAAGGTAAAGGTACCCCTGACTGTTAGGTCCAGTCGCGGACGACTCTGGGGTTGCGGCGCTCATCTCGCTCTATAGGCCGAGGGAGCAGGCATTTGTCTGCAGACAGCTTCCGGGTCATGTGCCGAGCATGACAAAGCCGCTTCTGGCGAACCAGAGCAGCAAATGGAAACGCCATTTACCTTCCCGCTGTATCTACTTGCATCTAACTGTTAGTAAAGGTAAAGGGACCCCTGACCATTAGGTCCAGTCGTGACCGACTCTGGGGTTGCGCGCTCATCTCGCATTATTGGCCGAGGGAGCCGGCGTATAGCTTCCAGGTCATGTGGCCAGCATGACAAAGCCGCTTCTGGCAAACCAGAGCAGCACATGGAAACGCCGTTTACCTTCCCGCTGTAGCGGTTCCTATTTATCTATTTGTATTTTGATGTGCTTTCGAACTGCTAGGTTGGCAGGATTTGGGACCGAACAACGGGAGCTCACCCCATCACAGGGATTCGAACCGCCGACCTTCTGATCAGCAAGCCCTAGGCTCAGTGGTTTAGCCCACAGCGCCACCTGGGTATCTATTTACTGTATCTACTTGCACTGTACTGTTACTCTGCCTTAATAAAGATCCTTTCCTTGTCATGTTTTAGCACCATTGCTGGCCCTCTGCTTCAAAAGTGCTTTGTTCAGGGGCTCTCTCCATTTCTTTTGTGTCCTTTATACTTATTCCATGTGCCAGTTTCTGCACGTGTTTACGTACCCATTCTTCATTTCCTATGTAGTCAATAGACACATTCAAGCAGGGAAGTCAATGGGGCTCCTTGTGCCAATATTGGCAACATCAGGAGCCTGGATGATTCTACAAAAACTCCCATTGTGATTAGAAATAACTTCTTACTGATAAACACATTGAGTTGGTAGATCATGTTTTTTGGTTTGGTGCCAGATACTCGTGGTTCATTTCCTTGTTCCCAAACAGAAATGAGGATTAATATTTCCTCAGTGCATACATGATGCGCTCTGAAACAAAAGAAGCAATGTTTTGCAGCACACAGCCACATACAGCATTGGCTCTCACTATAGTTCTGTCCAGGGTTTAACCAATTGTAGTGAGTAATCAGGACTTACTCACAGCAATTGCAGAAAAACAAAAACAATGACTTTTAAATAGGTGTGGTTCAAAAGCAACAAATGCCCAGGAATATAATAGATCACAACTGGAGCTGTTCCAATAAAAGTTGTTATTAATGACAAGCGAGTGACATTTCTGTATCCTGCAGGGCTGAAAGTATTAATTGCCTCGGTCCTATGCAGTGCTTTTTTTTCCTGGGGAGACGCAGGGGGACGCATGCCCCTTAACATTTTGTGAATCTAAGTTTGGCCTCATTGAGGGGCAGTATTTCAATATGAGTAGGAAAAGGAGAGTACCCCGAAACATTTTTAAAGAAAAGAATCATGGTCCTACAAATATTTGTTGTAAGCTCTACTACCGTATGTTTACTGAGGCTTGTTCCCGGACTGTCATACAATTGGCAGGGGTAAGTTGGCAGAGCTGATTTAATTTTGTTGTCTTACTAATAAAAGGGAATGGGAAATGACAACACCGCAATATTGTTATTCATACTCAAATCTCTGAGTGGTGAGTGACTTCAGGGGTGCCAAGACATGCTTCAGCTTTTGTTTCTTTTGAATGAAGATCACTGGAGACAATGGGGTCGGTGTTATGTATAGTTTTATGTACACATCTATCCAGGCTGAGCCAGGGCCGGCCCAAGACATTTTGGCACCTGAGGCAAACCACAAAATGGTGCCCTCCCCAGGGAAGAAGGGGTGAGTGAAGCTCTACATCAGAATCAAGGGAGGACAGAAAATCTGCATCAGGAACAAGCAGGGAATAAAGATCCACATGTTCTGCGTTCCTTGGAGGCTGGATCTGCTGCTCCTGTGAATCCTGCCATCTGAAGTGGACATAGAATCATAGAATTAGGGCTGGCATGTCCAACAGGTAGATCGTGATCTACCAGTAGATCACTGGACGTCTGAGGTAGATCACTGATAGATCATTGTCTCCCCCCAAAGAAGCTGAACAACTGCGGCTCCCCTGAAAAAAGCTCAACATTTTACCTCCTCCCTGGGGGAAAAAAGGGCCTTCCTTCTTCCTAAAAAAAGCTCAACAACTTTGACCTGAACCCCCCAAAAGGGGGTAGATCACTGCCAGTTTTTAACTCTGTGAGTAGATTGCAGTCTCTTGGGAGTTGGCCACCCCTGAATTAGGGAAATGGAAGGGACCCCAAGGGTCATCTAATCCAACCGCCTACAATGCAGGAATCTCAGCTAAAGCATCGATGGCAGATGGCCACCCAACCTCTGCTTAAAAACCTCCAAAGAGTTGTCAAACAGCTCTTACTGTCAGAAAGTTATTCCTGATGTTTAGTTGGAATCTTCTTTCTTGTAACTTGAAGCCATTGGTTCAATTCCTGCCCTCCAGAGCAGGAGAAAACAAGCTTCTTCCCTCTCCAATGTGACAGCCCTTGTGATACTTGAAAATGGCTCTCATATCTCCCAGGTGGTCACCTCATTCTGCCCGGACACTGAGGTCCAGCACCGAGGGCCTTCTGGCGGTTCCCTCGTTGCGAGAAGCCAAGTAGCAGGGAACTAGGCAGAGGGCCTTCTCGGTGGTGGCGCCTGCCCTGTGGAACGCCCTCCCACCAGATGTCAAAGAGGAAAACAACTACCAGACTTTTAGAAGACATCTGAAGGCAGCCCTGTTCAGGGATGCTTTTAATGTTTAATAGATTATTGTGTTTTATTCTTCTGTTGGAAGCCGCCCAGAGTGGCTGGGGAGACCCGGCCAGATGGGCGGGGTATAAATAATAAATTATTATTATTATTATTATTATTATTATTATTATTATTATTATTATTATTATTATTGTAGGTGGATTGGACCTTGGCTGAGAAAAAGTTAGGACTCACAGCATTAACACGCAAATAGATCTTGCTCCCCAGCAGTGCCAACTTGAATAAAATATGGGGGAGGCAGGTAAGCCCCACCTGTTTGATCACAAGACGTGGCATGCATTCACCACAGCCATGACTGGTGGTCAAGAATGATGGGAGCTGGAGTCTAGCAACACCTGAAGGGCTGAATCATGGAATCATAAAATTGTAGAGTTGGAAGGGACCCCAAGGATCCAAGACCCTGCAATGCAGGAATATCGACTAAAGCATCCCTGGACTAACCATTTAGCATACTCTCTCATCAATGAAATATGTTTACAGACTAAGTAGCAGAACTTGTCTTTCCAGATCTATGTCATTTTCTTCCATTTCTGCACGTGGCTGTATTTTGAAAGATTCTTGTGAAGATTCTTACCCATGGAAATATTACTCAACTTGGCATCATGTGACAATGGCAGCTGTTGCCCAGTATGTGCTTCTCATGAGTAAACAGATGTCCCCACTTCCTCTTCAGTCTTTTCAGCACATGACGGGAAATTGGTCTGAAAGACTTAAGATGAAGTGGGAGCGTCTGTTTACTCATAAGAAGCACTGACCAGGTACCAGGCACACCCTAATGTTAAAAACAAACAAACAAACGGGATCAATGGATCTAGTTACAGGTAGGTAGCCGTGTTGGTCTGAGTCGAGGCAAAATAATAATAATAAAAAAAAAATCTGAAGAAGTATCTGAAGAAGTGTGCATGCACACGAAAGCTCATACCAAAATAAAAGCTTAGTTGGTCTTTAAGGTGCTACTGAAGGAATTTTTTTATTTGGGATCAATGGAAGCAGACAGAAAGAGTTGCAGGCGGAATAAAAAGGCTAGAATGGATCTGCAACTGTCTCTGGAAGTGGCAGTGGGGTGATTATAGCTCCGGTGGCAGCAGTAAGGGAAGATGAGGGCTGTAGATCCATTTCAGTATCTGTCTCCATCTCATGGTTTTGTCTCTTTCTGAGCTCTGCTGACCACCTTTTATGGATCTGTGGATTTCGGATCCACCCTCGGACCTCCAGATCTGCTCTTCCTCTGGTCAGCTTGGCCCGGGTCTTTTTCTCTGCAGGAAAAAAAAATCTCCTGTTTTAGCTTCTTGGCCACTCTTGTGGTTGTTTAGTTAGCCTTTTGCCTCTTTAGCTTACCCTTATCCTTACTTAGTTGTCTTGTTGTCCACCCCCCTTCTTTTTTCATTGAAATCAATCAATAAACTTAGCTACAAACCACTTTACCAAAGATTTCCAGGGTGATATAGTTAATGATATAGTTTACAGCTTAAGCTGTGTAAGAATGAAATATTTGTTCAAGGAAAGACAATTGTTGTGTAAGAAGTGGTGATTGACCAATATTGTCTGAAAATAGGCAAAGTATTTAATTCACAGTTCTACTTTTTTTCATTGGTTACCTTCAGGTGGATTTGTGACATTTCCCTTCAAAATTATAGTAAGGGATTTGTATGCCACTTTCACAATTTCCTCCATTTGGTGCAGCATTAAAAGGGCTCCATTCTTGCACCTACACCCACCACTTTTAACTGTTCTTTGAGATGCGGAGGGGAGGAAAATGGATAACTGGGACATTCCAGGATCAAATCAGAAATGGGGACCGTTTCTGTAATTCTGGGACTGTCCCTGGAAAATAGGGACACTTGGAGGGTATGAGTTAATTTGCATTCGGGGCTTTGTTCCTATGAACAACAACAACAATGGGGCCAGCAAATGTTTTCGGCATGGGGCCGGTCCACTGTCCCTCAGACCTTGTGGGGGGCCGGACTATATTTTGACAAAAAAATGAACAAATTCCTATGCCCCACAAATAACCCAGAGATGCATTTTAAATAAAAGGACACATTCTACTCGGGTAAAAACACCAGGCAGGCCCCACAAATAACCCAGAGATGCATTTTAAATAAAAGGACACATTCTACTCATGTAAAAACATGCTGATTCCCGGACCGTCCGTGGGCCGGATTTAGAAGGTGATTGGGCTGCATCCGGCCCCCGGGCCTTAGTTTGGGGACCCCTGAACAACAACAACAACAATTTATTATTTGTACCCCACCCATCTGACTGGGTTTCCCCAGCCACTCTGGAGCTTCTCATAACTTATCAACTTGTGATAAGAAAAATCAGTCAGGGCAGGCAAACAACCAAAAAGATCGCTTCCCCACTACAGTATGACCAAATTTCCTTTCAAACACAGGGGAGTTTGCAGCACATTCTACAGCCACATTCCATTCAAATACAATAGTATGCCAACCATCCAGACATTACGCTTTCTTCATGCAGACGCTCAGAATTCTCAGAAATGGCCAGGGATTCTGTGGTCAACGACTAGCTTATTTCACAGACAAGTCAGTGTCGAAAGTATTCCCTGAGGGTAGTCTAGTAGCGAAGAGAGTGAGCTGTGAGGCAAGAAGTCCATCATTTAACCCAGTGGCAGCAATGGGCACATTAGATGGTGCAAGGCCAAGCTATTATTAGCCTCATTCCCCCACCCCATTCTGCAGTTCAAGAGATAGATGTACTTGTGGAAGTCAGGGTTGCGAAAATGCAGCTAAGAAGCTCAGATCATAATAATAATATGTAATATGTAATATGTAATATGTAATATGTAATATGTAATATGTAATATGTAATATGTAATATGTAATATGTAATATGTAATATGTTATTATTATTATTATTATTATTATTACTCCGCCCATCTGGCTGGGTTTCCCCAGCCACTCTGGTCGGCTTCCAACAAAATATTAAAATACAGTAGTCCATCAAACATTAAAAGCTTCCCTAAACAGGGCTGCCTTCAGATGTCTTCTAAAAGTCTGGTACCGGGTAGTTGTTTTTCTCTTTGACCTCTGGTGGGAGGGCGTTCCACAGGGCGGGTGCCACTACCGAGAAGGCCCTCTGTCTGGTTCCCTGTAACTTGGCTTCTTTGCAGCGAGGGAACCACTAGAAGGCCCTCGGTGCTGGACCTCAGTGACACTCATCTTTGGAAATTAAATCAATGTCCAGACTTTAACATTCAAAAAAAAGTTTACTTGCAGAAACTTACAGATGAATTAAAACATAATATTTAAAGCCACATGCTTCTCCAAGCATGGACTTACAGTCTCTTCTTCTAACTTCTAAACAGATGTATTTTCTGCTCTTTGCAGCCTTCTTTATCTCAGTTAGGCCATGCCTTCCAGGTCGTATGAGAGATTCCACTGCCTTCTTCCGCAGTTTTGCTCTCTTTCTTCCAAGCAGAGAAGAAGCACTCCAACACTCTATTCAACTTAGCAGTGTTCACAGTGGATTCTAAAACACAGTCCTCTTGCTTCACATAAAAGAGTCTCTCCTTCACTAGATAGCTCCCATGTGACCTCTGTTAGCCAATCTCATGAGAACTACCAGAATTCAGTTACCAACCAAATTTAAACACATAGTAATACAAGCATTTACAATTTCAGTGAATTAAATTACTATACTTAACAGTACTGACCTACCTTACAAGACAGGACTGTTCCAAGTATTGCTGAGGTACACACTGTTCTGAACACTTAGCAATGGTCCATAGAAATAATGCATGCAATAAGGGCAAGCATTTATAAGTCGTCATGGCAACACACCGTAGTTGAACTAAACTGAACCTTGCTTGCTGGAAGAAACCCTTTATAAAACATGGTTGAGCTCTTATAAGATACTCTATAATAGTATGTCCACACCCCAACATGGGGTTTCCGTGCGCTGCTCTGGTTCGCCAGAAGAGGCTTTGTCATGCTGGCCACACGACCTGGAAGCTGTACGCCGGCTCCCTCAGCCAATAATGCGAGATGAGCGCGCAACCCCAGAGTCGGTCACGACCGGACCTAATGGTCAGGGGTCCCTTTACCCTTGACCCCACCCCCACCCCCCGCAAACAGTTACACAGGCTATAATTTGTGCCTAAAAAGGGCTGGGAGTGCAGTAGCTCACATGCATCAAATAACAAGAAAGATGTGTGAGTTTTCAGTATGATATGATACAGAATATTATGATACTTAAACCGAATTTAAATGTTTGGAAGTTATTTTTTTAATTTGTAATTTTCTTTTTTGTTTTCTTACTTTCGCTCTTACTTTTTTCTGTTTTGTTCCTCTTTCTTTTTGCCTATTTTCCTTTTCCTTTTTGATTTTTTTTGAAAATTATGTTTGATTATATTGGATTATATTGGATTATGTTTAATTGGGTTTAGTTAGATTTGATTATGTTACGTTTATGTTATGTTCTGTAAATTTTAACTTGAAATAAAATAAAGCTTTTAAAAAATTTTTTAAAAAAGAATATTATGATACAGAATTTATGCAAATGCATTCACAGATAGAAATGCTATTTTTAATTCACTGGAATAACAAATAAAACACATATATAATTGATTTATAATTGTTACACAAAAGTTAACACCACCAATTAGAATAAAAGTCTAATGCCTAATAGTTTAATAAGTTCTGTCCAAATGAGCCCTTTCAGTGTCATAGCAGAGATATATCTATTAAAGCAGATTTGTTTTTAAAGAGGAAGCTGATTGGTGACCTTTTCCCTGAAGATGTTTGGTCATCAGGTGGGGAATATAAAACACACATTTAGAAAGGAGCACCTTTTTCATCAATGTTGCTTTTTATGGTACGTTGCTGGACACACCAGAGAGAGGATGGGATTGTGTCTTCTCCCAATATGCATTACAGGATTTGTTTTCTCCTCACTGAACTCCTATTAAAGGAAGCTGTCATCAGTGCAGGAGTTGGCATCTGTGCATTTGCAACAGCTATCTCAAATGTATGAGACGCAGGTGGTGCTGTGGGTTAAACCACAGAGCCTAGGGCTTGCCGATCAGAAGGTCAGCGGCGAATCCCTGTGACGGGGTGAGCTCCCGTTGCTTGGTCCCAGCTCCTGCCAACCTAGCAGCTCGAAAGCACGTCAAAGTGCAAGCAGATAAATAGGTACCGCTACAGCGGGAAGGTAAATGGCGTTTCCGTGTGCTGCTCTGGTTCTCCAGAAGCGGCTTTGTCATGCTGGCCACATGACCTGGAAGTTGTACGCTGGCTCCCTCGGCCAATAACACGAGATGAGCGCCGCAACCCCAGAGTCGGTCACGACTGGACCTAATGGTCAGGGGCCCCTTTACCTTTACCTATCTCAAATGTATAAAAAGGTAAAGGGATCCCTGACCATTAGGTCCAGTAGCGGACAACTCTGGGGTTGCGGCGCTCATCTCGCTTTATTGGCCGAGGGAGACGGCGTACAGCTTCTAGGTCATGTGGCCAGCATGACAAAGCCGCTTCTGGCAAACCAGAGCTGCACATGGAAACGCCGTTTACCTTCCTGCCGGAGCAGTACCTATTTATCTACTTGCACTTTGACGTGCTTTCAAACTGCTAGGTTGGCAGGAGCTGGGACCGAGCAACGGGAACTCACCCCGTCGCGGGGATTCGAACTGCCAACCTTCTGATCGCAAGCCCTAGGCTCTGTGGTTTAACCCACAGCGCCACCTGCGTCCCTATCACAAATGTATATACCTCAGCTTAATAGTGACTTACATTTTTAAATTCAGCAGAAGCTGGTTTGAGGATAGTTCAGGATTGTGGCTAACATCACATGTTCTTGGCTTTAAACACCAGCAGTGTGAGCATCCTGGAGCCAGACTAAATGATGCCAGGTAAAGGTAAAGGTAAGGGGGCCCCTGACCATCAGGTCCAGTCGTCTCCGACTCTGGGGTTGCGACGCTCATCTCGCTCTATAGGCCGAGGGAGCCGGCGTTTGTCCGCAGACAGTTTCCGGGAAATGCCGTTTACCTTCCCGCCGGAGTGGTCCCTATTTATGTACTTGCACTTTGATGTCCTTTCGAACTGCTAGGTGGGCAGGAGCTGGGATCGAGCAACGGGAGCTCACCCCATTGCAGGGATTCAAACCGCCAACCTTCTGATCAGCAAGCCCTAGACTCTGTGGTTTAACCCACAGCGCTACCTGGGTCCCCATGTACACAGAGTAAGTCTCAAATCGGGGCCTAGTAAGATTCCACTATGACCCTGTTTACACAGAACACTAAAAAGCACTTTCGAGCCAGTGGTGAACTATTTGTCCACATGTGCAAATCTGATTCCATTTTGCCCAAAGTACCGTAGGCTTCACAAAAGACAGTGGAAAGCACTTGCGAAATTTATAGCACTACTTTGTGCCACATGAAGTTGTGGCTATTGATGAATAGACCAAGGAGGAGCAGACTTTGGTATTAATTATAGAATAGCCAGATCTGACAACAGGCACAGATTTGGTAATATGGTGCCATGAGAGAGAACAAAATTTGGCACACCCACCCGCCCCAAATATTTATTTTCACAATGACACCTTTTAGTACAGTTGCTTTTTTAATGGATCTTCTCAGTAAGTACCTGTATAAATATAGGGTTGTTTTTTTAAAAATAATAATATTAATATTAGTATTTTGCTCCCCCTCAGATTGGCACCCTGTGCAGAGGAACCACCCTCGCCACCTTAAATCCGGCATTGACGGGCAGCGGCTCTCCAAGCTTGCAGACAGAGGTCTGTACCAGACCTACCTGGAGATTCAATTCCGCAAACCTAAATTTATCATAGATTTGTTGAGTTGGAAGTACCCCAAGGGTCATCTAGTCCAATCCCTTATAATGCAAAAAAGCCTCTTGGGCTTGCTGATCAGAAGGTTGGCCGCTCGAATCTGCGTGATTGGGTGAGCTCCCTTTGCTCTGTCTCAGTTTCTGCCACCTGGCAGTTCCAAAGCATACCAGTGCAAGTAGATAAAAAGGTACCACTGTGGTGGGAAGATAAACAGCATTTCAGTGCACTCTGGTACTCGTCACGATGTTCCGTTGCACCAGAAGTGGTTTAGTCATGTTGGCCCCATGACCCAGAAATCTCTTTGTGGACAAACGCCAGCTTCCTTGGCCTGAAAGCGAGATGAGCACCGCAACCCCATAGTTGCCTTTGATTGGACTTAACCTTCCAGGGGTCCTTTACCTAATACAGGAATCTCAACACACAGTTTCCCCATGCCCATCCAATTTGAAACCATACCAGACCCTGCTTAGCTTTGCAAATGCTGTGACAGTTTTATTGCCACGCCATTTTTTGTTATGTGGCAGCACTTTGCAAACCAATGCAAGAAAACTGGATTCCAGGTTCCGTTTAGGATTGTATGCATATGCATGCATCATCAAAACACTCCCCAAACTAAACAGTGATGGGGGAAGGGGGGGAGAGAGAAAGGTTCTGCCCCAAGGACCATACAATCTTGGATTTGTAACAAATGGCACATGCTTCCCAATTTAATGGGAACAATGGTTGCACCAGTTTCTTATAACATTTTGAGAAGTTTGCAAATTATTTGGACTTGAAGACTTGAACAAACATTGGCTTATAGAAAATGGAATCATTGGGATGTTAATGAATGAATACTATATTCAGCTGACAGACAACCAGAAGTCTTTCCCCATTCTCTTCTCTTACTTTCTTTTTTCTTCTTCTCGTCTTCTTTTTCCTCCTGTTCCTCCTTAGGTAAAGGTAAAGGGACCCCTGACCATTAGGTCCAGTCATGACTGATCCTGGGGTTGCGGCGCTCATCTCACGTTATTGGCCAAGGGAGCCGGTGTACAGTTTCCAGGCCATGTGGCCAGCATGACTAAGCCGCTTCTGGCGAAACCAGACCAGTGCGCGGAAACGCCGTTTACCTTCCCGCCGTAGCGGTACCTATTTATCTACTTGCACTTTGATGGGCTTTCAAACTGCTAGGTTGGCAGTTCCTCCTTAATTAGATTTTTTTTAAGTATTTCCATTAATCTGGTCTATTGCAGAAAGATACATTGCCCTGGGTATGAACTTTTGTATATCTTTTGATAAGTAGAAATAAAAGCCGCTCTTTCCATCCATCCCTCCAAAAAGGAAAAGGGGAGTTTGCCGAAGAGTGGCACCCTGAGAGCTGCGAGGCAGGCAAAGGGTTAACCCCAGCCTCTCTGTCTTGTTGTTGCAGGATCCATTCTTGCCTGCCTAGCGAGCGGTCCTGCATTACATCATCACCTCCATAGCCCATTCGCTGAAGGACGGTCCCTCGGTCTCTCTCGGCCCCCCACCCGCCTCCTCTTCCTCTTCCAAGGGAAAAGCCTCCCCTTCTCCCCAGCCTCCAAGGCGCTCGTGCCGGCGAGAGAGAGAGAGGTGCAGGGATCGCGGGGCGTCGCGGCTGCCTGCTTCCTTGGGCGTCTCGAGCATCCTTGATGCGCCTCGGCCTCGGCTGGGCTGCAACTGGGGAGGAGCGAGGATGGCGGAGAGCGAATGCGAGACCCCCAGCACTCCCGGGGAGTTCGAGAGCAAATACTTCGAATACAATGGGGTGCGCCTGCCCCCTTTCTGCAGGGGGAAGATGGAAGAAATCGCCAATTTCCCCGTGAGGGACAATGATGTCTGGATAGTTACCTATCCCAAATCAGGTAAGAGGCATGGCTGAGCTGGGGTGGGTGGAGAGGGGCTGAGAAGGAAGGGAGGGATCACTCATTCTCTCTCCCCCCCCCAGACACACAGTTCCCTCCCAGATTTCACCTGTCCTCCCTGCCCCCCCCCAAAAAAAACCAAGTTCATGCAATGAGCATTGATTTTTTCTGATTCCTAACAGACAAATGGATGTGATGTTGGGCTGCGAGTGGCCTACTAACAGAAGCGCATGACGTAAATCACATTTTTATACCTTGCTGTCTCATTATCTTGGTCCTAATATAGAACAGGTGCGTTCAGTACTGCAAATGTGTGTGCCAAAACAAAGGTTTCTGTGTGCAGAATTGGGTTAGTTTTCTCGGGTCTAAAGTCTCCCAGCTGTCTTTTAATTTGATTCCCTGCAATGCCTTATCTGTGGAGCACTAATGGAACAGCGAGATTGGCTGCCCTGTTTCCTGTTTAGGTGCAGTGTGTTTACTCGGAAGTAAGTCCTATTGAGTGCAATGCGATTAGCATCCTAGCAGAAATGGCCCAGGGCATTTGGGGACCTGAATAAGGAAACCCAAAGGATATTCACCCACAGGACTGGCCCAAGACATGTTGGCAGCTGAGGTGAACCACAAAATGGCACACACACACCCCCCCCAAAAAAGAAGGGGTGAGTGAAGATCAACAACAGGAAGGGGGTAAAATTAATATCTACTTTGGGATTGGCTGATCCTCTGGACCATCTCACTCTGCTTTATGATCTGAGAAGGCTTGATACTATGCAACCCAGGGGCTCTGAGACCTGTTTTAATTTAAGGTTGTGGCAAAGGAAGAGGAAAGAGGTTTGCAAGTTTCCTAATATGTATTGACTGATTGCAGAAGAGATTAAAAATCAGCTTGTTGCCTTTCTTTATTGACAATCTCCCCTCCCACGACATAAGTCAGGCACCCCCAAACTGCGGTCCTCCAGATGTTTTGGCCTACAACTCCCATGATCCCTAGCTAACAGGACCAGTGGTCAGGGATGATGGGAATTGTAGTCCAAAACATCTGGAGGGCCGAAGTTTGGGGATGCCTGACATAAGTGATTCCACGTACCTGAAAGGATTCAGTACCACAAGTTTTTGGTGACATGAGAGGTGCCATCAAGAAAGGATGAGACATGCTAGTTAAATGGAGCCACTGAATTCCAGGTACCAAGGACAAAAAATAAAATAAAATGGTGTAGACCACCCTTTGACGAGCACCTGAAGGCACAGGCTGATTGCTTTCGGAAATACAATATTGGACTGGATAGACCCCCAGTCGGATCCAGCAAGGCCTGTTGTATTCCTATGTTCACTGTCTCCAGTGAGTCTCCTTGGGAGAAGGGTAGGCTACCCTGACTGCAAATATGAATTTGCTAACAGGCCTACAGAGGACCTGCCAATTACACAAGTTTTTGATTCTGGGCATCTGCCTGCAGAAGCAAAATTCTGCAATGTCAGAACTGTGTGCGCCCCCCCCCCCCATGAAGTGGCGGGCTCCTTGGCATGGTCCCAGAGCCCTGTAAGCAAGGAACACCCAATGGGTGTGTGGTGGGGGAGTGGAGGGAATAAAGAAATGGGGAGCAGGGTATGGCAGGTCTTCCTTGAGATGATAGATAGATAGATAGATAGATAGATAGATAGATAGATGATAGATAGATAGATAGATAGATAGATAGATAGATAGATAGATATTTGTGTGCCCCCCCCCCAAAAAATGTGTATAAGGTTGTGACTGCTTATGCAAAGTAAGCAGCAGGCCCACTGTATTTTAGGTAAAGTAGATAGATAGCCCCGTATCCTATTCACTTAAGGGGAATCTGATTACAATGGGCAGGGTTATCTTGAAGGAATGGCACACAAAAACACTTCGTGTGTGCAGAAGGCTCTGTTACTTCATCTGTTTGAAGCTGTAGGCCCAGGTTTGGCTCTAGTTCCATACAACTAATCTCACTTAGCAACATATCCAAAGACAAATCTAACCTGTTCAGTGAGGCCCAGATAAGTATTGAAATATAGATGCCGATATTGAGACATATCTGCAACCATGTAGGCTGTGCATGAAGAAGGCTGTTTCAGGTGTGGGAGAGCTCCAGGAGAAGAGGGCACACACCTGAATTAAGTATTTATTTGCACCTGCTTATTGCAGTATTCAGTCATCATTTTTACTGTTAAGGATTTTGCCATGTCCTGGACAAATGTTCAGTTGAATGTGGTAGACTGGACAGATGCAGCGGTAGCGTGCGAATGCCACATTAGAACTGGCTGGCTACATCGTTATTGCTTTCTTTAGCTGTACATCTGAAATATTTATGGCATGCAGGAAGCAAAGCACTAAAAGCTCTACTTGATTCCTTTCCCCTCCCAAGTCTTTTAAAACGCTTCTCTTTTATGAATCCTGCACTAGATGCGTATCTGTTGTGGCCTTTGCTTAATTGTTATTTTCCTTAAGACTTGATTCCTTGCAAGTGTGCTAAGCCTAAGAATGCGTCTCTTAACCACACCATAACCAGATGCAAGGTGTTTTTGACCTGGGGAAATGTTCAAAGATGGGATTCTCTTGTCCGCCAAGGAAAACAAGAAAAGTGGTAACATTTGTGATTCTACTGCTTGTGTAGATTGGATATTACAACAGAACAGACCCCAATAAGGGTTAATTTAAAATTGACATAGGCCTTGTAAGCATTAGCTCTAGTTGCCCTTTTTGAATTGTTACATTCAATGATGAAATGGAAATGCTGTCAACTTTTCCACTTTCAACTTTTCCTTGCATAATTACATGGAGAGGTTTCCCCCCAGAAAGTCTTCTGATTTGCTGTCTCCAAGCACATGTTAAAAACACCACTCTCTGAGCATTAAGCTCCTTCAGACTCTACTTCAGGCATCCCCAAACTGCGGCCCTCCAGATGTTTTGGCCTACAATTCCCATGATCCCTAGCTAATAGGACCAGTGGTCAGGGATGATGGGAACTGTAGTCCAAAACATCTGGAGGGCCGAAGTTTGGGGATGCCTGCACTACTTCAGGGGTCAGCAAACTTTTTTTTGGAAGGGGCCGGTTCACTGTCCCCCAGACCTTGTGGCGGGCCGGACTGCGCGTGTGTGACACGGCGGAGGGGGCTTCTCTCTCCCCCCCAGCCCCTCCCCTCCCCCTACCTCCTCTGCCGCTCTGCCTGCGGTTGGGAGCCGGCGGTAGAGGTGGCGCCTCTCCTTTATAGATATCATTGTTGTAAACCACTTTGATTTTTTTTTTAAAAAATGGCATAACTGTATATAAATATTTTTATAAATAAAAATTAATATCTGACCTCACTTAAACAGATGCCAGCCACAGTTCATTGCAGAAACAGGAAAGCATAAATACCCTAAAATTAAGCCTGTAGGGCAGGCACCCCCAAACTTCAGCCCTCCAGATGTTTTGGACTACAATTCCCATAATCCCTGACCACTGGTCCTGTTAGCTGGAGATCATGGGAGTTGTAGGCCAAAACATCTGGAGGGCTGCAGTTTGGGGATGCCTGCTGAGGGCCACTATGCCTGCAAAGATTTCCCACTATTTGTGCAGTTGCATACAGTTGCCTTTAGGTTTGCCATATATCAGGCATCCCCAAACTCTGGCCCTCCAGATGTTTTGGACTACAATTCCCATCTTCCCTGACCACTGGTCCTGTTAGCTAGGGATCATGGGAGTTGTAGGCCAAAACATCTGGAGGGCCGCAGTTTGGGGATGCCTGCCATATATGACTGTGTGTATTCCTGGAGAAAATGCTGTAAATTATTGTACTACTTTTCTCATCTTGCAAATCTGGCAGCTTGACACAGCAGAGCTGTTCAAAACGAGCAATGAAGCCGTCATTCTCTCAGTGGCACTGCACATGTTCCTTGCTAGATTTTGGTCTGTGGAAGAATCTGTTGTCAGCAGCAAGCAAGCATCTCCGTGGCTGATGCAAACTACAGCTGGTCTGCTGTTCTCACGTTGTCAAGTGCCTTTGGCTGCTGCTGCCCTGAAGCGATTGAGCTGCATTACAGATGTAGCTTGTGGCAGTGAATACACCAATTCATCACTTAAGCCCAGAGTCCAGGCTTAATTTATTAAAAGGGAAAAAATGACATAACCATCAGGCAAGAGTATGCTGGAGGTTCACAAGTGATAGGTAAGGGTGGATATAGACAACCATTCGTTAATTGGTGACTTCCCACATTTGCATGTAACCACTGAGCCACCAAATAGCAAACATGCGCTGGATTATGGAGAAAGCTAGAGAGTTCCAGAAAAACGTCTACTTCGCTTCATTGACTATGCAAAAGCCTTTGACTGTGTCGACCACAGCAAACTATGGCAAGTTCTTAAAGAAATGGGAGTGCCTGATCACCTCATCTGTCTCCTGAGAAATCTCTATGTGGGACAAGAAGCAACAGTTAGAACTGGATATGGAACAACTGATTGGTTCAAAATTGGGAAAGGAGTACGACAAGGTTGTATATTGTCTCCCTGCTTATTTAACTTATATGCAGAATTCATCATGCGAAAGGCTGGACTAGATGAATCCCAAGCAGGAATTAAGATTGCCGGAAGAAATATCAACAACCTCAGATATGCAGATGACACGACCTTGATGGCAGAAAGCGAGGAGGAATTAAAGAACCTTTTAATGAGGGTGAAAGAGGAGAGCGCAAAATATGGTCTGAAGCTCAACATCAAAAAAACCAAGATCATGGCCACTGGTCCCATCACCTCCTGGCAAATAGAAGGGGAAGAAATGGAGGCAGTGAGAGATTTTACTTTCTTGGGCTCCTTGATCACTGCAGATGGTGACAGCAGTCACGAAATTAAAAGACGCCTGCTTCTTGGGAGAAAAGCAATGACAAACCTAGACAGCATCTTAAAAAGCAGAGACATCACCTTGCCGACAAAGGTCCGTATAGTTAAAGCTATGGTTTTCCCAGTAGTGATGTATGGAAGTGAGAGCTGGACCATCAAGAAGGCTGATCGCCGAAGAATTGATGCTTTTGAATTATGGTGCTGGAGGAGACTCTTGAGAGTCCCATGGACTGCAAGAAGATCAAACCTATCCATTCTGAAGGAAATCAGCCCTGAGTGCTCACTGGAAGGACAGATCATGAAGCTGAGGCTCCAATACTTTGGCCACCTCATGAGAAGAGAAGAATCCTTGGAAAAGACCCTGATGTTGGGAAAGATGGAGGGCACTAGGAGAAGGGGACGACAGAGGACAAGATGGTTGGACAGTGTTCTCGAAGCTACGAACATGAGTTTGACCAAACTACGGGAGGCAGTGCAAGACAGGAGTGCCTGGCGTGCTCTGGTCCATGGGGTCACGAAGAGTCGGACACGACTAAATGATTAAACAACAACTGAGCCACCTCATTCTGGCAAGCCATTCATTCAATCATTCATTTTTTTTTAAAAAAATTGTATACCGTCTTTCTATCTTACAATACTCAAGGCGGTTTACAAGCTGAAGAAACAAAAAAATGTAAATCTTATAACAATCTAATGCAAAACAAAAATGCGATAAAAAAACAAAAAAGTAACATTCAACAATGATTAGAATAGTATAAAATAATAATATCAAAGTTTAACAGAAATCCACTCAACAGTTACAATAAATACTTTCTAAACTATAATCAGTAAAACAATGACAAGCCAAAGTACAAAAAATAATTCAATACAAATTGAGAAGCAGAGACCACTTGAGGGTGGAGCAAGGCAGGTGGAAGGGTACAGCTCCCTCATGAGGAGTCCCAGGGCTGGTGGAAGAAGGCTCTCTTAGCCAGATAGGGCGTCCAGGTGGTTCAATGTCCCCCATCAGCCTTCCTCCAATGTTATGCTGTGTACTACAAGCTCCATCACTCTGACCATCTACTATGCTGGTCACAGCTGATGCGAGTTGCAGTCCAAAACATCCAAAGTTCCCCCGGTTGGGGAAGGCTGATGTACAATGACGGCCAGCGATTCTGCAAAGTTTCAGAAAGGGGAATTTTCCATCCCTGCCTGGAGGGACTAAACCTGGGGGTGTTTGCATGTGCTGTGCTTCCTCACTCTATCTGAAGACAAAATAGGGCCTCACCATTCTGTAGGCAAGTAAAAATGTTTCTTGTTCGTGGCAGTTGGAGTCCAGTTATTCTGAAGATGGGATTTTATCTACTGTATTTTGGGGCCTGTAATTGAAACAAAATAAAAAAATTCCTTGCAGTAGCACCTTAGAGACCAACTAAGTTTGTCATTGGTATGAGCTTTTGTGTGCATGCACACTTCTTCAGATACACAGTAAGGCGTCTGTAAGCTAGTGCTCTTCAAATTTTGGTCCCTAGATATTTTTTTTGAGTAGAACTCCGCTGTGGGTTAAACCACTGAGCCTACGGCTTGCTGATCAGAAGGTCAGCGGTTCGAATCCCTGTGACGGGGTGAGCTCCCGTTGCTTGGTCCCAGCTCCTGACAACCTAGCAGTTCGAAAGCACGTCAAAATGCAAGTAGATAAATAGGAACCGCTACAGCGGGAAGGTAAACGGCGTTTCCGTGTGCTGCTCTGGTTTGCCAGAAGCGGCTTTGTCATGATGGCCACATGACCTGGAAGCTATACGCCAGCTCCTTCGGCCAATAATGCGAGATGAGTGCGCAACCCCAGAGTCGGTCACGACTGGGTCCCTTTACCTTTACCCATCATCCTTAGCCAGGGCCAATGATCAGAGATGATGAGAATTCTAGTCCAACATCTTCTGGGAACCCAAGGGTGACACCTGCTCAGCTCATCCATTAACAGTGGGATTCTGCCTCAACTCTGTGATGGCAGCCAATATGGCGGTTCTAGATACTAATACAATCCAGACCATCTGTACAAACGCTTGGAGTATCTCGGCGTCTGCCACAATCATGCCAAATTTCAGGCACTTATAAATGCTATAGTAAAAGATTTCTTCTTGTTTGTTTTAACTGCTCACAATTGTTTGTCCTATAATTACTGGGGAATTTTTTTCTTTGTTTCCTGCCCCTGTAATTTTTTTCTTTAGTATACAACTTTCATTGGTTTTAAAAATTGATTTACAAAAATAACAAAGGACTCTAGAAAGATAAATAAATAAGATAAATATAGTAAGTTTTTACTTATCCTTTTCAGCACATATATCTGCAGTAAAAATGAATATTGTTCCCAAGGTAATATTTTTTACTATAGCATATTCCAATAGTGTCAACAGAGAGAAAAATACTAACCTGGCAATGCCTTTTAAATAAGTTTGTATAGTACAGAATATAAGCAAAAGAAAGCCTAGAATATAAGGAGGGGGGAAAACCAATTGAAAAAGGAGGCATTTCATTCCTAATTAGAAAGCATACTATTAGGCTAATGGAATGGTGTGGTTATCTGGATGTTATCAAGGATCCAGGCAGGAGTACATAAATGTAGCTGTTAGCATCTTTATTACCAGGTCTGGTAACACTATGCGTAATATACTGAAATAAAAATATTAATAGATCTAGCAGGATTCATTCTGATATAATACCATGGTACATTTTTTAAAAAAATTATCTTGCTATACTGCATTACTCAATTACTGGTGTTGTTTTTTATTTGAACCAGGCCCTCAAATGAGCTCACATAGCTGCTTTGTAATATTTTTTAATAACACAAGGGAAGGATAGTCGTCCATCTTTTACTGGTCTTAAAGGGTATGTTTCAAGCCACTTCAGGTTTTGTTCGTGCCCATAAAAATTGTTATGACCATTTTCTGCTACAGGTAGGTAGCCGTGTTGGTCTGCCGTAGTCGAAACAAAATAAAAAAATTCCTTGCAGTAGCACCTTAGAGACCAACTAAGTTTGTCAGTGGTATGAGCTTTCGTGTGCATGCACACTTCTTCAGATTCATTTTCTGCTAGTTAGTGATGGTTTCCTGAGGTACCTTCCAGATTAGAAAGCATTTCATTCATAACTCTGATGTTTTAAAAACTGATATCTTTAGGTTTTGTTTTCAATAAACAAAATGTGCATTCTACTTGATTGTAACAAAACCTTTAAGTAGTTTACAAGAAATACTAAGAGTTACTGATGAACCACATAAAATCAAGTAATTGAAACCAAGTACTTGATTTATAAATTTTTATAAATTACTTATAAATCAAGTAATTTATAAAACCATTAAAACCAGAAGTTATTTACCTGTCATACTAACTGGCCTGTCATATTAATTAACTCTTTTTGTGATTCCTATTTTTTCCACAATTGAGTTCAGTTAGTTTGTCTGTACTTGGTAGATTCCATACTCCCCCCCCTTTTTTTTGCTACTACTACCGTAATTATTCTGCATTCCCTTAGGGGAGTAGGGCTAGTCTACATGCCATTATCCCAGGTGCCTGGCGCCCTCCAGAGGTTGTTGGACTCCATCTTCCTGACAGTAAGAGCTGTTCGACAGTGGAATTTGCTGCCAAGAAGTGTGGTGGAGTCTCCTTCTTTGGAGGTCTTTAAGCGGAGGCTTGACAGCCATATGTCAAGAATGCTTTGATGGTGTTTCCTGCTTGGCAGGGGGTTGGACTGGATGGCCCTTGTGGTCTCTTCCAACTCTATGATTCTATGATTCCATCACTCCCAGATAGCAGATGGCTAATGGTCAAGGGATGATGGGAGCTGGAGTCCAGCAACCTCTGGAGGAAACCACATTGACTATCCCTGAGTTGCCTGTTTTGTGCTCATAACGAATCTGTGAAGCAGGTAAGGTTGAGAGAGAGGAAACGACCAGCCCAAGTTCACCCATTAGCGGTGATTTGAACTCAGGCCTCCTTGATCCCAGCCTGACACTATATATCCATTATACCAGGGGGCGGCAAACCCTTGCTACCAGCTCAGTCAGTCCCTGTGCAGAGCTAAACCGGCGCCGGTTTAGCTCCACGTGGGGACTGACTTCTGGGACGCAGCCATGGCTTCCTATTGGCTGCAGGAAGCTCCTGCTTAGAACCAGAAGCTATGGTCACATTTGGCTGATACTATACTCATTTCTGTGTTTTACTTCAGCCATTGTGCATCTCCCTGACTATGTGATTGCAATTGTTTGAGAACCCTGATCCTGCTAGCAACTAGGGGCAACAGCACCCATGTATTGCCATTTTCCGGAAAGCGAACAACATAAACCCAAAAGGTTCCTGGCAATGCAATGCAAACAAATTAAATAATGGAATGGTAGAGGAACCCCCTCTGACCCTGGAACTGAATAATGCAGATCCGTCGTTAATATTAATATAATCAATATATACGTTGACAAACATGAAGTCACTGTGGTATATGTGTAGCTGTCACTTGAGCTACGGCAATTGTGTTAAGAGGCAGCATAATTGCCCTGTATAATTGTTGTTGTTTTTTAAAATGTTTTTTTTAAAAAATGTATTTATTAAAGATTTTCTCAAACAACAAAACATACAAAAATACAAAACACACAAAGAAAATTACAAAACATAAAAAAGAAAAAACAAGAATACAAAAAGAATACAAAAAAATGCAAAAACAAAAATTCTAACTATAACCCTTATTTCCAATCTATTGACTTCCTCATTCCACCTCCTTCTGCGATTCTTTACATATCCTCCGTAGTAAACTCTAAATCTTATATAAATACTAATTATTACTTTAACTATACCTTAATTCTTTAATCTTTTATATCTTATCCTTTTATATTCTATCTAGATCTTACTTCTTAATTAAATTGTCCTTAACTTCTGTCAATACTTATTTCACACCATTGTATTATCTACAACCTCTATTTTATCTCCCTCACTTCCACTAATTCTAATCTATTATACGTTTATTCTTTAAATAAATTTTAAATTTCTTCCAATCTTCTTCCACTGCTACTTCACTCCGATACCCTGTATAATTGTGTCCTGATGTTAAAATCTGTGATGGAAACCTACAGAGGCCTCTTTTTTTCAGAGGCCACCCCAGGTTGCAAAATAATGTTCTGTTCTCCCCTAAAACCACTTCCAGCACTGGAAATTACACGTCTGTCTTCATTCTGAGTCTGAGCCTTTCTGATGCAGTTATTGTAAATGTTAGCATCTAAAACAGTGTAGCAACTGTTGCTAACTACATTGAAATTTCCTAGCGGTAAAATGGAAGGAAACCCTTCCACAGTATATGGGAAGATGCGTCCACAACTTTCAATTTTTATAGTGACTGGAGCTGACGTATGTCAGCCCCAGTGTCCGAAACTCCCCTTGTTCTAGGCCAGGCTTCCGCAACCTCGGCCCTCCAGATGTTTTGAGACTACAATTCCCAGCATCCCTGACCACTAGCTAGGGGTCATGGGAGTTGTAGGCCAAAAACACCTGGAGGGCCGAGGTTGAGGAAGCCTGTTCTAGGCGCATTTTGCAACAGAGAATTTCACTAGCGCAAGCAGTTTCTGAGCTCTGGGCGCAATACTGCAACTCATATTTCAGATTAAAACTGCAGAGTGGAAGGAAAGGAGGACCTTTATCTGCCTCCCCACTTCCAGCTACTCTCTGAAGACTGGAGAAGAGACCCTCCTTAAGAATATTAGGGAGGTGGGCAGGGGACGGACCAGACCATGTGAAAAACGAACATAATATTTTACCTGCAGTTCATTCATTTTCAGCTTTGTATTCTTGTTATAAAAAAATGCACCTAGACATGTTGTTGTTGTGCCCATAACCTCGGTTTATTGGTGCCATTTAGCTCCTCGCTTTCATATCTCAGTTTCTAACACTGGTCAGTCCCTCCTTTTTTAAAAAAAGCCATTATTTTTAATTGTGCAAGGAACAAAAGGCAGCAACATTGGGCCGTCCCCCATGAGCCTTGACAGACACAGGCAAAGGGATTTTGACCCAAGGAATGAGAAATCCAAGCCAGGGAACTTACGCCATCAGCTCCTGAAGAGATAAATCCTTTGTTGCCATGCAAAGGCAGGTGCCAGTAAAGGCGGATGTCTGGGGAGCCTAATTGTCTCTGGGTGAATTCTGCAAAAATATTCTCAGTGGAGGGAGACATCGCAATTAGAAGTGTCATGTTTGACTCAAGTTCAACCATGCCTTTTTCTGCATGTCCATGGAAGGAAAAACAAAAATTAAAATGTGTTTCCTGACTCCCCATCTTTGGAAAGACAAAAACTAAATATTAACTTTTGTTTACCATCCAGCCTGATGAAGTGTTCTGGAGAACCTGAAAGCTGGCACACCAGTTTGTGAAATTTTGATAGGTCTGATAAATATATTGCCCTAACAGGGATGTTGGGGTGGGTCTTCTTCTTATTGGTTAATATAGGTACCTTTACTTTTTGTTAGAAAAAAAGGGATTATTTTAAGAGGAATACAAGAAAAGTGCAAAAGCTCAGAATTTTTTTCTTTTGCAAAAGGTAAATCTCCCCCCAAATTTTGGAATATTGCTTGTTGGTGGACTTCCTTAAAATGTGTGCACATTAATATTAATACCAAAAGAGGACATGAGCCAGCAAGAAAGAGGACCACACAAACTGGAATGGGAGATCATGGGATATAATCTTAGAGTTGGAAGGTACCCCAAGGGTCTTCTGGTCCAACCTCCTGCAATGCAGGAATCTCAACTAAAGCATCCATGGCCAACCTCTGCTTAAAGACCTCCAAGGAAGGAGAGTCTACCACTTCCCAAGGGATTCTGTTCCACTGTTGAACAGCTCTTAGTGTATTTTCTTCGTATATTTTCCTCAAAGTGCTGTTAAGTCATGTATTTACCAACTACTTTACAAAAATTAGCCTCCAGAAATTCCTCAGGTAGAACTCTTCAGCTAATGGATTCCTTCAACATACTATACAGGGGAGATGAAATGGGGAGGAAATGGAGGCCACATCCTTTTACCGGGAGATATTAGCAGCAATTTGCTTTATGCTGCACTTTTGAAACGATTGAGTTAGCAAAAGCAGCCCTGAGAAATCTAATCCAGAGCGCACTCATGAGGCAATGCTTTTGGGGGGTTTTAACCTGTGGATATTGTCCAGCCTCTGAGTGTTTTCATTGTTCAGTCACATATAAATTAAGGAGTTGATTCGGTGCCACATTACAGATCTTTGACCAGAATGGGTGTGCAACCGAGCTTTACTGCAAGAGGTGATGATAGCTTACATAATTTTTAAAAAGGTTTTTAACCACCATGTCCAGAGGTAATATATTATCCTCCGGATGTCTTGGGCTACCACTCATATTGACCCCTTCCAGCAAATAATGTCTGGATTGCCATCTGCTATCTCATGTTTATTTGATTTGCAGGCACAAGCTTATTGCAGGAAGTGGTGTATCTGGTGAGCCAGGGAGCTGATCCCGATGAAATTGGGTTAATGAACATAGATGAACAGCTTCCAGTCCTAGAATATCCTCAGCCTGGACTGGACATTATCAAGGTACGTCTTAATCGACTGAAAACATGTTGATCAGTTGCAATTATTTCCATTTTACTTCTGCTTATTTGGCTTCCATTTTCAGATCTCCCTTTTAATTCCCCTTAAGTCTACCGGAATGATTCATAATTTATTGGGTTGCCCTAATAGTTTGCTAAAACATTTCTGTAAGATATATTATGCTTTCAGATAATATTCAGCTGCTTAAGTGCTTCAGCAAGAGGCACCGAATTACCTCTCTTGTTCTAAAAGTGGAGTGCCGCAAGGGAGCTGCTTTGCATGTTACCAGGAAGCGCCAAAGAGGAACTGTGTATTCTCCCCGGTCAGAATTTGGAAATTCAGCAGGCCTCTTCTTTGTTGTCTTTTAAGAAAATATTCGAAACACATTGATTTGGGTTTTGTCAGAGGCTGTTGTTGCGACTACTCTAGAGTAACGACGCTCCACATTCTTGTCTTTAGACAGTTTT